>NC_140962.1:130437669-130442669 GCF_056783735.1 Eptatretus burgeri
GTCTTGTCCCTACCCCCATTCATTGCCTTGACTGCATGCGTGTATGTGTTCTAAATAAATGTCTCCTTTTGTTGAATATTCACCTGCTCGTTGCGTCCCTTCCTCCATTGAGCTGTCGTAATTGCGTTCGGAATATTAGCTGGCTTTTAATAGCCGATAAAGTAATAGGATCCGACGGGGCTTGGTGATATAAAACCGCTCAGCAAATCGCAAACGGAATGAGCTGCTTAAAAGCGGCTCGTTTTCGTACAGGCTCCGTTGAGGTGTAAATCCCCGGCATTTCTGTCTGCGCGAATAATTAGGTACATCGACAATTCAGCGATCAACCCTGTAGCACGTGGACAGAAAAGTTGGCTGATCTACGATGTGGTTAAAAACACACCCGTAGCTCGATTTTGGCGTTGATCCAGAAGCTACGACTGGATTTCCGCGGTCGGTGGGCGCGTGCGGCCGCGAATTAGCTAAAAGCGGTCGCCCGCACGCCGGAGTGGTGACAACACTTGTCAGGAAGTGGGATTCAAATCCCTCCTCCAAACCAAATTAACGGAACCGGATCAAGGGTATGCGAGGCGACCCTCCGGTTCCATCAAATTCCGAGCAAGGAAATTTAATTATTACCGATACGTAAAATGGCAGCTCAAGGCGAGCAGGCGCAGGAGGGAATAGATTTAGAATTAAATGAATCTATGGCCCAGGACGAAAACATCGCCATGCAGGTTGAACTCCCCCTCACAACCAAACCCAGAGCCCGAAGGGGGCGCGGGGGTGGCGGCGGCTTTTGACACCCCCCCCCTCCGTCAAATTCCCTCCCCAGTCCCCAGCGAAACCGCGACCGACCGAGGCGATTCGGCTTTGTCAGAGTTGGCTGAAATCAACCGGGTGGGGGAAATGTTGATGCAGTTGATGCAAGCGATGGGAAACAAAATGGATGCAAACACGCGGGATCTGCGGGGCGATTTGCAAGCCACGAACGACGAAATGCAAGAAATGAAAGAAAACGCGGGATCTGCGGGGCGATTTGCAAGCCACGAACGGCGAAATGCAAGAAATGCAAGAAAACACGAGCAACGAAATGAAACAAATGGGAAACAAGATGGATGCAAATGGACAGCAAATGAAAAATAAGATGAAAAACGAAATGAAAGAAATGCGGGGTGAGATGTAGCGCGTGGGGCGAAGCCTGCAGGCGGGCACGAAGGGCATAATGGCAATTGCACGCAGCGAAACCCGGACAACAGAGCACAAAATGGCGGCGCCACATGTTGGAGCGAACGAGCTGGGAGGGAGTGCAACGGCTGTGTGGCCCGCAATAAAGACGGGCGAGGTCATGACGAGAGACGCCGACACAATAATTTGGGAGAAGTGTTGGGGGAGACTCGTAAAGGTGACGGAGAAAGTGACGGTGACGGAGAGGGAAAAATCAAATGGGGTGACTGAGATGTGTACAAGACGCGTAGAGACGAGGGAGATAATAAAGCAAGAAACGGAGGTAATGAACGAGGTGACAAATTAGCAGAGACACGGGAGATAGAGGGTGGATTAAATGAAACTGAAGACGAACACACACACACATGGAGTTAGCGAGGGACAATGAGGGGGAGCTCGGGGAATGTGTCGTGACCCGGTGCAAGCAGCAGGATAGCCTTCTTCAGGAACGAGGGGAGTGAATATGCCCCCTTGAAGCAGATCGCGACGAGGTGAGTCCGGTCGTGCTGAGCGAGTTTGGAGGGGCGAGTGCTATGGACGGGTACACGCGGAGCTTGGGGGATATGGAGGCCCCGGGACCCCTGGTGGTGGCGCGTATCCCCAGTAAGGTTGTTCCGGTGTGTGTGGTTGCGAGTGTGGCGAAATGCGTGTTGAAACGCACGCATAGCATGGGTGAAAGGCCGTGTGTGAGGTCGCGGTGTGAAAGGGAGATGACGGTCGGTATGCGGGAACATGCAACCACGTGTCCGAGTGTCATAGTAAGGTGTGTGAGCGTCATGGCACGCGGAAATGCGTGCATGAAATTGCGACGAAGACAGCACCGGACAAGAGACAAAGGCCGAGTAGCGGCCGTAGCTGTTTTGAGGACCGTGCCGGATTAGCACCGCAGCGCGCGGGGTCCATGCTGTGCTTTGCACGAGGCCGCCGCGTGCGCGCCTGCGCGAGTGAAATCCGGTCCGGAAACGCACGCGGTGGATGTTAGCCGATCCCGCAGACAGACAGAAGCTAGGCTGGATTATGAATTTGGAGCGGATGGGTTCTCCAGGCGAGCGTGCATGTAAAGCTCCATGAGCAGAGCACATGTGCTCGCGTGGGGAACCCCTCGAAATGTGAGGCTTGCTTGGGATGCGCAGGGTGACGTCGTGGCTGCACGGTTGGAATCCGGCAGGAGGGGAATTCCTGCCAGATGTTACCGTCAAAAAGGGACGAGGTGCGTGAACAGCTGCCATGACGTCATGGAAAAGAGCGCAGGTTGCGAGTTGCCACGCTGGTGCGCACAAGGAAAAGAAAAAAAAAAGAGAGAAAAGCAAGCCTCACCGTTTTGGGGAAACAGGATCCCTGGGCAGGGGTGGAAGACCCCCTTGCCTAGGGCACAGGACACCACTAGTTAGGGGGAAGGGTTAGTGATAGTGAGACCGGCCTCGTGGGGCAGGGACAAGTCCTCATGGAGCTCCATGGAATGGATTAGTTAGTGGGAATGTCAGTTTAGATTTAGTATGGAAAAGGGATTTTTGGATTTTTGGAGACATGGACCGAATTTGGATGTGTAGAGGGGACGTAGCTTAGCTTCGTCGAGTAAATGGAACGTGCATGAGTTTAAGGGATGACGAGGGAGCACAAGGTAGTTGAGGGATTTAGTGAAGAAGAATGGCAGTGTTCAGCGATATGTGAGAAGAGAATTGGAAATGTACTTGATGAGTGAGTGAGGGCCAGCGGGCCTGTGTGTATGGAGTGAATATTGTATGCATGGTGCGATGAGTGATTGGGGGGAGGAGTGATTCCCACCCAAGGGACCCCAGGGTCAGTGTAAAGTGAGTTAGTGGGTCAGTCAAATTGACAAAATGGAGGTCGTTTTGCTGTTGGTGCGAATGTAGGCTCGAATCCCGTTTGGAGGGTGCAGGAGTCCTGTTGACGGGCTGGGAGCGTGGCTGTGAACGGTGAGTATTGCTTAGTGGGCACTCGGGGCACCGGGCTAGTCGGCCGCGGTAGGCCAAGGGCCCAAGAGGGCCGGGATAGCATAATGGGCACGGGTGGGCCCGCATGATGCGGGGCCCGTGGCGCCAATAGCCACGTGGGCAGTGTCGTGGGCACGGGCAACCGGGGAAAGGGACCCGTGGCGCCAACCTGCCACGTGAGCATCGAGGGGGAGTAGCCAGGGAGGGCACTCCCCAGGTTTTATGGAGCTGGTAGGCTCGGAGACAGTCGCAGGGCCCGGGGGGGCCATAGTTGGAGAATCGGCAGAGGGTAGTTCCTGCCAAGGGGAGCCTCGCGTCCCAGCCACGAAACCATGCGAGGGCATGGACGAAAATTGGAGGGCAAGGCCCAAAATTGTGAGGACACCAACACAGGCGATGGGAATCTTGGTTGGTAGAACCAATAGTTTAAGCGACAGGCGCATTTGGAAAGCCCCGGGGTAGTTAAAAGTTAATGAATGTTAGGGTAGATAGGGAAGTGTACCCCTCCGCACCATCCATCCCTTCGCTCTCGTTGTGGGCCGCTGGACCCACCTCGGGTAAAAAGATCGCTGAAGTCTGAGGAGGCCATTCTGAGGGTTAATTGGGGCTCAAGACAGGACGCGAGCTCTCCCTTATTCCCCTCCAGGAAGGGAACATAGGGGTTGGGAGTAGGCTCGGTGACACGATAGGTTAGCCGGACAGAGACAATAAAGGGGTTAGGGAGACAAATTATCAAAGGAAAAGGAAAAAAATAATAAAAAAATAAGATGGGGCTAAATTTGATTTTTGCAAATTCAGGGAGTGTGTATGGACAGAGACAGGCAAAGGCGATAGGTTGGGAGAGAGACAGTAGGGAAGGTCCGAGCCCGCCTTCAGACCGGCCGGCACCACCGCACTCCCTCCACGAACCTCCAGAACGAGACAAGAGGCCGGCCAGCTTTGTATGCCAGCCTCTTTGCTACAGCAGCCTGTTCCGGCCTTGCCTTGCCATGCCTTGGCTGCCTGCGTCTGCCTTGACCGCATGCCTGCTAGCCCTTCTTTGCATTTGCCCCATTCCATCCATTACCATGTGTGCCAGGATCATCGTGCAAGTTGCCGGGACTGCTCTGCAGGCAGCCCCGCCGACCATTGTGTTTGCTTGCGTCGGGTCCCATTCAGTGTTCTGCAGGGACTGCCCTGCAGGCAGCCGCACACGGGGACTGCATTGGTGCAGCCCGTACACCGTTTGTGTTCATACCTGCATTTGTTTCATGAGCCAGAGACTGCATTTGGGCAGCCTGGCTCCCTGCTTCAAGAATGGCCTGTGGGATGGCATATGGCATTCCGGGTTAGGGGTGAGTTGCCTCCAGCAGCTGAAGACAGGAAAACGTTTTGTGACAGACAACGGGGCCTTTTGAACAGGCCCCGAAGACATCCGACCTTCAGCTGCGGAGCGTTCACCCTCAAAATACTGACTAACTTTGCCATGCCCTTTTCCCCACAGAATCCATCAGTCCTGGGCCATGGTTAGTGTAACATGTATAAGGTTAAGGTTAAGTTAAGGGTAAATTGTACATGAGTTGCTCCCCCTGCATGTTTGTCGTAGCGCCGGCAATTATAGTTAAGTCTTCTGCATGAGTGAGTTTGTTTAGTTAGTTATCAGCCCTTAGGTTATTTACTTTAGGGACACGGATACACCAAATGTCGCACTCAGGGATCCAAAGGTAAATCATACTAGGGGGAAACTACACATGAAGGCACACGAAAATTTGACGACTTGGGACGAGTCTGTAAAAAGGGGAGGAGGTAGTGTTACGGTTGTGGAAATTCACAGAACACCATTCAGGTTCCCCGAAGATC
>NC_140962.1:130447669-130512669 GCF_056783735.1 Eptatretus burgeri
TAATATGAGTGATGGAAGTGAAAAAAAAACTTTATCGTAAATAAATCGTTGCGACCTGTTCCAAGTCAAGGCGTGGTTGAGCAGGCTGCGACGTGGTTTCAGAGATAGAGGGGCAAAGTTTTTTTTTTTTCTTCTGTTTTTCCAACATGGCTGCCACACCACGTGACCTGTCCATCCATCCATTGGGACCATACTCTGTGCAGAGCATTGGCTATTGGACACAATCCTGGATGGGTCACCACTCCAACACAGGATACAAGCAAGCTGGCACTCATTTTGCTGACCTCGGAAGGATGACAGGCAGAGTCAACCCCACCTGGTAATTCAACAGCAGAGTGGGATGTGAACTCAGGATCCTAGGATCCCAAACCCACCACCCTAACCATTAAGCCAACACCAGGCATGCACGTGACCTATGACATCATAATTATGATTACAACATTCTACATGAGTAGTTGCACCGATGGTGAAAGTTTCGTCTCAATCCTACAAGCGGTTGCAGAGAAAAACACGAAAGTTCTGTGCCCGACAAACAAACAAATAGACAGACAGACAGACAAACAAACACACCCAAACGCAATACCCTCTCCTTCGACGAGAGTAATGAGGGATTTCTTCTCCCCATGGATGCCAACTAAGGGGGTTTGTCTGTGCTCGAACATTTTAAATGCTGAGCATCACTTGAAGAAATCGCACGTTTTTAGGACTCCGCAGCTCAAGGCACCGAAGACAATATGTTTTTGGGGTGATCGGCCATGCGTGTGTGAGTAGCAGAATTTCGTTACCATGATAACTTGTAAACAGCTGAAGGGATTTGGACCAAACATGGCACAAGTATGAACTGCGATGCAGAGATGAACTGACTCAATTTTGGGGTCAAAAGTCATGTGTCCTTTGAAAATAATTTTGCACTTCATAACTCGAGTTGGAAGCGTTTGATGTTTTCATTCTGTCTCTCTCTATATCTATCTCTATATCTATCTCTATCTCCCTCTGAGATCAAACATAATGGTGGTTAGGCATAGAACGCGAGCATTGACGTATTCGTGTCAAATCATATTTTCCAGTTTTCTTTGTTATCACTCAGCCAGGGTTAGAATTTAACCGCTGACTTCCTAGACCAAGAGCAGACCCTCTAACCATGATGCCACTGAGTCTGGTTATATCTCTATTATAATACCAAGCTTGCACACTAAAAACTTGGCTCGCTGTCACACGATCCCTATGAAATTGCTGTGGCACTTAGCGGACATGCCGACAATGTTTGGGAAGTCTTGGCATTCCATAGTACCACTTGCATTTTGCACAATGCGTATTTTTGTCATTCCCCGTGTACGGTCTGTCGTCTGCTACCAGCTATGTTGTACTGCTATCCCGTGCATGTGCACGGGTATCGCTAGTATATTTTTATTCTCGTCTGAAGGGTGTGTGTGTGTGTGTGTGTGTGTGTGTGTGTGTGTGTGTGTGTGTGTGTGTGTGTGTGTGTGTGTGTGTGTGTGTGTGTCCGTGTGTCCGTGTGTCCGTGTGTCCGTGTGTCCGTGTCCATGTCCGTGCCGGCATGCAGATTACTCTAATATAGATCGTTCATTATCAGATATAATATAGTATAATATACACAGGTTATGCTGCAGTTAAAAACATTATTTTCTGAAATCAAATTGGAGCAAAGTTCTATATTTGAATCATAACAAGTGAAGAGTGCCCAGGTTCCATGCAGCATCTGCAACCACCAAATATTGATAAGATGATATTCACAGCAATTCTATCAGGCCTTGCAGGGCCATTGGTCTGAGTTGCCCTGCAAGGCCTCAGGGCTGAACTTGCATGCTTGTGCAGCCTTAGACACAGTTCAACAAAGCTGTCTGATTGAACCGTAACGTATTTGTCAAATTTATCCAGAAGTTGATTTTGTACCTTGAATGTGGGTCATGTCCTTGTGGTGAAAGGGGTCATCTTGACAAATGCCCCCAACTCGGCTTGCATTGTTAAATTCTCTGTCTTGTTCGATTTCGTATTCCTGCACATGTTTACCACTTATTGGATGCCATTAATTTAATGGCTGTTGTGCTGTTTTGTTGCACAATGTGTAACTTGAAACCAATGTTTTTGTTTTTGTTTGTTTTTTGTTTTTTTTAAAGAATGTAAATGAATCTACTGTATATTCAAATGTTTCATTGCTTTAACATTTTTAATTTTTTTGGTTTTAATTTTCTGTGAATTAAAAACAAATTTATGTTGTTCTATTGATAAGTTAAGTTGAGCTGTCAGTATGCATTTTGCTTAACTCATCACATCCATGTGAGCAACTAGAAATGGCTTTCATTGATTAATTGCCCGGCTCTGACCCCTGTCAGGTTGAAGTGAAGCCATATGTCCTCGACGACCAGATGTGTGACGAGTGCCAGGGAGCTCGTTGCCAGGGAAAGTTTGCACCATTTTTCTGCGCCAACGTCACGTGCCTGCAGTACTACTGTGAGGGCTGTTGGAGTGCCATCCATTCTGGAGGTGGCCGGGAGTTCCACAAACCTCTGGTCAAGGAAGGGGCAGATCGTCCACGCCCACCTGCCTTTCGCTGGTGCTAGGACCGATTATTTTTTTGCCAGGGCCTGAAGGAGATATGGCAGAAGAGGAATGTTTCCATGCTAGAATCATACAGCACCATTTTACAACACTGTTAATGTCTGACATTAAGGAAAATGAAAGGAGATGGGCGAGCATGTGAGTTGTTTGGTATTTTTGGTGCTGTATATGATTACGAGATGTGTTTGGATGTTATGTTTTCTTTTTTCCAGCAATTCCAAGGTTTGAATCTTGTCCAAATATAGCTCAACCTGCATGTTAGCCACCCTACCTCTGTGGCAGCCAGCTGTACGACATCATTGGAATTTGAGCCACGGACCTTCGATCATCAACTTTGGGTTGGTCTTGGAAATGTTTGCATATATGCAGATTGCTACACGATGCGTATATCTGGTATCTTGTCTGATATTCTGCTGTTTCTCTTTCACAACTGCACCACCTTCCTACGATTTTGGTTAAAATCGGCATATTGTGATGGTTTTGTTGCTGTTGTCCACGTGATTGTTGTCGTGTTCCAACTACCTTCCCAGTAAATATAATTTTTTTTTTATATTTAGCAGATTTAAATATATTATTAATTTAAACAAATTTTTTCTAAAAAATTATTTGCAATGGGTTGTCATTTATTTATTACCACATTTTTATTTTGCAGAAAGAATGGATTAAAAAAATAATAATTTAATGTTTTTGATCATCTGAATTTATTGATGGGTTCCTCAACTCAGCAGTGATACTCGGTACTTTGTAAATCCAACTCACTGAATCCATGGCAGTCTCATCTCGTCGATGCGCCCCTTGCGTTGGGAGCAGATTAATGGCAGACAGCTGTGTGGCATCATGCGCCCTATATTTTGATGGCCTACCGCTTCTGTGCACCAATGTGTTTGATCAGCTTAGAGGGAATGCTTTCTTCCAGAAACTGGAAACGTCTGCATTTGTGCAATATACATTTTTCCACTGTTGTTTATTTTTTAAGGAAAGAGGGGTGGGGGGGGGGGGGGTGGTGAGTGCACTTTTGATGCACATTAATATTTCATGATTCATTTTGATTACCCAAGTTTTCAATTTTTTTTTTGTAGTTGATTTTATATCCATATATAATATATATTGTAATTAATTTTGACCACACTTTTTTTCCATCCCCCGCCGCCTCAATCACCCAAGTTTTATGGCTCGATTATCAGCATGCCAGCCACTCTCGTTCACTAAGCAATTAGTTAAATTTGGAGTGCAAAAAATTTATTCCGAAAGCTTTCCAGAATCAAATGTCAGATTGTTACTTCGATACCGCAATGTTCATGAATACCTTCCTTGTGGACGTTAAAAAAAATTTTTACCGCCTTGTGGGTCGTTCAAAAAATTTTTTTTACCGTAATTGACATCTTTTTTTGTATCACGACGTATCCTTGTGCAGGTGAACCTTTTTCCATTGTTGCTTTTACATAAAGTTTGACAGCTTGCAAAACCTCTTAAAAAGTGGAACAGATGTGTAAGTTTAAAAGTCCATTTTGTTGTTGAAATTGTTTTCTGTAATATACAGTACCAAAAAAACTTCTCCCTGGTTTACAATTTCCTGATTTGCTTTTCCGATGTTGATGGAGGACATAATTTCTTTGTGTCGACGTGTTTGGTACTTAATGTGCAGCGATGCAACAACACGTCATCGGTTATGTTTTGCCGTTTACCTAAATCGACCTTACCTAAATCGACCGTCAAAACCTGGTTGATAATAATCGTTGGCCTGACATTTAATCTTATTAGTTTCCTTTCTCGATTTGGAGACTGCCACTGGTGCTGTTTGTTTTCTCTTCGTTCATTTTGTTTTTCTCTCTTTATGTCCTATTTCCTTTCTCATTTCTCGTTTTGTCTCCGTTCTTCTTTTATTTACATATTTTCAATTTTTATGACTACTCAAATTCAGTTGTTGCTGTTGGGGGGAGAAAAACAAACAAACCGTGAAGCTAATTTTGTATTCTACCGAAAGACTTTAACCTAATTTTGGGTTTGTACACGTTAATCATCAAATGATATAGTTTTTGCAAAATGCTGGGTCTTTTCACGAAACAAGAGGTAAATTTTTGTTCAAAATGGTGTCTTTTCACTAAACAAAAGGTACATGTTTGTTCTCAAATGCTCTTCAAACTCTCACTATTTGCCTTTCATTATTTTCCTCTGCTTCTTCCCTCAGTTCTCCTTTTTCAACTCCTTTATTTCCATATTTTCTTTTTATTATCCCAATTTATTTCCCAACTCCTTTCTCATGCTTTCATAATTTTCTACATTATCCATGATCTTTCTGCCATCCTTCAGGTCGTCCAAACACTCATCTCCTTTCCTCTTTTTGACTTTCTCAACCTTTCTTCTCACTTAAATTTATAAACACAGCACTGGATGTACTCAAACATCTTTTTTCATTACTCCTTAAGTCTTGAAATTTTTCTATTGGCGCATATTGAGTGCAACTCAACTTTAAATCGGAGATTAAAAAAAAAAAAATGTTCTTCTCACTCTCTCCTGGTGGGAACCACGCTATGTTTTACCAAGTATTTGTAATTGAAGTTTGTTTGTTTTTTAATAATAAAAACATTAATGTTAACGTTGGATGGATAAATAAAACGAGCTGAAAGCTCCTACGATGGTGTCATGTTGTTTCTTCGATTGAAAAACTTGCACTGTATGAGCTGTTTGCACTTTAAATATTCGACGAGCAGTTTTTGTGGGTTTTGCACAATTATGATGTGCTTACAGGGGAAAGAAAATACGGAGGGTGGCTCAGAGGTGTACCTTAACTACGAATCTTTATTGTTGGTAGGTCTCATTTTCTTATTTTCCTCTTCTAGTTTTGAACACTTCTTCAGTCTGGATGCTTTGGCAGTTTTGTGTCCCATCTGAGCAAATGGCTCACCCTGTTGCCTGCATATATACTGCACTGGTCTATCCTTTGTGAATGTCATTGTAATTCAGGTAAAATTAAAATTGTCTCCTTGTTCTGTGCATACAAGCTCCTGCTTTGGGGTGGGTAGGGAGGGGTGGTGGACGTGTTTCCTGGAAGGTGGGGGGGGTATCAGGGCCACAGTCATATGACACTGTCTTCGTCTTCGTGGGTACAGAAATATTTGGTTTTTCTCTCACCAGGATGGGATATGTAAATTTAGAACTACCTTTCGTTTGGTTGAATTTTCGGTGGTTGAGGTTCTGTTTAAATTATTAATTCAAAGCTTTGAGAAGTTATTTTTGAAAAGAAAAGGAGAAAGCAGGAAGTTCAACTCCATGTTTGTAAAACTGGGAGAGAGAGCTGAAGGGCAAAACCATCCCATTGACTGAGCTGTCAGATGCGACCGATTTATAAATAAACATCTCAAAAACGCAAAAGGATGTAAGGATGTTACTTCAAAAAGTATGTAAACAAGGTGGAAATGGTCACAATAAATGATTATGTGAAACCATTCCTACATCTTTCTTTGAATAATGGTTGTCCCGAGAAAAGACAAAGTGATATTGAAAACACACACACATACACACACACTTTTAGAGTCCTGAATATGTTTGACCCTAACATCACACATATTCAGGACCTGTTTCATATTTGGTACTTAGGTATAGACTGTGGAGACGGTGTGTCGTGACATACGTTTGTCATCTAATGTGGTTGCCATGGCAACGAGGATGCTGTTTTTCATCCGTTCCTGTCCGCATTCAAACTCTCAAAATTTTCAACTTTCACGTTTCATATTTGCTACATAGGTACAGACTGTGGAGACAGTGTGTCGCGACATATGCTCGTCATCTAAAGTGGTTGCCATGGCAACCAGGATGCTGTTTTCCATGTCGTAGCGCAATTCTGTATATACCTTCTTGTTCGGGCGTATATTATGCTCACTTGCGCTCTTGTTACTGATTACAATATACAAATACATATATTGCTTTAAAATTATTTGGATCAGACTTCACTGCAATGCTTCATATAAAATATTAATTATTAGACGAGTACATATCTCCCAAACGGCTCAATGGAAAATGGTTGAGAGGAGAGGTGACGATCTGTGAGCAGCAATATGGGTTTATGCCCGGAAAGAGCACCACTGATGCGATGTTTGCTTTGAGAATGTTGATGGAGAAGTATAGGGAAGGCCAGAAAGAGTTACATTGTGTGTTTGTGGATTTAGAGAAAGCTTATGATAGGGTGCCAAGAGAGGAGTTGTGGTGTTGTATGAGGAAGTCGGGAGTGGTGGAGAAGTATGTGAGGATCGTGCAGGATATGTATGAGGACAGTGTGACAGCGGTGAGGTGTGCGGTAGGAATGACGGACCGGTTTAAGGTAAAAGTGGGATTGCACCAAGGATCGACTCTGAGCCCTTTCCTGTTTGCAATGGTGATGGACAGGTTGACGGACGAGATCAGACTGGAGTCTCCATGGACTATGATGTTCGCAGACGACATCATGATCTGTAGAGAGAGTAAGGAGCAGGCTGAGGCGAGCCTCGAGAGGTGGAGGTACGCACTGGAGAGAAGGGGGAATGATAGTCAGTAGGAGTAAGACGGAGTACATGTGCGTAAATGAGAGGGAGGGTGGTGGTATGGTGCAGTTGCAAGGAGTTGAGGTGGGGAAGGTGGATTGGTTTAAATACTTGCGATCAACTGTCCAAAGTAACGGAGAGTGTGGGAGAGAAGTGAAAAAGAGAGTGCAGGCAGGATGGAGTGGGTGGAGAAGAGTTGCAGGAGTGATTTGTGACAGAAGGGTAGCTGCAAGAGTGAAGGGGAAAGTATATAAGACGGTAGTGAGACCAGCTATGTTGTATGGTTTGGAGGCGGTGGCGCTAACAAAAAGACAGGAAGCAGAGCTGGAGGTGGCAGAGTTAAAGATGCTGCGATTCTCGTTGGGAGTGACGAGGATGGATAGGATAAGAAATGAGTATATTAGAGGGACAGCGCAGGTAGGACGGTTTGGAGACAAAGTGAGAGAGGCGAGATTGAGATGGTTTGGACATGTGCACAGGAGGGAAACGGAGTATATCGGGAGAAGGATGTTGAAGATGGAGCTGCCAGGCAGGAGGAGAAGAGGAAGGCCAAAGAAGAGGTTCATGGATGCGGTGAGGGCGGACATGCGGGTGGTTGGAGTGTCAATGGAAGATGTGGAGGATAGAGCGAAATGGAGACGGTTGGTCCGCTGTGGCGACCCCGAACGGGAGCAAGCCGAAAGAGGAAGAAGAAGACGAGTCTTTTAAAACGATAAATGTATAAACAGGTGAGCATTGGGTGGCTTTGACACCAACTCTGGTTTATTCATAATTATAACATCATAGGTCACGTGGTACGGACGCCATCTTGGAAATACGTTACACCTCCATATCTCCCAAACGGCTCAATGGAAAAATTCAAACATGGCTCATTGTCAAGTACTCCCAATGGGGAATAAGATATGTTGATGATTTCATCGGTGCCTTCGTTATGACGTCATTCGACAAGTACAACACTTTTCCGATCATTGTAAAAAAAAAAAATTTCAGCAACTGTTAGTCTGATGGACATGAAATTTTCACCATAGGAGCACTCCTGTGGAATATTTTAATGATAATTGTGATATCATGGGTCTTGTGGTACAGGCACCATCTTGAAAAGCCGAAAAACGTTGCACCTCTATGTCTCCAAAATCATTGACTCTGCAGGGTAAGTATTCTATGAATACCATCCAGTTATTATTATGATGATCAATGAGATTTGCCGGTTTTGACCGATCTTAGTGTTTTTTTTTTGCTTGTGCCATGATCTGGAATACAGAAAAGTGACACCTCTCTAGGAAATCAGTTGAACATATCAGGTAGGCTCTCATATGTAACATAAACAACGTTTTAGAGAAGATACTCCAACTTTAGTGTTGTATGTAGCAGGTAGGACTGACATTTTTCACACCTCTCTCCATTGAGAGTGCAACGCACTCTGATCAATGAAGTTTCTTGCAGAATGGAAGCTGATTTAATTTTTTAAAAGCTGACATTGCTCTCATTCATAGAGGCACATATTTTTTAGGGTGGAAGTCAGACAAAGCTTCACCAAGGATCACAGGAGGGGGAGGGATGGTGCCGAAAAACTGCCCAAAAAAGTTACGTATTTTGTGTAGAAGAAAAAGCCCTAAGAAAAAAAAATTATCAGGCTTTATTTTTTGTCCTACTGTGGAACTACAACTTCACATTAGTTTATAATGAATTCTGAAAGTTTTATGTAGTGGAGTAGAAATGCATGTTCTGTTTAGATTAGGACATTTGTTCAATGATTTAAAGGATTCATCTCCAGAATCCTGACATCCCTAATATGCACTGCATGGCAGCTCCTTGAGCTCCCAAAGTCGAAGGCATTTTCACCATCCAAACCACTGTGTTCAGCCCAGTAACCAAGGGTATAAGTGAAGTTCACCAGCTTGGACAGCTCCCAGTGTATTTCCAAACCTCATGTGCTTTGTGCTTCTATGCCCTCAATCATAATCGAGAGAAGACAGGGCAGTAAGGTAGGCTTTACCCAAACCTATACGAACCCAAACTATTTCTAATCCCGGTCTACTAATCCCACTTGCACCATCTTTCATGTGAATTTAAAATGTCAAATCTCCTCCCCTCCTTGGGAGGTAGCACAGGTAAATGCTGTGACTCAATGATTGGAGTGGCTTGCCAGAGAAGTGGGCCCAATGGGGGGCTCCTTAAACTAAAAAAATTGGAACCCAATGGGTCCTCGTAAAATCCAATTAAACGACTCGTCTTTCCCGCAACTGCAAACATTGAATGGTGTCTACTACATTCTCAGTCTACCCTCATACATTAAATACACATGTAATTTTAACTCCTCCCCACCCATTGTGGTTCTAATAACCCATTTTATCCACTGCTCCATGTGCTGGTGCTGTTCTTGATTTTGGGCCTGGCCCTCAAATTAACTTTCCTATGCCCCAGCACAATGTTGTGGCTGGGCAGTGTGACCCCTTTTTTAGTCTCCCTGCCTACTCTGCATTGCAGTACCCTGAGCTCCTGAGTGCTACCACACTCCGTCCGAATCATGGGGGCCCTCTCTGGAACCCCTGCTTTGTACTCCTTGGCACTTTCCTCTCCTTGGGTACCTGGACCTACATCAACAAAAATTTATATACCACCCATGCTCTTTTGTCATACTGCAGCCTTTGATGTTCAAACCTCTCAGGGCCTGGGATGCATCTTATCTCTAAGTCAAGCTCATGCTCGGGTCACACTCCCAGCCCTTAACGACACATTTCATTGATTTATTTTTCTTGCCATCAGCACCATCCCAGCCTCCATTTTCCGAATCATCTGAATCCCCTCGAACAATCCGAATTGAAATAGGACTCCTTTCGAATAGGGGATTCTCACCACTCAAGTCACACTCCCTTCACACTATCCCATCCCTAAAATTTTGTTGATGCACTCAAAATTAATTTACTCCCATCAGTACATCCTCATTAATCTCAAAACTTGTTGGGACAAGAGAATGGAGAAGGAGGGTGACATTCTAACCAAGGTCTCAAATTATTGCCGATCGTCATTTTAAAATTTCTCATCACACTTTTCCAACTATCTCCCCAATTCTTCCTTATACATTCAAATGTCAATTTGACACCCAAAGTCTTTGCTCTTATATTGCTACGATCCATCACTCTGCCAACTCTGTCTTCAGTCTCCGCCTCTGAGCAACAATTCACATTCATTGCCACATCTGATGCAATTTAAATGCTTTAATGGCAGCGAGGTACTCCATTTGAAACTGCTTGTTCGATAATGTGTAGCTTTTTGATGCCTAGGGTCCGTAATAAAAATTTGTATTGGTGTCAAAGTCGGTGACCAATTCAACTTAACAGTAGGACATCTCATGAAAGAGCCAGAAGGACCACAAACTGTATGTGAATGTCTCACGAAATGTTTCATTTCCATGAAAATGAAGTTCGTTGACACCTGCAACACAAGTTTTGGCAAACCTCAGTTAAAACTGTCATATTTTAAAAAAATTGACTCTAATGTCCATGTCTCTTTTTTTCAAATAATCTCATCTCTCACCATTAGTTTGGATTCTGCCTTTGTCACCCAACCATGGGCTCAACAGCAATGGTTGGAGGCCCTCAATCTCAAACAAGAGGTTAGGAACATTTCCTTGAACATATCTCGAGCATTTGACACAATCTGGCATCCTGATTTGTTTGCCAAGCTCACTGCCTGTGACATACAAGGCCGACCAGCCCCAACCCTAACAGCTCTCTCAGCTCTCTGACTCTGTCCTCCCTGTGCCGTCTCAGCCCTCCGACTATGGCCTCTCTCTCTCTCTCCCTCTCCCTCTCCCTCTCCCTCTCCCTCTCCCTCTTCCTCTCCCTCTCCCTCTCCCCCTCCCTCTCCTCCGACTCTGGCTTCCCTGTGTTCTCTCAGCCCTCTGAATCTGGTCCCCCTGTGCTCTCTCTCAGCCCTCCGACTCTGGTCTCCTGTGCTCTCTCAGCCCTCCGACTCTGGTCTACCTGTGCTCTCTCAGCCCTCCGACTCAGGTCTACCTGTGCTCTCTCAGCCCTCCGACTCTGGTCTTCCTGTGTTCTCTCAGCCCTCCGACTCTAGACCCCTTGTGTTCTCTCAGTCCTCTGACTCTGGTCTCCCTGTGGTCTCTCATTCCTCCGACTCTGGTCTCCCTGTGCTCTCTCAGCCCTCCCACTCTGTCTCCCTGTGCTCTCTCAGCCCTCCCACTCTGTCTCCCTGTGCTCTCTCAGCCCACCGACTCTGGTCTCCCTGTGCTCTCTCAGCCCTCAGACTCTGGTCTCCCTGTGCTCTCTCTCAGCCCTCCGACTCGGGTCCCCTTGTGTTCTCTCAGCCCTCAGACTCAGGTCTACCTGTGCTCTCTCATACCCTCTGACTCAGGTCTACCTGTGCTCTCTCAGCCCTCCGACTCTGGTCTTCCTGTGTTCTCTCAGCCCTCCGACTCTAGACCCCTTGTGTTCTCTCAGTCCTCTGACTCTGGTCTCCCTGTGGTCTCTCATTCCTCAGACTCTGGTCTCCCTGTGCTCTCTCAGCCCTCCCACTCTGTCTCCCTGTGCTCTCTCAGCCCTCCCACTCTGTCTCCCTGTGCTCTCTCAGCCCACCGACTCTGGTCTCCCTGTGCTCTCTCAGCCCTCAGACTCTGGTCTCTCTGTGCTCTCTCTCAGCCCTCCGACTCGGGTCCCCTTGTGTTCTCTCAGCCCTCAGACTCAGGTCTACCTGTGCTCTCTCATACCCTCTGACTCAGGTCTACCTGTGCTCTCTCAGCCTCTGACCCAGATCTACCTGTGCTCTCTTAGCGCTCCGACTCTGGTCTCCTTGTGCTCTCTCAGCCTTCCAACGATGGTCGCCTTGTGTTCTCTCAGCCCTCTGACTCTCTTCCTGTGTTCTCTCATCCCTCCGAACCTCTCCAACAACTCCGTGTGCGCGTTTTTCCAGCAACCCCTTCCTGGTTAAGTTCCCCAAATCCAGGGAAACTGCACACTTGCGCTGTTGTCTTCCTCACGTCGCCCATCTGGGCTCTTGGGATGGCCTAGACCTAAAAGTACGCACACTCACCTCGAAGCTGTCTTTCCTGGGTCTGAATCCCGACCCAGTTATAAACGGTCATCCCGGTGTTTCACAGGTTAGGTGATTCATCAATGTGTGTGTAACGTACATCGGATGGACGTCAAACTGGTCCACCCATCTACCAGCATTAGTTGGTGGACATTAGAGATCCCCGGGGTGTCCTTCGTGAAGAGTATGTGAGCTATCACCATTCCTGCGTTCATTCTTACTCAAATGCCATTTGGCCGGTTCGCTCATTCCGACTGGCCGGTTCATGAGACATGGGCCAAAAACTTTCCCCAGCCCACCCCACGAGGTGGGAACCATTGTGGCGCTTAAAGACTCACCATCTGTGGAACTTCCTTCCTGAGGTTGGGCTGTCACATTCCTCTCCCGTTTTCATGCAGACGATTCACCACGATCTCATGTGTCGTCTTCCCTCCTTACCAACAACATTTTTATACCCCCATTAACCCTGCCTAGCCCAACCCCCCCCCCCCCATTATCCTACTTGTGTCCACCTGTTGTCCCACTCACTGCCAGTGTGTTGTGTTACCTTTTTTCCCATTCGGCTCCTCGTTCTCCCACGAGCCCAGATTTGTTCTTCAAATCAAATTAAATAAAAACTTCAGCCGTGAATTCCGAATGTGATCTACTAACTGCTCGGGATTTCAATAACCAAGGTGGAATTAGAAATGCCATAAGCCGTCATGGGGGTGGTAACTTAAAGCCGGCTGTTCTGATTGCACGCACTGGTGATCATCCCAGAGATGTTTCTTTTTCCACTCAAAAGGGAGCTCATTTGCGACAGGTGCGATGAGATCGATGAGATCATTCTCTTGGTAATCCTCATCACTCTGCGAGTGCACACTCAAGGCTCACTCCCAGCCCCTCCCTCTGTTCTGTAAACTGCCTGGAGCTTCCGATACTTGAGTGTTTAAGTGTTTGCCAAGCTGCTCTTTCCATCATTCTCCTGCCAGAGTGGGAAAGAGAAGAGGGGAAACTCTGTGCTGGGGAGGGAGGGAAGGGGGAGTGCCGGAAAGGTATTATATACGAGCCTTGTATGCAGTTACCCAGGTGCACGCACCTTTACTCCATCTACACACCTGAATAATATCTCAATCAACGGATCTCAATCACACGATTGGTCTTCTGCACATCGAGGGTGACCCCCAAAACGCATAAATCCACGAAAAAAAAAATCAATCGGTCAGCACGATGTCCTTCAATCGCAGACTTAATTAAGCCGGCTGTCCCATGTGCATTTAGGTTGTGGACCTTGAAATATCCCAAGGTATGTCTCGTGAAGAGTCGACCACCATTTGTTCGTCGGTTCTTCCCTTGGCCAAATTTCCTGCCCGGAGATTCCTGGGATGTGGAAGTTAATGATGAAGGAATTAACGCAGATGTTACTTTCGAGTAAACTGCGTGATAACTGGGTTAGTTCGTAAAAGGGAAAAGTAAATTGGTAAAATTAATGAAGGTGAGGAATCGCTGTCATTGGTGGATCAAATGGTCTCCGACAATTTCCTTCGACGTTTTTAAAATGGAAATCCATCGTGTCAGCCAGTTTAAAAAGATTACCTGTGTGAGTTTAAGTCGTTATAACGCCAAATGCAAATCGATACAGGTACGTGAGCACACAATGCCCTTAGGGCACGGATGGAGTAAGTAGCCCTCAGGGCGTTGCAGTTCCTGCTCACATTACTCACCATGAGGGAACTCCACCGGCGGTTGTTCCCTCGGCTACCATGACAAGTCCCTCTAGCCTTCTCTCGCACTTCCCTTTCATCTCACAACCCAGTCCCTCTCTCCTCTGGCATGCATTCGTCCTTCTGAAAACAATTGCATCCAAACACAAACTGGACTTGGAAAGAGGTCGTTAAGCAAGTTCGGCCCTTTGTGGACGTTGAGGAACCATTGGACTTTCCCTCTCTTCCTCTCTTCCTCTCTTCCTCTCTTTCTCCCTCTCGTGACAAATATGGGATCGATCTTGCAAAAGCGGATACCAACATGCCATTTGGCACAAAGTACTATAGATATGTCGACTTTAATTTTTTAACGAGACCCAAGCTGGCAAGGCGCTTGATTGGCTGTAATTAGGTCATGATCCAAGATGTCTGCTAATCACTACATATACATAAAGTGACAGTGTAAAAAATTTCAATATCAATTATATTTACCAAAAATATTAATCAAAACAGTTAAATAATACAAAACAAATCATAAAATATGAATTGTAATAATGTATATTTAATTAAACTGCCCAATAAAAGGAAAAAAGTAACGAATTTTTTTTTTCTCATAATACTATATGAAAACCATTGATATATGAAAAAGTTACCTTAAATATGTGTTTTTCTATTTTATACTTGAATTGTATGAGTTCTACAACAGAAAAATAAGCTAAGATAATTAACTTCTAAAGTTAGAAGAAGTTACTAAAACAATAGCATCATTGGGAGCCTCCTGGAAGGGGATTCCATAAGGATGCCCCTGGGAATCCCGGGAATTCCCGGGGAAATCCCACTGGCTCAAAAACCTCATGGTGCTCTCAGAGAGGACTTATAAAGAAAAAATAAGGTAAGATTTTGGCTTGATTTACTTTTATAGCTATTCAATGTATAATTTTAGTATTGTAGAAAGGCAGTATACAAGCACGTGCGCTGTATACAATTGCACCGAGTTTGAAATGTCCCCGGTGTCTACCACGTCTCCGGTGTCCCCTGTCCCCTGTCCCCCCTCACCCCCACGTGCCTCAAGACAGCCAATGACACCCGTCCGGTAGATGGCAGTGCGTAACCGAGACCGAAATGGCGACAATTGACGGAAATGCCCGAGTATTTCAATGGAAATTTGTGAAACTAATGTGTTATATTTGTGAAAACCATTGAATTTATTGCTTGACGGAAAAAACCAAGAAACGCTCCCCTCATGTACGAACGAACGAAAGACGATATTTCCGCCCACCATCGCATTTCGCGCCGAACGCTGAAAGCTAAGTTCTTCTTATGCCATCATTCTTTTGTGGCCTCCTGCCACGCTGTATCGAACGATTTCATTCCTTCTGTTATATATAAAGGTGCTTATCACAATAATAACAACATTTTTACATTTCAAATGTTAAGTATGCTTTTTAATTGTTTTTCAACTGAAAAAGCATAAATTGCATATTTTAACATTAGTGTATTCATTTGCTTCACTACACGTGCTGTATTGAAGGATTTCACTTGTTATTTAATGAAAAGAACTTTTATTTGCTGTTTCACTCTCATGGGGCTCTGTACCACCTATAATAGAGGTAACAGTCCATGACAATGTAAATACAATAATGGCTTTTTTATAATGACTTTTTAGCTCGCCTGTTCGAAGAACAGAGAGCTATAGCGATACCCCCGGCGTGAGCGTCAGCGTCAGCGTCAGCGTGAGCGTGAGCGTGAATATGTTAAAATTTTTGGTGCAAGTTATTTTTTCCTTTCTAATGTTTTTAGCTACCACACTATTTTTTATATGCCCGATATATATATCCGTCCGTCCGTCCGTCTGTCCGTTCCTGTCCATTCTTGTCCGTTCCTGTCCGTTCCTGTCCGTTCCTGTACAGCATACCTGCCAACCCTACCCATCTTCTATAGCTCCCAACGCCTACCGATTCTATTATTGGAAAAATTATTGGAAAAAAAAATAGTTGTGTTTTTCAGTTTTGCGTTCGTTTCTCACTGCCAAGATTGTATGACACGCGGCGCTTCTACATTCTACAAAACTCGTGCCTGACCGTGATTTCTTATCTCGTCAGCGATTGGTTATTGCTTCCAAACTAAGCTTGACCAATCAAATGGGAAGACAGGAAACAGCGGGCATTCATTTCAAGACAACGCGCCATTTTCCATTCCTGATCAAAGACTGCAGTTAACAGAGAGAACTCATCGCTTCAGTGCACGACAACAAGGCAAACACCAGAAAAAAAAAACACTCCACGCTGGGTCAACAAGTTTAAGCCAAGTTGGACAACAGAGTTCAAGTGTATCAAGGCTTTGCGTGAAGTAAACTTTAGATATGTGATGAAATCAGAGTGGCCAGTCATTTCATTCATAAAGATGTATCAGTGAGTTTATGTAAACTCTTGTGTACACGTATGGGCACATACATGTGGAGCTTGGACAGTCAGTAATTTATGGAAACGTGACTGATGATCATGATGTCTTAGAAAAATAAAGATTGGTGAGTCGATCAACCATGTTAAGTTTTCTCTTTTTCACTCTAAAAATATGTTGATATATTTCAGCTAACTGTGGTCTCAAAACGCAGGAGATTGCACCATTTTGCTTCATTTTTTTGAAAAATTTACGGGGGTCATGCCCTCGGACCCCCCTAGGGAAGCGTGCAACGCCAGCCTACCGCTTTCCCTTCAAAAAAGGTTGGCACGTATGGGTACAGACTGGAGACGGTGTGTCATGACACGGTCGTCATCTAAAGTGGTTGCTGTTTTCCATGTAGTGGCACAATTCAGTGTATACCTTCTTGTTCGGGCGTATATTATGCTCACTTGCACTCTTGTTACTGATTACAATATACAAATACATATGTTGCATTAAAATTATTTGGATCAGACTTCACTGCAAAGCTTTATATAAAGCTTTATTTTTTGTCAGGTCAGGTTCGATCTGTGACCTGCTACAGGTACCATGTAAACCTGTACTAACCTGTTCCATGGTCGGGTTGTCGGCGACTAAACCGTCTCCCCCACCAGGTTTTCTGGTGAGGGGGGTGTTTGGATATGGACACCCAGCAGGATTAAAAA
Organism: Eptatretus burgeri; assembly: GCF_056783735.1. NCBI lineage: Eukaryota > Metazoa > Chordata > Myxini > Myxiniformes > Myxinidae > Eptatretus > Eptatretus burgeri. The sequence goes on from NC_140962.1 coordinate 130,464,608, forward strand.
CAAAACCTGTCAAAGGGCGGAGGAGCTCCTTGTGAGCCAACGGCCATCCATATCTAGTGCCCAACTGTGTCTGCGGACGTCCTCCTGCAGTTGGGTTACTTCTTATTAGGAGGTTAGTGGCAGGATTTGCACTCCGGCCACCGTAAAACCCTTCATTCCGCAAAACGCAAAAACGCAAAAAAATCTGAAAACCCACTCCGTGGGAGTACCTCCTGTGCAGCTTCCCTTCGCAGGGCAGCTCACCGGATGACGGGATTGGGGCAAAGCCTTCGGGACCCCCAATCTTTGATGATAGGAGGGAAACCACGGGGTAACATCCCTGGGTCAGATTGCGGGAGAGTGTGTCGGAGTGGTGCTGAGGTGTCGTCCACCAGACGGCGGTCTCCTTGCGTTAACCTGAGGCGGTCCCTTCGGGTGGGTGCCTGGAATGTCCTATCCCTAAGAGAGGATGATCACCTGTCTCTGTTATCATCTGAGCTCAAGCGTTTGGACATCGGGATTGCAGCTCTCTCTGAGGTTCGGAGACCGGATTGCGGCGAGATAATGGTGGGTGGTTACACCTACTATTGGTCTCGTCGCTCTGATGGTTACCATACCCAAGGAGTTGCTGTGGCTGTGTCCAATAAGCTGACTCCAATGATAATTGAGGTAACACTGGTCAACGAGCGTATTATGAGATTAAGGATTCGTCACTCCTTAGGTGTCATTTCCCTGGTCTCTATTTATGCTCCGACTGAGGCGAGTGATCTCACCGTGAAGGATGCATTCTACGCCACACTCGAGTCTGTGGTTGATCAGTGCCCCAGACGAGATACACTTCTTGTCTTGGGGGATTTCAATGCATCGACTGGAACTGATAGGGATGGTTATGAGGTGTGTGTTGGTCCCCATGGGTCAGGAACTATGAACCAGAATAGCACTAAGTTCCTTGACTTTGCAAGAAGTCATGGACTTAGGGTGGCTGGTTCATGGTTTCAGCGCCCACAAGCTCATCGCTGGACTTGGTATTCCAACGCTGGCGGTGTGGCAAAGGAGATTGACCATGTCCTCATTGACGGTCATTGGAGGATGATCCAGAACTGCAGGGTCTACCGGAGTGCTCAGTTCCTCAATACTGACCACAGGCTTGTTGTAGCAACTCTAAAGCTGCACCTTAAATCCTGGAGAATGGTACCATCCCAGCCTAGGCTGGATGTTGCCAAGCTCAGGGATGAGAGAGTAGCTGAGGAGTTTGCGAACAGGCTGAGTGGACACTTGGGGGGTCTGGGTGCTTTGGGGGGTCCTGAAGAGTTGTGGAGTGCCTTCAAGACCACCGTCCTTGATGTTGCCGGTGGATGTCTTGGAACTCACCGCAGGGCAAAGAAGAATTTTGTCTCTCAAGGGACACTGGATACCATTGACCAGAGTCGCAGGGCCAGGCTGAATGGCAGAGCTGAGCTGTTCAGAGAGCTGAGGCGTAAAACTGTACGTGCACTGAGGGTGGACAAGGAGGCCTATGTGCGAGGAATCTGTGAGGGGGTAGAGCATCACCTGTGGACAGGTGATTCTCGTCCCGCTTACAGGGGAATTCGCGCATTACGTTCATCCAAGCCCATCCCTCGGAGCACTACAGTTAGAGCAGAGAGTGGTAGGCTCTTGACAGAGGAGTCTGAAGTGAAGGCCCGCTGGGCCAGTTACTTTGAGCGGTTGCACCAGGCTGATCCCCCAGCTGTCGAGTTGGACGTCAAGGGTGTTGCAATCCCTGTTGCTGACCCACGAATCAACTGTGGTCCACTTTCGCTTGTGGAAACACGGGCTGCGGTGAACCAGTTGAAACGGGGCAAAGCTCCAGGGATTTGTGGCATCCATGCCGAACTTCTCAAGGCTGGTGGAAATGCTGCACTCGTGTCGTTGCATGCAGTTTTGTGCTCTGCCTGTAACACAGGCATCATCTCAACTGACAAGAAGAGGGGCCTTGTTGTCCCTCTCTGGAAAGGGAAGGGTGATCGCCAAGACTGCAACAACTACCGAGGGGTGACGCTGCTCTCAGTGCCGGGCAAGGTCTTTGCTCGGATAATTCTCGATAGGGTTCGCCACCATCTGCTTGAGCACCAGCGTCCAGAGCAGTCAGGCTTTACACCAAAGAGGTCAACGATTGACCGTATCCTTGCCCTTCGTGTCCTCACCGAACGCAGACGAGAGTTTCGGCAGGGGCTGCTTGCAGCCTATGTTGATCTCTGTAAAGCGTTCGATTCAGTGAATCGGGATGTCCTCTGGAGGATTCTTGGTCTTCGTGGGGTGCCACCAAAACTGATCGATCTGATGTCTGAACTCTACTCTGGTTCTGAGAGTGCTGTGAAGTGTGGTGGTACCACCTCTGACTTATTTCCAGTTGTTACTGGAGTTCGTCAGGGATATGTACTTGCCCCCACACTTTTCAGCACTTGTATGGACTGGATTTTAGGGAGGATGTCCGAGAGATCAAGTTGCGGTGCATCGTTTGGGAATGTCAAGATCTCGGACCTTGATTTTGCAGACGATGCAGTCATCTTTGCGGAGACTTTAGACATCCTTTTGGGGGCCCTCGGAGTGCTGAATGAGGAGTCGGAGCCGCTGGGATTATGGGTTTCTTGGGTCAAAACTAAGATCCAGGCTTTCGGTGACATCTTGGATTCTGCTGTCCCGTCTGTGTCTGTTTGTGGTGAGGATGTTGAGGTCGTGGAGAGATTCACTTACCTTGGCAGTGATATTCATGTCTCTGCTGGCTGCAAGTCAGAGGTCAATAGACATCTGGGTCGGGCCTGGGAGTCATGGATTCACTGGATCATGGGGTGTGGCGCTGCCGGTACCTGTGCGGGAGGACGAAAGTCCGAGTCTTCAGGTCCTTGGTACTTCCAGTCATGCTCTATGGGTGCGAGACTTGGACTCTGACCAAGGATCTGAGACGGAGACTTAATTCCTTTGGTACCAGGTGTCTTCGGAGAATCCTTGGCTATCGCTGGTCGGATTTTGTGTCCAACGAGCGGTTGCTGAGAGAGACTCGGATGAGATTTGTTACCTGCATAGTCAATGAGCGTCAGTTGTGGCTGTATGGACATGTGGCTCGTTTTCCTGACGCTGATCCTGCTCACCAGATTCTCTCAGCGAGGGAGTCTCGTGAGTGGAGGAGGCCAGTGGGCCGACCACGTGCCTCATGGTTGCAGCAGGTTGACCATCATCTCAAGGAGATGGGGATGGGCCTAGCATCTGCCTGGGGGATGGCCAGACGGAGGCCCCTGGAGTACCGGCGGAAAGTGGACGCAGCGACGCGCTGTTCTGGCACATGCTCCCATACCTGACCTTTATATAAAATATTAATTATTAGACAGGTCTTTTAAAAACGATAAATGTGTAAACAGGCGAGCATTGAGTGGCTTTGACACCAACTCTGGTTATATATTGGTTCACGAAAAAATATTTTCACGAAAAAATAAGTGACCACTATATTCGTTATTGTTGTGTGTCTGTCTGTCTGTCTGTCTGTCTGTCTGTCTGTCTGTCCCGAGCATAGCTCCGTGGGTTTTGATCCGATCCTGACAAAATTTTGGTGGGAGGTTTATATCATGATCGAGTTGTGTTTTCTTGAAAATGGGCGTGGTCCGCCCATTTTGTGTTTTTAGGGGGTAGCCGATTTCAATTTGCATCTTCTCCTTGGGTGTTTGTCGAATCTGACTGGGGTTTCGGTATTTGGTTAGCCCAATGGCACCTGCATCACCCCACCGAGCTCGATTTTTCATTTTCGTCCCAAGGTCAAGGCCACAAGGTCACAAATTTAGAAAATTGCGAATTGTGTTTTTTAGGGGGTAGCCGATTTCAATTTGCATCTTCTCCTCGGGGGTTTGTCGAATCTGGTAGGGGTTTCGGTATTTGGTTAGCCCAATGGCACCTGCATAGCCCCACAGAGCTCGATTTTTCATTTACGTCCCAAGGTCAAGGCCACAAGGTCACAAACTTAGAACATTTCGAATTTTGACATAAAAATCATACAACCGCCCAAACTTTGAGAGCTAGGATGACAATATTTTTTATGCATAATCTTGAGGTCATTCCCCACCTAAAGTCTTGAAACCATTTTGCTCTATCTTGAACACCTTGCCCATGGTGTCCCCTTCAAATTTGTTTTTTACGCTTATTTCATCAAAGTATGGATTATAATCCGATGAGTGCGAAATGCCATATAGCCTATATGACGTTATATTGTTCCTGGAATGTTCCAGAGGAAGTTTTGCACCAAAGGTCATAATCCTTGACCTATGATCTTTAAAGGTCACAAAGGTCAAAATTTCAAAGATGGGAATCGAACCGGGTTTTCAACCTTCTTCGACGAACTAACTCCAATAAGCTATAGCACGTATCCTGTTTCCTTATTTTAATGTCCACAACATTGTTTTGTGACCTTTAAAGGTGATGCAAAGGTCAAATTTTTTAAGTTGTTGAACGAAACCGGGTTTTCGACATTTTGCAAATTTCGACATTTTGCATTTTCGACATTTAATAACCTGTCACTCATACCACATCATGTTGATCATTTTTATAACTTGGTCAAACATTATCACATTGTCTCATCCTTGACTTCTGAAACAATCTACATCGTCAAATACCGCTCGTGAACCATCGGCGTCTTCAGACTTGTAATCTTAATATTTGTTACATATATTAGGTTGGGGAAAGTGTGTGGTTTGGTTCAGGATTTTTTAATGTTGGCGATTTATGAAACATTGCATAATGTAGATTGAAAGAGTTAGTATTAATTACATGTAAAATTATTTTATGCTATGGAAATTTGAAAGTATTTTTGGAAACCTTGGAATTTTGTTTTTCTATTTGTACTTTTTGACAGGTATATTACATTTTTTCTGATATTAGTGCAATATTTTACATCTAATTTTCATATTATTAAAGTACACTTATGTTTACAGATGTCAAAGAGAAGGAAATGTGAATTTCTTGATGCAAGTAAGGATTTTGATCAAGCTCAACTGGTGAGACATGCAGTCCCTATATGCTGGGACCAGTGTTGCCTGTGCCAAGAAGACACATCAGAGTGGCTTGTGTGTCCCATGAACAATAATGGTCCACACAAAGGGGTCGGCTACACAAGTCTCGCTGAAGATCTACAGCTCTTTGATGAATTCGGGATTCTACCAGACAACATTCAGCTGGAGAGTATGAATGATGGGTGTTGCCTGGAGCAGACATTCATAAACAGAGAAGCCAAATATCACAAATCCTGCAGAAATAAATATGATAAAACTAAGGCAAAGAGACATATAAAGAAAAGGAAGATGGACAGTGAGGCAGAAACTTCAGGAGAGAAATTAAAGACCAGATCTTCATTTAATGAGGTCTCAGATCAGCATACTTGTTTTTTCTCTAATAAGGAAGACAGTGAGAACAATTTTGTGAATACACAGACTACAGGAATTCATGAGAAAGTGTTCGCTGCTGCTCTAAAACTTAGTGATACTAAACTCCTGGCCAAACTAAGTGAGGGAGACATGTTTGCTCGTGATGCCAAGTACCATAAAATTTGTTTGACTGGCTTAAATAATCGTGTTAGAGCATTTGACAGAAAGAAAGCAAGAGAACAAAAAAGTGATGATGATCTCTTTTATGGAGTTGTAGTCAATGAAATGATCCATTACATCAAAGATCGCCATGAAATATCTGATTCTCTTCCAATATTCAAACTGGCGGACATTGTGAAACTCACCATCCAGCGTATGAATGATTTTGGAGTAGAAGATGCAGAGCACAAGGTTCATTCCACATGATTTGATGACAAAATTCTCACATACATTCCTGATTTGCAAGCCCATAAGAAGGGTAAAGACATTCTTCTTGTATTTGAAGATACTCCAGGAGAAGCTATCTTTTATTCTTGCAAGAATTCAGCAGAGGAAGAGGGAATGATCCTATCAAGAGCAGCTGGTCTTATACGTAACAGATTATTTGATGAATTTCCAAAGTTCACTGGTTCTTTTACTCATGATTTTCCAGAAAGATCTATTCCCATGACATTATTTACTCTAGTTCGGATGTTACTTGAAGGATGCCAGATTGATACAGAAAGATCTCCTAACAGCTGTAAAGCAGCCTTGTCAATATCACAGCTGATACGTTTCAACAGCATCAAACGTGAGCAAAAAGAGGCAGTAAAAGTGATTCGTCATCATCCAGATCGTGAGACCCCTCTACCATTATACATTGGTCTTATGTTGCATGCTGAGACACGCAAACGTGGCTTAGTGGACAAATTGTCAAAGTTAGGTCTATGTGTGTCATACTCCCGAGTTCAGGAACTATCTGCAACAGTCACTGAGTTACTCTGTGGCCAATTGCTGAAGAAAAGATCGTCTGTCCACCTGGATTACAAGCTGAAATATTCACAACTTCAGCCATAGACAATATTGATCACAACCCATCTTCAGCGACTTCAACTAAAGCTTTCCATGGAACGGGCATTTCTCTCATCCAACACCCAGATGTGGAGATCTCTTCTAGGTCTTACATAAACACAAGTTTGCACCAAGCATCAAAGAGACCATCATGTCATCTTCCAGAGTCATACACAGATGTACCTCCTATGTTGGGCAAAAAAGCAGAATCTCCTCTCGCTGTGATAAATGTGAATAATAATGACAACCTACTACATCCAGTGGAGGAATCCTCTGAATGGCTTCATGAATTATCACATGCAATCATTGCAAATAAACCTGAATGCAGTGCGATTCCATGGTCGGCATACTATGGAAACCTACAACTTGTCCAAAGACCAAGATGCACATCTTCCCTCTTGCCTCTATTGAATGAATATGTACAGACCCCAGCCGTGGTTCGCCATACCTTTGATATAATCAAGTTAGCATGCAACAAGCTGAACCCAGACCAGCCTATTGTTGTCACATGTCACCAACCTGTGTATGCTGTGGCAAAGCAGGTGCAGTGGCTTCTGCCAACCCAGTATGGAGAATACCATGTGATTGTTATGATGGGAGGCCTACATATTGAAATGGCAATGCTTCATGTTATTGGTGACTGGCTAAGAGGGAGTGGACTGGATGAAATCTTGGTGAAAGCAGATGTGACTACTTCAGGTAGAGCAGAGTCCTCCATCTCAGGAAACCATGTAAAAAGGTCTCGCTATGTACATCAGGTGACAGTTGCATCATTGTTTATCCTGTTGAGGAAAGCATGGGAAAGTCACAAGGATACAAGCCTTGAGAAGTTGGAGTTTTCTGAGTCGGTCGCAAAACGAACAGATGAATCTGTTCAGTTCCTTTACCGGTATCAAGTGGTTGTCCTCGAGGCAATCCTTTGGATGTTCGTCAGAAGCATTCGTGAGGCCAATTTTATCAAGTTTGTGGATGCTCTGCAACAAATTTGTCCATGGATGTTTGCGCTTGACCATGTCCACTATGCCAGATGGCTGCCTTTTTTTGGAAGAGTCTAAAAGAGTTGAAGACCAGGCACCCAAGTGTATACAAGGAGTTTATGCAAGGAAAATGTGTAACTCAAAAATCCCACAGGCCATTGTCTAGTCTTTCAGATGATCAGGTGCACGAGCAGAATAACAGAAATGCGAAACATGATGTGGGTGCCGTTGATATCCTGGACAATCCTTCTGCTCTCATGAAATGGATGATTTCAGGACCTGAGATTGCCAGAATGGTGACCGAATTTGAAGACGGGTGTGGAATAAATGGCAATGTGGAAGAGGGATTTCACCATGAAGACACGAAGTCGTTCCAGAAACATTTTGAGAAACACATCAGAAATGTTGTAGAAATATTTGAAGAAGAGGGAAACCCTTACCAAGAAGGAAATACACTAATGTCTCTGATTGATAAAAACGTTCTGGAAGGAAAGGCTGTTGAATCTGTGAAAATAGCAGTAAAGATTGGAAGTGACCAGTACCAAACATATGTCCAAGAGAGACTTGAAAAGAGCAAAGTGTCTATCCATGATGTCATTCTCAAGAACAAGCTCCATCTTTTCCAGCAACCAAATTCTCCCTCAACAGGAAATGCAAAGCAGAAAGTATTATCTTTGAATCAGGATTGTCATTCATTTTCTCGCTTATTCGTTGCATGCCAAAGTCGGGAAGGGGACCTGGAAGATTTCTTTAGCCATGAGAACCATTCCTACCCCCCATCCCTTTCAGAATTTGGAAAATTAAGGAAAGGTACTGAATCAGAAATCATGGAGTGCCTAAAAGAATGTGGATTGCCAGAGTATGTTGAGCCAGATTATACAGCTGTACTCATTGATGGACCAGCTGTTGTTCACATGGCAACACCTGGAAAGGCAGTTAATTTTTCACTATACAGCAAAGATGTCTTTAAACCAGCAATTATGAGCAATTCCAGGAAGGCATCAAGAATAGATTTGGTATTTGACCAATACTTCCCAGACAGCTTAAAGGAATCTTGCAGAGAGACGGGGAATTGGTTAAAAGGTCAAGGTGACCCCCTCGACAAGAATTCCTAAGAATTGGAGCAACTTCCTCAAAGTGGACAATAACAAAGAGGAATTATTCAAACTTCTTGCAGAGGATTTGATAAAGGACCAAGATGAAACCAAAACAGTTGTGGTGACACATTTGGACAACGTGAAGTCATCATCTAGTATGTTTGAGGCAGAGGAGTTGTCTCCTTGTGGACATGAGAAAGCAGACTCGCATCTACTTCTGCATGCCAAACATGCTATTAGAGAAGGACACCGCAAAATACTCATAAGGACTGTAGATTCTGATGTTGTTATCATAGCCATCTTGACCTATCATCAAATTAGTGTTGAAGAATTATGGATAGCATTTGGAGTTGGCAGAAATAAATGCTACATCCCGATCCATCAGTATGCCAGAAGTTTGGGACCACAGATGTGTTCAGCTCTGCCTTACTGGCATGCCTATACCGGCTGTGATACAGTTTCAGCATTTGCAGGGCATGGCAAGAAATCTGCCTGGAAGGTGTGGAAGGCATTCCCTGAAATCACTGACACATTTGTCAGTCTCTCCATGAATCCTTCTGAAATAACAGAGAGTCAAATGGCACATCTGGAGAGGTACACAGTCCTCTTGTATGACAGGACAAGTTCATGTACTGACGTCAATCAATGCCGACAAATGCTTTTCACCAAGAGAAGTCGGCAAATGGAAAATATCCCTCCCACAAAAGCAGCATTAGAAGAACACTGCAAAAGGGCAGCTTTGCAAGCAGGACACATTTGGGGGCAGTGTCTGATGAGGATGCCAGAGGTACCGGATGCATGTCAGTGGGATTGGAAGAAGACTGACCAAGGAATGGTACCCCACTGGACAAATCTGTCTGAAGCCTCTGTTCATTGTCAAGAGCTCCTTCACTGTAACTGCCAAAAACGATGCAGTGGGAGATGCAAGTGTATTAAAGCTTCCCTCCCATGTACAAATCTGTGTGCTTGTGATGGACAGTGCTCTCGGGATTGAAGGAACATAGCATTGCTGGACAGAATTTCTTCTGCATCTGTGTGTCAATAAGCTACATATGAGCCGTTGAAATTAATAATTTGCAATATTTACATTGTCTAGCTACCTTCTATGATGCCTCTCTGGGGTATATAAACACAGACAAAAGGTAGACTGAGTAAAAGATTTAACATCTGTAAATACTTCAATTTAAATGTTGTTTAATCAAAATAATGGGAATTAAACTAACTAGTGGGGGCCCGTAGGTGCGGGCCCGTACATGCGTGGCCCTATATGCAAAAAAAAAAAACTTTCAAACCGCGTGCCACAAACAACAACCACACAGGCCGTTCCTTCGCTCTCACGTGCCCGTATGTGTAAACGACGACTGGATTGAGCATTGTTTCAATTAGATCGGACCAACCGTATCATAAATGGCCAGAACTTGGGAAACCTGGGAAACAGCTGAAACGGATGAAGAAGAACAATATCAAACCTTGAATGAAATCAAATCAAATCAATTGAATCAAATCAAATGATATCAAATCAAACCCCCTCTCTCATATGACATCTCATATCAAACCTCTCTCTCTCTCTCTCTCTCTCTCTCTCTCTCTCTCTCTCTCTCTCTCTCTCTCTCTCTCTCTCTCTCTCTCTCTCTCTCTCTCTCTCTCTCTCTCTCTCTCTCTCTCTCTCTCTCTCTCTCTCTCTCTCTCTCTCTCTCTCTCTCTCTCTCTCTCTCTCTCTCTCTCTCTCTCTCTCTCTCTCTCTCTATCTCTCTATATCTCTATATCTCTATATCTCTATATCTCTATATCTCTATATCTCTATATCTCTATATCTCTATATCTCTATATCTCTATATCTCTATATATCTCTATATCTCTATATATCTCTATATATCTATATATCTCTATATATCTCTATATATCTCTATATATCTCTATATATCTCTATATATCTCTATATATCTCTATATATCTCTATATATCTCTATATATCTCTATATATCTCTATATATCTCTATATATCTCTATATATCTCTATATATCTCTATATATCTCTATATATCTCTATATATCTCTATATATCTCTCTCTCTCTCTCTCTCTCTCTCTCTCTCTCTCTCTCTCTCTCTCTCTCTCTCTCTCTCTCTCTCTCTCTCTCTCTCTCTCTCTCTCTCTCTCTCTCTCTCTCTCTCTCTCTCTCTCTCTCTCTCTCTCTCTCTCTCTCTCTCTCTCTCTCTCTCTCTCTCTCTCTCTCTCTCTCTCTCTCTCTCTCTCTCTCTCTCTCTCTCTCTCTCTCTCTCACCCCTCTGTAAATTGTGACGTCATATCAAACGAAGAGGAAGAAGAATTGTGACGCCCCTATCTCTCGCCCCCCGTTTTCCTCCTCTCTCGCCCCTCTCTCGCCCTCCTCTCTCGCCTCTCTTGAATTGTGACGCAACTCTCTCTCGCACCTCCTCTCTCCCCCTCTCTTGAATTGTGACGCCCTCTCTCTCGCCTATCTATAATTATAGATAGATAATCTATATAACTCTCCTCCCCTCTCTCCCCCTCTCGCCCCCTCTCTTGCACCCCCTCTCTCCCCTCTCTTGAAGTGTGATGCCCCCTCTCTCTCCCCCTCTCTCTCCACCCCCTTTCTCTCCCCCTCTCCCCCCTATCAAACACACAGACATTAATATCAAACCTTGAAAAGACACATACTCCTCTGTAAATTGTGACATCATATCAAACGAAGAAGAAGAAGAATTTGTGATACGGAACAATATTCCACTGTAAATTGTGACGTCATATCAAACGAAGAAGAAGAATTGTGATGCCCCTCTCTTGAGCCCCCCTTTCGCCCTCCTCTCTCCCCCTCTCTTGAATTGTGACACATCTCTCTCTCGCCTATCTATAATTATAGATAGATAATCTATATAACTCTCCTCCCCTCTCCCCCCTCTCTCGCTCATCCTCTCTTGAATTGTGACGCCCCTCTCTCTCGCCCCTCCTCTCTTCCCTCTCTTGAATTGTGACGCCCCCCTCTCTCTCTCCTCCTCTCTCCCCCTATCAAACACACAGACATTAATATTCAGACACACAGACATTAATATCAAACCTTGAAAAGACACATCTGCGGGTCCCCAGCAATATTCCTGGCAAGTTTCAATCAGATCAGAGCATCAATCGTGAAAAAATTAAATAAATAAACATTAATTGTGACGTCATTCGTGTCGTCATAGCACCGTGTCTTGTCATTGGTCGACAGATAAATGGCCGTAGCTTGGGAACCGCTCGTCCGATTGATATCAAACCTCGAAAAGGCACATCCGCGGGGCCCCGGCAATATTCCTGGCAAGTTTCAATCAGATCGGACCAGCGGTAGTCGAGAAACTGCGGTCGCATACAGACACACACACACAGACACACACACACACACACACAGACAGACACACACACACACACACACACACACACACACACACACACACACACACACACACACACACACACACTGCTGGAATTATAGATTAAACTTTTATTAATTTAGTAATAATTTAAATAATTACTAATTACCATTATTAATTATTTAAATTTTTTTGGGATGTAAACTCAATTTCCTTGAATCATGTATGAAATATGGTGATATTAAAGCATATGCAAGTAATATCGAACATAATTTGATAGAAATGGTTGTTTTTTATACTGATTAATTAGTGTGTGGCGGCCATCTTGGATTTTGCTAAATTACACCAAAATCTGAATTCGGCCAGTTTGGGTCCTGTTCAAATATTAATCTATAAAAAACACCCTTTGTGCCAAATGGCATGTTGGTACTCCGAGTACTCTGTCTCTCTCTCTGTCTCTGTCTCTGTCTCTGGTACTCTGTCTCTCTGTCTCTCTGTCTCTCTGTCTCTCTGTCTCTCTGTCTCTCTGTCTCTCTGTCTCTCTCTGTCTCTGTCTCTCTGTCTCTCTCTGTCTCTGTCTCTCTGTCTCTGTCTCTCTGTCTCTCTGTCTCTCTGTCTCTCTCTGTCTCTCTGTCTCTCTCTGTCTCTGTCTCTGTCTCTGTCTCTGTCTCTCTCTGTCTCTGTCTCTGTCTCTCTCTCTCTCTCTCTCTCTCTCTCTCTCTCTCTCTCTCTCTGTCTGTCTGTCTGTCTCTGTCATCTCTGTCGTCTCTCTCTCTCTCTCTCTCTCTCTCTCTCTCTCTCTCTCTCTCTCTCTCTCTCTCTCTGTCTCTCTCTGTCGTCTCTCTCTGTCGTCTCTCTCTCTCTCTCTCTCTCTCTCTCTCTCTCTCTCTCTCTCTCTCTCTCTCTCTCTCTCTCTCTCTCTCTCTCTCTCTCTCTCTCTCTCTCTCTCTCTCTCTCTCTCTCTCTCTCTCTCTCTCTCTCTCTCTCTCTCTCTCTCTCTCTCTGTCTCTGTCTCTGTCTCTGTCTCTCTCTCTCTCTCTCTCTCTCTCTCTCTCTCTCTCTCTCTCTCTCTCTCTCTCTCTCTCTCTCTCTCTCTCTCTCTCTCTCTCTCTCTCTCTCTCTCTCTCTCTCTCTCTCTCTCTCTCTCTCTCTCTCTCTCTCTCTCTCTCTCTCTCTCTCTCTCTCTCTCTCTCTCTCTCTCTCTCTCTCTCTCTCTCTCTCTCTCTCTCTCTCTCTCTCTCTCTCTCTCTCTCTCTCTCTCTCTCTCTCTCTCTCTCTCTCTCTCTCTCTCTCTCTCTCTCTCTCTCTCTCTCTCTCTCTCTCTCTCTCTCTCTCTCTCTCTCTCTCTCTCTCCCCCCATCTCTCTCTCTCTCTCTCTCTCTCTCTCTCTCTCTCTCTCTCTCTCTCTCTCTCCCCCCATCTCTCTCCATCTCTTCTCTGTCTCTCTATCTTCTTTCCCTCCCAGCCGGCACATGACAGGTAGCCAAATGGTCCTCAGTGGTGAATGTGGGAAATTGTTCTCAACATCATTTCATGGAAGTCTTCATCTTGCAGTGACCCAGGTGAGGTTGCTTTTTGGTTTTTGTGTGTTTATAACGGTTGCTGGCAACAGCGATGAGCTGCAGGTGCAGGCAGGCACCGGTGGTTCCAACAATTCCTGGGATGTGTCCAAGTACCAAGCAGCAAGTTAGCACTTGCCAAGCCAGCCATTCCTTATCAACAGATTGGCATGCAGTGCTTGCTTGGGTGCTTAAGCCACTTGGCGAGCACTCTACAAGAAGCTTGGTAATTGAACACACCCCAATTGACCATCTCTAGTCGATTGTTGAGTTAGTTGTGGACTTGTAGTGACATGGATGTTGTTTAACTGTAATGACGATTGACGAGCACACGACCAGGCTGCCAAACCATGGGTTTGATGATTCTGGAACATGTTCTCCTCACCATGGTGATGTCACGGAATGTTTCCAGAAGGTGTTTTCAGGATTGAAAATCTTCATTAATAGAAGGAAATTCCTCGCTGAGGAAAATTGTTCGATAAAAATATGGATCAGAAAATTTTCAAAACACGAGGGCAACGGTAATCATGGCTTGCACTTAAAAGTCTTCCTTCACCATTACCATCACCATCACCATCATCATCACTATCATCATCACCATCATCATAACCATCATCATAACCATCATCATAACCATCATCATCACCATCACTGGCACCATCACCGTCACCGTCATCGTCATCTCAATCATCTTCTTAATCATCACCATCCTCATCAATCGTACGAGACAATCCACAGCGTGTCCATGTTTCCAAAACAGTCTCTTGGCAAGGGTGATCCTGGGTGGTTTGGTTATGCTGGGTTGTTTGGTTATGCTTGGTGGTTTGGTTGTGCTGGCGGTTTGGCTATGCTAGGCGGTTTGGTTATGCTGGGTGGTTTGGTTATGCTGGGTGGTTTGGTTATGCTGGGTGGTTTGGTTATGCTGGGCAGTTTGGTTATGCAGGGCGGTTTGGCAATGCTGGGTAGTTTGGTTATCCTGGGCGGTTTGGTTGTCCTGGGCGGTTTGGTTGTCCTGGGCGGTTTGGCTATGCTGGGTAGTTTGGTTATCCTGGGCGGTTTGGTTATACTGGGCAGTTTGGTTGTACTGGGTGGTTTCGTTATGCTGGACGGTTTGGTTATGCTGGGCGGTTTGGCGATGCTGGGTGGTTTGGTTATGCTGGGCGGTTTGGCGATGCTGGGCGGTTTGGTTATGCTGGGCAGATTTGTTATGCTGGGTGGTTTGGTTATGCTGGGTAAATTGGTTATGCTGGGTGGTTTGGTTATGCTGGGTGGTTTGGTTATGCTGGGTGGTTTGGTTATGCTGGGTGGATTGGTTATGCTGGGTAAATTGGTTATGCTGGGTGGTTTGGTTATGCTGGGTGGTTTGGTTATGCTGGGCGGATTGGTTATGCTGGGTGGTTTGGTTATGCTGGGTGGTTTGGTTATGCTGGATGGTTTGGTTATGCTGGGTGGTTTGGCGATGCTGGGCGGTTTGATTATGCTGGGTAGTTTGGTTCTGCTGGGTAAATTGGTTATGCTGGGGGGTTTGGTTATGCTGGGTGGTTTGGTTATGCTGGGCGGATTGATTATGCTGGGTAAATTGGTTATGCTGGGTGGTTTGGTTATGCTGGATGGTTTGGTTATGCTGGGTTGTTTGTTTGTGCTGGGTTGTTTGATTATGATGTGTAGTTTGTTTATGTTGTGTAGTTTGGTTCTGTTGGTGTGGAAGAAAAATAATTATATTCCTGTATTCTCAATTATATTCACTTGTCGAATTGTTGCTGGTACTTTATAAATTTAATGTTTGTGCTATCGTCGAATTGGCTGTAAGTAAAGTTTCCCTTTTCCCAAGTCTTTTGACCTCCATACTGATAAATGAATGTCTTACAAAAGGGTCTTGCTCGCTGCATAGAAACAGGCTCACCTGGTTGATAACACTGCAAACTTTTGCCATGAGTGTGTTATTCTTTCCTTCACACCCTAAGTGGCCACGTATTGTAGTTCTGAAGTCTTTTGCCTCGTGCCTTTCAACTCATCCGTAGTTGAATTGCCAAACGTCGTACCCTCCCATTTTGGATGTCAAGTAAGTATGAGGGATTGCTTCCTGCTTCGAGTTGGTGAAGTTCATTCTAATGTTTCAGTGAATCGTTGAATGTTCTTGCTCCGTATATACGAAATTAAAGATTATTATCTTTTGTATGCTGATCGATTGCAGAAATTGAGTTTGTTTCTACCACAATATTGCCGCCCAAACAGGGACCACAAACCCCGGCAGGGCTGCGAATAGCATCGTCTGGCATAACAGCAAGCAAGTGGCCACAAACTAAGACGTTTTCTCTTACTTCAGCTCAGATGCTGCATCGCCCAGCTAAATGGGTAATGTGGTACTCCATTGATAGGAGAGGTAAGCAAAGGAGAACCTTCACTGATAGGCCTAAAAATTAGGGGGTTTGAGGCCTCTTAAGATAACAGAATTTATCCTGGGCATTCGAATGTTTTAAATAGAGGTTAGAGACCACAAACGGAGAGTTGGAGGCTCCTGAAAGGGGGGGGGTCAGCCCCCAAGAGAGGGCTGGAGGTCCTGCCCGTTAAGAAGTTCAAGTCCACAATGGGGAGAATGAATAAGTGTTGTGAATGTTTGTCGAGTTACCTCTTTGGATTTTTCTGTTTGTTCATTGCGCTTGCTGGAAGTTTGCTTGCTGTAAAAACTGTTGCATCGTTATTGTGCGGAGGTGTTCCGGATTCGTAAATCCGATGTGATTGGAAATGTTAAGTTTTGTGTTAAGGACATAATTTGGGTGTTCCAACCTGGTGTTCCACAAGTTGAAAGAACTGTATTTGTTTTAGTCATAAGTTGAAAGGATAGAACTCTTGTATGTTTGTATTTATATCTGATTTGTATGTGCACTGATTTGCATTGATCTGCATGTAGTTCCAAATGTTATTTACATGAAGTAAATGAGTGTTGAAATGGAGCATGTTTGGGTCCAGTAGATATCACTGGAATAAAATGCGCTCTGTTGTCTATTGTGAACCGTGAAGCTTATGGGAATGAATAAGTACGGAAAGTGAAAATAAGGATTGGTCGTCACCGTACACTGTGAAGACTCTGAATGAGGCGAAGTGCACACTCCGATTCCAGAGGAAAAATGATGACGTCGGATTCCTCACATGCCATTGCATCTTTGGCATGTAAACAAAAGAACTGGGTATATGTCAGCTTGTATTGAAAGACAGAGCCCTGGCATTGTGGTGCAGTCTCTGGAGTGCAGAGCGGATGCCATTAAGAGTGTTTTAAGACCAGATAGAGAGGTGGTGTGTGTGAATTCGATCTTGGTGAACATCTGAATGAGAAGCGATTGTAGGCTTGATAAGGAACTGAAGATTACTGTGCGATGTCATACCTGAAGGTCTTGTTAGAAGTGATATTGCAACAACTAAAGCATGATGCGCACATGCGTCTCAGTGCAGTTTAAAATATTCCCACAACTGGGGAGGAAATTTTAGTGCGTCTTGAGTCATGAATCACGTTATGCCTTGAGAATGGCTCGATAGTGCAAAAATGGGTATGTTGTGCATGTTCCGTGTGACAATCCCTCATTCGTGCTGTAGTTCGGCCGTGGTTGTTATATAATGGATTAAAACTCGAGTTTTCTCACTGTTTGATAACTTTGTATGCTATTTTGGCTTTGAACACTGTACGTTGCATCCATAACGAATGAATGGTCTCCGAAGAGTATCATTTGAATACCTGTTATAGAATAATAATAATGATGCATACATTATAGTCTTGGGGTAACATGTTAAGTCTAGAGGCCACTTTGGTTTGGCCACTTTTATTGTGGCCACTTTGACAACACTAAGGCTGTGGGCTCTTTCCCCGTATGGGCCAACACTAAACTGGAATCTCTGTGTTTTGAAGGCAGACAAGGACATAAATGTGTGTGCCGTCCCTCGGATAGACATCGAAGCAAGTGTCCCATGCGCGAGCATCGAAGATTTATTTCTGAAAAGGAAAAAGGAGTTGGTACACTCAGACATGCTGTGGAGTGTTTATATGTGTTGATGCCATGGGGGAAAGGGGGGTGGGGGGGTCGGTCAATTTGATGGATCTTGGAAACACCAGAGAGCCTTGGTTTGTAAATAGAAATGCGGATAAATTGTGAAATGCCAATTGTGTATGTAAAATATCTCCAGCATTGTGAGACAAAATTAATTAAATAGCATTTTGTTCAGGACTTAAAATGATGAAAAGTGGGAAATTGCCTCTAATTGCTCAGCCCAGCAAGCTGACGTCTTAATTTGTGTTAATATTAGCCTCCTTGCAATCTATGTTTAAGAATTGCTCCTTCTCTTGACAATGTTCTTGCTTCACAAGCAGCTGTTAGTACTGCGAGAAGAGATTTATGGGTACTGAACCCCCCATTCAATTCATATGCGGATCCAGGTCGGGGGTGGGGGGAGGAGGGGGAGTAATGTCCCCAGCCCCAAACAGTGTTCATTTTCCTTCAGTAGTTTGCCTTCCACAAGGAGTTCCATAAATGCAAGGCTTTGTTCTGTGACCAAGTGCCGTCGTCATAAAAACTTAACGTCTCTCACCCATGATACAGTTGTGAGGGTGGGGGTCACTGTGTTGGAATGTGCTTGTCGTGCTCGGTGACATGAGAGAAATATTTCCAAAATTTGATTTGATTCGTAACCATTGTACTTAAAATGTGATTGAAATGTAGAAATGTGATTTGTAATGATTTAAAGTGAATTGTAAAGTCACAACCATCTACCAAACTCCCTATTGGTGTTTAGCAGGTTGGGCGATTCACAGATGATGCATGATCCCTCGGATGGACGTTAAACTAGGCGTGCTGTCTTCGTGAGTCTGTGAATGTTAAAGTTGATGGATGTTAAAGACAAATTCCTGCCAAAACTACTGCTGGGAAAGCAATAGCAAACCACCCAATATTTATGCTCAGTAACAAGTATGGGCTTTATCAGAGGAAGTAGGGGTTTGTGGTTAAATCTGGTAGATTGATCCTCTGAAGGGTGAGGGCCTATGCAAGTTTCTAGGAGAAACGAGTCCAAATAATGGCATCAAGTAGAATGTTTAAAGGTTTGATCCCCTTGCCATATGTTCTGCTAATGCACCCCGAAGGTGGAGTTTGAACCTAACGGTCATCTGGAGTAGCCAATCAGGGGGAGAGGGACCAGTTGGGTGCAAACAGCAGGTCCAAATCCTGCCATGCTTCCACCACAGCAAGGTTAAACATTATTTGGGGGAGGGGTGGTAGGGAAAGGATGGTGGGGGTTCCACCAAGATAGATACATGCATGGACACAGTGTTTTGAGCTGAAATTTGGAGTGTCAGTCACCTGGTGACTCAACTTTGACAAGTGACTCGACAATTTTTGGACACGTGTTTAAAAACAGAGGTTTAAACTGTATTTATTTGTTTTGAGAAAGGAATGGATTTGTATTTAAATGGTCAGAGCAAGTGCATGGGATGGCGAGAGTAAGTGTGATGGGATATTGCAGCATTTTGCTGGAAAAGTGAGAGAGAAGTAGATAAAAGAAGTGGACAGTGCAGAGATTTAAAATGTTGATGGAATTCTGAATGGTGATGAGAAGGGTTGGTTACAGATTATTTTTCGATATTTTTTTTCACTTCCATTGACTATAAAAGAAATGGACACTCATCAGATTGATGAAACAACGTCAGCATTTGCTATTGTTTAAACTGTTTGGAGAAATTTTGTATCTTTTAACCATGTCGTCCAGCTTTTGTTCCCAAATGTTCCCAAATGAACGCTCTGCAGCCAAAGTGTGGT
Source organism: Eptatretus burgeri (assembly GCF_056783735.1). Taxonomy (NCBI): domain Eukaryota; kingdom Metazoa; phylum Chordata; class Myxini; order Myxiniformes; family Myxinidae; genus Eptatretus; species Eptatretus burgeri. The sequence goes on from NC_140962.1 coordinate 130,483,822, forward strand.
CGGGGAGCAATGTCAAGTTATGCAGCTCGGCAACCTACGCTGCAGTAAAATGTCAAGGCCGAGCGGCGTGGACTCCTCTCAACATGGGGGGACTTCGCATAGCTGGGAGTCCCGAGAAAGACTCGCAAAGGATCGCCCTGTGACTACAATGATAGCCATGCTACTCTTGTTTAATTACTCTAATTACTCCTGTTAATGTACAACCTAGCTTTGAATTACCAGTGTGCTTGACCTGTATTGTAGTGATGGACAAGTGATACTCGTGATAATGTTTGCATGTGTTATTTTCACACACCTGTTCACCAGCTTTGTTGTCACATACATAAACATGGGGAACAGTTGATAACTAGTGGAGGTTGTGTGCGGTAACTGAGTTAATTACTTTCAGACTCGACTCATTAAAAAAAATAGGAACTCATTGAGAGCACTGGGGACATAACACAAGATTTTTAGTGTTCATTGTGTCTTTTTCTCCATTACAATTCATTATGGTATTCGAACCTTCATGTTTCTTTTGATTATAATTAATGGGTTGATTATAGACGACATTCCTTTGGTATTGATTTGTGCTGGGAGGACTCCTCTTTGTGATGATTTGTTTTGCTTGTCTCGTCAACGGATTAAGTTTGTTTTGAAATTGTTTGAATTTAGATTCGTTATATTATACAGTTGAAGGGTTATGAAATACTTTTTATACAACCTCATTTTGTGCTTGATCGATTTTGACAGCCCATCAGTCATCCGCGTTCAGTTTAATTTCAACTTTTGTTTTGGAATTACAAATTGAGAAACCTTTATTATACAAGTCTCGTAGAGTACGCACTTTTGGAACAGCAGTATAATTTAAAACCAGTTTGATCAGTTGTATCACAGTGAGGTACTCCGTTGTTTATTGATAACTTGTATTGATTTATTGATGTATAATCAATCACTGTAGCTGTGGACCTCATGACATGGGTTCGTCTATTACTGAAGGGCAAACAAAAGTTACTGAGGATTGAATCAAGATAATATATTAAATTGAGGTACATACATAATCTTGAAGGGGGGTTTATGTTATTAGATTGATCGACAGATTGGTCAAATATATATATATATATATATATATATCTATATATATATATATATATATATATATATATATATATATATATATATATATATATATATATATTGTTACGTTTGAGGGGGGGTATGCATTCAAAGGGCAATTAGGATGTTTAATTAGGTATGCCATGCTGTTCGAGTGTACCAGGATCTCGATGTAATAAGTAGCAATTCAGTGGTGATAAGTTGTCTAGTAAATGTCCATTTCTTCAAGGGGGAAATGATAATTGTCACGTAATTAGATAGGGACACGGGATAGGATAAGTGTGTCTGCGTAAACCCCTTTTAGTATTCTCTAGAGGCTTGCCGTGACGTCACAGGACAGTGCTGCGGATAGCTCCGCCCCGTGATCACGATTGGCGGAAGGCGATGGCGCAGGGCCAATAAAACGGCTCGATTGGAAGTGACGAGAACGGGAGGATAAAAAGGTTCTGTTCGGGGTCGAAAAGGAAGAGGAAGAAGATCAGGACAGAAAGACCGTTTTTGGGGGTGGAGGTTGTTGTGCTGGGAGCGTGCTTGTTGTTGCGCTGCTTCGGCCCTGGTTTCATCGTGTCTTGTGGCCTTGCTGAGCCTCGTGCCTCACCTTGGTTGGCTCTGGGGTTCTGCTGGCTCGGAGTGCGGGGTCGAACGGCGGGCGGACCTGCCTCCCTCTACTGCTCGCGGCTTGGCGCCGGGGCTGGTTCCCTGGCGGATGTGGGCGGACTTGGGCCGAGACCAGGGGGTCGATAGCGCCACGGTGTCTCCTGCCCCTGACGAGCGCAGCGCCGGCTTGTCCGGCGCCAGTCCAGGGACTGTTGCGTCCACACCACGGTCCAGCCTGACCACCAGGAATAGCTCCGTTGTGTGTGTGTGTGTGTGTGTGTGTGTGTGTGTGTGTGTGTGTGTGTGTGTGTGTGTGTGTACCTGGCGCCTTAGGTCAGGTCAGGTATGGGAGCATGTGCCAGAACAGCACGTCGCTGCGACCACTTTCCGCCGGTACTCCAGGGGCCTCCGTCTGGCCATCCCCCAGGCAGATGCCAGGCCCATCCCCATCTCCTTGAGATGATGGTCAACCTGTTGCAACCATGAGGCACGTGGTCGACCCACTGGCCTCCTCCACTCATGAGACTCCCTCGCTGAGAGAATCTGGTGAGCAGGATCAGAGTCAGGAAAACAAGCCACATGTCCATACAGCCGCAACTGACGCTCACGGACTATGCAGGTAACAAATCTCATCCGAGTCTCTCTCAGCAACCGCTCGTTGGACACAAAATCCGACCAGCGATAGCCAAGGATTCTCCGAAGATACCTGGTACCAAAGGAATTAAGTCTCCGTCTCAGATCCTTGGTCAGAGTCCAAGTCTCGCACCCATAGAGCAAGACTGGAAGTACCAAGGACCTGAAGACTCGGACTTTCGTCCTCCCGCACAGGTACCGGCAGCACCACACCCCATGATCCAGTGAATCCATGACTCCCCAGGCCCGACCCAGACGTCTATTGACCTCTGACTCACAGCCAGCAGAGACATGAATATCACTGCCAAGGTAAGTGAATCTCTCCACGACCTCAACATCCTCACCACAAACAGACACAGACAGGACAGCAGAATCCAAGATGTCACCGAAAGCCTGGATCTTAGTTTTGACTCAAGAAACCCGTAATCCCAACGGCTCCGACTCCTCATTCAGCACCTCGAGGGCCCCCAAGAGGATGTCTAAAGTCTCCGCAAAGATGACTGCATCATCTGCAAAGTCAAGGTCTGAGATCTTGACATTCCCAAATGACGCACCGCAACTTGATCTCTCCGACATCCTCCCTAAAATCCAGTCCATACAAGTGCTGAAAAGTGTGGGGGCAAGTACACATCCCTGACGAACTCCAGTAACAACTGGAAATAAGTCAGAGATGGTACCACCACACTTCACAGCACTCTCAGTACCAGAGTAGAGTTCAGACATCAGATCGATCAGTTTTGGTGGCACCCCACGAAGACCAAGAATCCTCCAGAGGACATCCCGATTCACTGAATCGAACGCTTTACAGAGATCAACATAGGCTGCAAGCAGCCCCTGCCGAAACTCTCATCTGCGTTCGGTGAGGACACGAAGTGCAAGGATACGGTCAATCGTTGACCTCTTTGGTGTAAAGCCTGACTGCTCTGGACGCTGGTGCTCAAGCAGATGGTGGCGAACCCTATCGAGAATTATCCGAGCAAAGACTTTGCCCTGCACTGAGAGCAGCGTCACCCCTCGGTAGTTGTTGCAGTCTTGGCGATCACCCTTCCCTTTCCAGAGAGGGACAACAAGGCCCCTCTTCCAGTCAGTTGAGATGATGCCTGTGTTCCAGGCAGAGCACAAAACTGCATGCAACGACACGAGTGCAGCATTTCCACCAGCCTTGAGAAGTTCGGCATGGATGCCACAGATCCCTGGAGCTTTGCCCCGTTTCAACTGGTTCACCGCAGCCCGTGTTTCCACAAGCGTAGGTGGACCAAAGTTGATTCGAGGGTCAGCAACAGGGATTGTAACACCCTTGACGTCCAACTCGACAGTTGGGGGATCAGCCTGGTACAACCGCTCAAAGTAACCGGCCCAGCGGGCCTTCACTTCAGACTCCTCTGTCAAGAGCCTACCACTCTCTGCTCGAACTGTAGTGCTCCGAGGGATGGGCTTGGATGAACGTAATGCGTGAATTCCCCTGTAAGCGGGACGAGAATCACCTGTCCACAGGTGATGCTCTACCCCCTCACAGATTCCTCGCACATAGGCCTCCTTGTCCACCCTCAGTGCACGTACAGTTTTACGCCTCAGCTCCCTGAACAGCTCAGCTCTGCCATTCAGCCTGGCCCTGCGACTCTGGTCAATGGTATCCAGTGTCCCTTGAGAGACAAAATTCTTCTTTGCCCTGCGGTGAGCTCCAAGGCATCCACCGGCAACATCAAGGACGGTGGTCTTGAAGGCGCTCCACAACTCTTCAGGACCCCCCAAAGCACCCAGACCCCCCAAGTGTCCACTCAGCCTGTTCGCAAACTCCTCAGCTACTCTCTCATCCCTGAGCTTGGCAACATCCAGCCTCGATGGTACCATTCTCCAGGATTTAAGGTGCAGCTTTAGAGTTGCTACAACAAGCCTGTGGTCAGTATTGAGGAACTGAGCACTCCGGGAGACCCTGCAGTTCTGGATCATCCTCCAACGACCGTCAATGAGGACATGGTCAATCTCCTTTGCCACACCGCCAGCGTTGGAATACCAAGTCCAGCGATGAGCTTGTGGGCGCTGAAACCATGAACCAGCCACCCTAAGTCCATGACTTCTTGCAAAGTCAAGGAACTTAGTGCCATTCTGGTTCATAGTTCCTGACCCATGGGGACCAACACACACCTCATAACCGTCCCTATCAGTTCCAGTCGATGCATTGAAATCCCCCAAGACGAGAAGTGTATCTCGTCTGGGGCACTGATCAACCACAGACTCGAGTGTGGCGTAGAATGCATCCTTCACGGTGAGATCACTCGCCTCAGTCACAGCATAAACCGAGACCAGGGAAATGACACCTAAGGAGTGACGAATCCTTTATCTCATAATACGCTCGTTGACCGGTGTTACCTCAATTATCATTGGGGTCAGCTTATTGGACACAGCTACAGCAACTCCTTGGGTATGGTAACCATCAGAGCGACCAGACCAATAGTAGGTGTAACCACCCACCATTATCTCGCCGCAATCCGGTCTCCGAACCTCAGAGAGAGCTGCAATCCCGATGTCCAAACGCTTGAGCTCAGATGATAACAGAGACAGGTGATCATCCTCTCTTAGGGATAGGACATTCCAGGCACCCACCCGAAGGGACCGCCTCAGGTTAACCCAAGGAGACCGCCGTCTGGTGGACGACACCTCAGCACCACTCCGACACACTCTCCCGCAATCTGACCCAGGGATGTTACCCCGTGGTTTCCCTCCTATCAAAGATTGGGGGTCCCGAAGGCTTTGCCCCAATCCTATCATCCGGGGAGCTGCCCTGCGAAGGGAAGCTGCACAGGAGGTACTCCCACGGAGTGGGTTTTCAGATTTTTTTGCATTTTTGCGTTTTGCGGAATGAAGAGTTTTACGATGGCCGGAGTGCAAATCCTGTCACCAACCTCCTAATAAGAAGTAACCCAACTGCAGGAGGACGTCTGCAGACACAGTTGGGCACTAGATATGGATGGCCGTTGGCTCACAAGGAGCTCCTCCGCCCTTTGACAGGTTTTGTTTTTAATCCTGCTGGGTGTCCATATCCAAACACCCTCCTCACCAGAAAACCTGGTGGGGGAGACGGTTTAGTCGCCGACAACCCGACCATGGAACAGGTTAGTACAGGTTTACATGGTACCTGTAGCAGGTCACAGATCGAACCTGACCTGACCTGACCTGGCGCCTTAGAGGGTTTGAGATTTGTATATTCATTGGAATTGTCTGTGTTTTCCCCACGCCCGATCCCACACCATCCCGTCGAATCGCCCCGGATCCCTCTTCTTGCCGAGTCTTGTTATTTCTGGTTAGAGAAATAAACGTTATAAACTCAGTGAAAAGCGACTCGTGCCACCTTCCTCGTCCCGTTTGCGGTAGAGCGATTAGGACCGCCATCTTTGGGTTATAAATAAATAAACCGCCTCCATCGTTTCGGCTCATTCTACGTTGGCGGGACTGTTCAAGTCCCGTGAACGTCACAATATATATATATATATATATATATATATATATATATATATATATATATATATACATATATACATATATACATACATATATATATATATATATATATATATATATATATATATATATATATATATATATATTTCTTCTTCTTCTTTCGGCTGCTCCCATTCGGGGTCGCCACAGCGGATCAACCGTCTCCATTTCACTCTATCCTCCACATCTTCCATTGACACTCCAACCACCCGTATGTCCGCCCTCATCGCATCCATGAACCTCTTCTTTGGCCTTCCTCTTCTCCTACCTGGTGGCTCCATCCTCAGCATCCTTCTCCCGATATACTCCGCTTCCCTCCTGTGCACATGTCCAAACCATCTCAATCTCGCCTCTCTCACTTTGTCTCCAAACCGTCCTACCTGCGCTGTCCCTCTAATACACTCATTTCTTATCCTATCCATCCTCGTCACTCCCAACGAGAATCGCAGCATCTTTAACTCTGCCACCTCCAGCTCCGCTTCCTGTCTTTTTGTGAGCACCACCGCCTCCAAACCATACAACATAGCTGGTCTCACTACCGTCTTATACACTTTCCCCTTAACTCTTGCAGCTACCCTTCTGTCACAAATCACTCCTGCAACTCTTCTCCACCCACTCCATCCTGCCTGCACTCTCTTTTTCACTTCTCTCCCACACTCTCCGTTACTTTGGATAGTTGATCCCAAGTATTTAAACCCATCCACCTTCCCCACCTCAACTCCTTGCAACCGCACCATACCACCACCCTCCCTCTCATTTACGCACATGTACTCCGTCTAACTCCTACTGACTATCATTCCCCTTCTCTCCAGTGCGTACCTCCACCTCTCGAGGCTCGCCTCAGCCTGCTCCCTACTCTCCCTACAGATCATGATGTCATCCGTGAACATCATAGTCCATGGAGACTCCAGTCTGATCTCGTCCTTCAACCTGTCCATCACCATTGCAAACAGGAAAGGGCTCAGAGTCGATCCTTGGTGCAATCCCACTTTAACCTTAAACCGGTCCGTCATTCCTACAGCACACCTCACCGCTGTCACACTGTCCTCATAATATCCTGCACAATCCTCACATACTTCTCCAACACTCCCGACTTCCTCATACAATACCACAACTCCTCTCTTGGCACCCTATCATAAGCTTTCTCTAAATCCACAAACACACAATGTAACTCATTCTGGCCTTCACTATACTTCTCCATCAACATTCTCAAAGCAAACATCGCATCAGTGGTGCTCTTTCCTGGCATAAACCCATATTGCTGCTCACAGATCGTGACCTCTCCTCTCAACCGAGCTTACACTACTCTTTCCCACAACTTCATGGTGTGGCTTAACAACTTTATCCCTCTGTAATTTCCACAGCTCTGCACATCACCCTTGTTCTTAAAAATCGGAACCAGTACACTTAATCTCCACTCCTCCGGCATCCTCTCACTTTCCAAGACTTTATTAAACAATCTGGTTAACAACCCCACTGCCATCTCTCCTAAGCACTTCCATGCCTCCACTGGTATACCATCTGGGCCAACCGCCTTTCCACTTTTCATCTTCTTCATAGCAGTCCTCACTTCATCCTTACTGATCCACCCCACTTCCTGATTCACTATCTCCACCTCTTCCAACCTTCTCTCTCTCATTTTCTTTATTCATCAGCTCCTCAAAGTACTCCACCCACCTTCTCAACACTCTCCTTGCTTGTCAGCACATTCCTATTTGCGTCCTTTATCACCCTAACCTGCAGCACATCCTTCCCAGCTCGGTCCCTCTGTCTTGCCAATCGGTACAAATCCTTTTCCCCTTCTTTTGTATCCAACTTCTCATACAGCTCGCCATATGCCTTTTCCTTAGCCTTTGCCACCTCTCTCTTCGCCTTTCGCCGCCACTCCTTGTACTCCTGCCTACTTTCTTCATCTCTCTGGCTATCCCACTTCTGCTGTAGTTGCCCAATCATCCCACACCTCTTTACCACCATCCAACACCTGTCTCACCTCCTCCCTAAATTTCACGCAACAGTCTTCCTCCTTCAGCTTCCACCATCTGGTCCTTGCTTCAGCCCTCAATCTCTTCCTCACCCTCACCTCCAAATTCATCCTTCAGACCATCAATCGATGCTGTCGAGCTACACTCTCCCCTGCCACCACCTTACAGTCTCTAATCTCTTTCAGGTTGCATCTCCTACTTAAGATGTAATCCACCTGTGTGCACTTTCCTCCACTCTTGTACGTCACCCTGTGTTCCTCCTTCTTGAAATACGTATTTACCACCGCTATTTCCATTCTTTTTGCAAAATCTACCACCATTTGCCCTTCCACATTTCTCTTGTTGACATTCCATATATATATATATATATATATATATATATATATATATATATATATATATATATATATATATTCATATATTAGGAATCATAAGTTAACTGTGAGGGAAAATCAACATATAAGGGAAATCAGCATGGTATTTACATAACCATAATGCAGAATGGTTGGAAAGAATGGCTAGTCCAACAGCAATTATGAAATCAATTCATGGAATTAGGAATTGTACCATGTATTGTAATTGTATTTCTCTCCTCGATTAGAAGCTGCTACTGGCCTAACTATAATTTAAGTAAAATGCCTCCATATTTTGTGGAAAGACAAACAAAAACAAATGATGAACAAGAATCATGCCGAGTACAGAAGGCATCAGCATGTGAAATGAATGTTAACTCGGTCCGAGTGTAAGAATTCTATTATTGAAAATCGTGTAATGACACCACAAGCAGCATTAAAATAATACCTATTTTATTTGTTTTCTGATTAATTGGACAGGTGCGTGATTTTTGATTCAGTGGTACTTCTTGTACGTTTACTCCAGTGAGTTGAGGTATTTCTAACACTGACGTGACCATCGTTCCTCAGTAAGGAAGTTGAAAAGGGATCTTTGGAGGATGGTGGACAAAAAAAGTTGTTGACTTTTGTTGGACATGTTATTTGTTATCGTAGTACTTTTCAATTGTGCTGCCAGAACATTGCCCTCACTAAAGGCACCTTCACTGATTTCCTCAAGCTTTGAGTGGAAATTACCCTCTCTTTAATGGGACAAACTGAAGAGGCCTTTCTGGAATCGTGCAAATTTGGAACTCTGATTAAATACTGCTGCCCTTTCCACATGCAAATAGCAAATGAGATGGTTGTTTTTGAGGATACATACAACTGAGATTTCGTGATATTTTAGCATGTCGTTTAGGTGTGAGCAAAAAACACAAAAGGTAAAATTTTGATATAACGTGTAATGTACGTTCGATGCTTAACCATATTTGTTTTGGAGTGTTGAGAGCAGTTGAACAATGCAGTATATGTAAATTTTGTCTAATGAAGCTTTGGAAAAACTTCCACCGAAAGATTGGACGATGGAGAGAACTCAGACGTAGGTCATTGGGCATTCAACACGTGATCATGAAACTACCCCCTTCCTGGGGAGATAAGATGAGCATGTTAAAGAAAAAAACCCACTGAAGAGAAAGTTGGACAAGTCAAACCACGGCAAGGCAAAGACAACGTCACCGTTGCATCGTGCCTGCCCGGGGGAACAACTCCGACCACACTCACAAATTGCTGCTCTGCAGATACATCATAAACTTGCCGTGGTCGCACAATGCACAACGAAGGCTCTGAAGGTCTCATACGGCGAGTCGTCGTCGGCAACGTGTGTTCAATGGTGTGGGTGGAGCCCGGACAGCCATTGTGGCTGCCTCCGTGCACAGCTCACTCGGTGAATAAAACTTGATTGCACAAACTGCTGCTACGATGCCCCAAATTCTGCTGGAGCTGGATCTCTGGGTCACATCTCGAGTCCTCTTCGTCTCCTTCAACCCAGTGTCATCTGCAATCCAGTGTCGTGCCCAAGCTCGAACCTGCCGAGATCTACCTTCTCTGCAGCTCAAGGAGCACCGAGACTGTGTTTCCCGTTGGGTGCTGCTCTATCTACACCCTGACCCGCTTATCTTCTTGCTTCAGGAAGCACGTCTTTTCGATTCGTGACACCTGCTGATGAACAGGCCATTAATTAAATGGAAACACACTCATTAACCAGGCTGGGACACTATTGAAATGGCCGTCGTCCAGCATTCTTTTCCTATGAGCGCTCGCTGCCATTATTGTGGGTGAACTTGTGTAAGGGATGTCTTTTCTCCTTGAGGAACGGGTACTGTGATCATGTGTAATATAGTTATTCAAAAATTTCCTGATAGGAAAAAAGGGGGGTGGGGGGGGGATGTGCAAGAAAAATAATTATATTCATGTATTCTCAATTATATTCACTTGTTGAATTGTTGCTGGTACTTTATAAATTTAATGTTTGTACAATAGTCCAATTGGCTGTCAGTAAAGTTTCCCTTTTCCCAAGTATTTTGACCTCCATAGGGATAAATGAATATCTTACTATGCAAAAGGATCTTGCTCGCTGCATAGAAACAGGATGACCTTGTTGATAACACTGCAAACCTTTGCCATGAGTGTCATTCTCTCCCTCCCACCCAAAGTGGCCACGTATTGCAGTTCTGAGTTCTTTCGCCTCGTGCCTCTCAGCTCATCCGTAGTTGAATTGCCAAATGTCTCACCCTCCCATTTTGGATGTCAAGTGAGTATGAGGGATTGCTTCGGGATTCTAGTTGGTGAAGTTCATTCAAATGTTTTAGTGAATCATTGAATGTTCTTGCTCTGTATAGACGAAATTAATGATTCTCTTTTGTGTGCTGATTGATTGTGGAAATTGAGTTCTTCTCCACCACGTTGGGTTGTTTGTTTATGTTGGGTGGTTTGTTTGTGCTCGGTTGTTACTCTCGCCGAAGGATTCGGAGTGGGTATTGCATTTGGGTTATTTGTTTGTTTGTTTTGTTTGTTTGTTTGTTTGTCTGCACAGAACTTTCGTGTTTTTCTCTGCAACCGCTTGTCTGATGATGACAAATTTTTCACCATTCGCGTGACTACTCATCTTGAATGTCTTAGTGATAATTATGATGTCATATGTCACGTGGTGTGGCAGCCATATTGTAAAAACTTTGGACCTCTGTATCTCTGAAACCGCAACAAGGAAAAAATTGAAACTTGGCAAATAGCAAGTACTCCTCATGAGGAATGAGCGTGATTTTTTTATGATGTCATAATTGCATATGTAGAACGCCACATCTTATGAGTATGAAAATTTTTGAGGGTCATCTCGGAATAAGGGTCTTTGAGGGTCCAGCGAGAAATTTTTATGATGTCATCGGTCACCTGATTTGGCAGCCATATTGCTAAGAAAAAAAAAAAACTTCAAGAATCTTCTTCTCTGAAGTTGCTGAACAGATTGAGGTGAAACTTTACATGTTTGACTGCCTGTCCAGGAGGAACAAAAGGTTCACACGTATGATGTCATTGGTGATATGGTTTGGCAGCCATATTGGATATACCCAAAAACAAATAAAAATACACCACTTAAAAGAAGTCCTGGCAAGGGTCTGCAATCTCTGATTGCTCTTTTTCTAGTTTGTTTATGTTGGGTTGTTTGGTTATGTTGGGTAGTTTGGTTCTGGTGGGTGGTTTGTTTGTGCTTGGTTGGTTGTTTTGTTTTACTGGTTGGTTTTTTTATGAATGAGGGAGAGGTTTAAGTGTCCAACACAATGGTGTGCAGGTTGTGCACTTACTTTGAGCTGTCTCCTCTGGCGTTATGGTCGTGAGGATATTTCTTTCCGTCACAGGACTTGAGATAAAAAGTATTATTCTCTCTTCTCTGTCATCATACATCTTTTTCGTAAGACTGATGTCACATGTCATGGCATTTTGATGACATGTCCAACTGCAGACATGCAGTCCAGGACAAAAAAGTTATACTTGTCCAAAACTACAAAAATTGCGACCAGAACAACACTTTTAATTGAATTACACTCCATATGGGAACAAATATATGGCGCAAGACAACCAAAGGGTGAGCACACTACCAGCAGAGTGAAGCTGCCATCCCTGAACCTTTAACACCCAGCAGACGTTCCATGGAGGTCATCTCTCATCGGATGATGAACTCACTATTCAGCCTTTAGGAATGTGATATCCTGCTTTATTCACAACGTTTGATAAATGTCATCATTGGGACTGTCTCTACAGGACGAAAGAAAAGTGATATTAAATAATTTAAATACCTTTAAACCCATGTACCTGATGGTTTATCTTTGAGGGATGAGTGATTACCCTCATTAACATATCGGAAGAGTGGGGTAGCTCCACTAGGAGGTTATAATCACTATAATTCCTCCAGGTCATGATCCCAGCTTGCCTGGCTGTTGAGGAGGAGGTGGGTGTGGACCGTGTGAAGAAGAGGTCTCCACGTCCACGAGGTATCACCGTGTACCACCACCCAAAGGTAACAGTGTGCCGTGGTCAGGGCATACACTTGAGTTTAAAACACCGGTCTTGGACGTTACTGATTCGAAATGGTGTGTGTTGAAGGGGTTTTGGGGGGAGGTGAATGCCTGGTGTTTGCTTAACAGTTTGTGTGGCAGACTTTGGATCCTAAGGTCCTGGGTTCATATCCTGCTCTGCCATTGAATTAATACCAGGTGGAGTTTACAGCCTGTCATCCTTCTGAGGTCGGTAAAATGAGTACCTGCTTGCTGGTATCCTGCGTCAGAGTGGTGACCCTTCCAGGATTGTGCCCGTTAACCCAGGAGACTGCTTCAGCAGCAGCAACGCTCTGCACAGAGTATGGTCCCCCAATGGATTGGATTAGGATTGTTGGTGTGGAGCTTCAGGAACAAATAAATCTTCTTTATGATGAGTGACTAACATTCCGACGATGACATTGTGCTTTACCCAGGACATCATTGTCGGCCACTTCATGGTCACTCCTCGAGCAGTTCGAAGATGGCGTTGATGTGCGCAGGGAGGGACCTCCCAGCGCATGACCTCGTTGAGAGGGATCTCCCAGCACGACGTCATAAGGTGCTGTGCACTGTTCCAGACACGTGGTAATTGTGGGAAAAAAAGTTGATTTAGAAACTCTAAAAGAAGCTCATGATTAAAACGAAGATTATTCCATGATAGTGATCTGTCATGACAGGAGAGGGGGGTTGAGTGTCAGTTGTGCGAATTACGTTTATAAACAATTTTCTCTTTTGTTCCTTCATCTTAGTTTCCTTTCATGATGTCTTCAGATCAATCAGGTTCTTTGTCTGCCAATCACAGAATGGAACATGTGTTTAATTAGATCATAATAGGGTAAAAGGGAGTGTGAAAATTATAATTCGGTTTTTTGTGTACGTAATATGTAAATGGAGGCTTATTTAAATGCGGCTGATATTGTGATGAATGAACGACGGTTCAATTTGTAGGAGGAGCCATGATTGCTCCACATGAGTTCATTTAAGAGCTTTCATGCAATTTCAGGATCATTTATTATGTACACCCAAGGGAAGGGGCGGGGCTGTGCATTTATTATGTACACACGAGGGAGGGAGTGGGCGGGGCTGTGCATTTATTATGTACACCCAAGGGAAGGGGCGGGGCTGTGCATTTATTATGTACACACGAGGGAGGGAGTGGGCGGGGCTGTGCATTTATTATGTACACCCAAGGGAAGGGGCGGGGCTGTGCATTTATTATGTACACACGAGGGAGGGAGTGGGCGGGGCTGTGCATTTATTATGTACACCCAAGGGAAGGGGCGGGGCTGTGCATTTATTATGCACACACTAGGGAGGGAAGGGGCGGGGCTGTGCATTTATTATGTACACATGAGGGAGGGAGTGAGCGGGGCTGTGCATTTATTATGTACACCCAAGGGAAGGGGCGGGGCTGTGCATTTATTATGTACACACGAGGGAGGGAGTGGGTGGGCTGTGCATTTATTATGTACACCCAAGGGAAGGGGCGGGGCTGTGCATTTATTATGTACACACTAGGGAGGGAAGGGGCGGGGCTGTGCATTTATTATGTACACACGAGGGAGGGAGGGGCGGGGATGTGCATTTATTATGTACACATGAGGGAGGGGGCTGTGCTTGGTAAACTTGTGAACTGAAATTGAGAGAATGAGCCACATTGGGAGAGAGGAACGGGGTTTGAGGTTTGTTGGAGAGAAAAGTAAAGTTTGGAGACAGAAGTAACACGAGAGAAGGGAAAACGGATGGGACATACAGGGGGGCACGGGGTCAAAATGAAACAAATAATCTCTAAAAACTCCATGAGGCAAAATGGGAAGTTTGAAAGGGTAGTTTAGTGTAAGCACTTCGAGAGACAAACTCAAGTGTGTGTATGAAACCGTTTGGAGGGAAATGGAGGATTAGAGTTGGAAGTGCGATTTGGATTCATTTCCGTTAATCCCAAGCCGCGGGGAAAGAGCGACAGATAGGGGAGATGAGAGGGGAAAGATCTCCATAGTGCAGCAGCAGATAGTGTTTGGGGAATGTGGTGGCGGTTGGGGAGGGGGAGGGGGCGGGGGCGGGGGTCTTCGAGTTGAATAAAAGAGATGGAGGAACAAGACACGTTTATCGGTTTTAAGAAGTCCAATAATTACCTTCTCGAGGTATAATGTACCAAACGAAAAGCGGAACACGTTCACCTTGATGATGTCCAGGTGAGCAGTGACCTCTTGGTGGATCAATTGTCAATTTGAAATGCCAGAACAGGTGAGCACGTTCCTCGATGTATTCACCATCATGAAGTTTTAATGGCATTCAATTCAAGTTCCATTTCGCTGCAGCCTTTTCACCATTAATCTTCACTTCATATTTACCCCCATGCACTTCATGTCCGTCCGTCCAGAAACGTCAGTTTATGATCGAGGATCAACTTTATTTAAATTCAATGTTATATTTTGAACACGAATCAGAAAACGAACCTGGTATGGAGTTTAACAGTACTTTGGCCCTTCATATGTTTTGATCGCACATTCGCAGAGCAGTGAGACGATATTTTGACTTTGTCTGCCTGTCTGGCAATGAAACAAAATTTCAAATCATTCCAAACAGGAAACTTACTGTTTTTTAAGGACGTCATAAAGGACACAAACAACAGGCACGAAGAACTAATGTAACCTGTTAAATAAAGTGGTGGAGAAGACGCTGCATCAACGGCGGTAGAGTTCCAAATTTTCTTTTTCGACAACCTTTAAAATCATTATTTTATTTCAATGGAATTATTTATTTGAACAATGGAGAACACAAATCGCCTTTTGTTTGTACACTACCTTATAGTATCACTACCAATCCGGTTTATCTGTCTATAATTCCAGCAGTGTGTGTGTGTGTGTGTGTGCGTGCGTGCGTGTGTGTGTGTGTGTGTGTGTGTGTGTGTGTGTGTGTGTGTGTGTGTGTGTGTGTGTGTGTGTGTGTGTGTGTGTGTGACCGCTGTTTCTCGACAACCTCTGGTCCGATCTAATTGAAACTTGCCAGGTATATTGCTGGGGACCTGAGGATGCGCCTTTTCAAGGTTTGATATTAATCGGACAAGTGCTTCCCAAGTTATGGCCATTTATTTATCAACCAATGGGAAGACACGTTGTTGCGTGGGCGTGGCCGATGGGGAAGGGAAGCTCAGCCACGTTCGCCATTACGGGTTACAACGTACGGACTTCTGGAGAGTGATGACCGTGTATTCTAATCATTTCTCAATTTCTTATGCGCATTTATAGATAAACAGAATGGCCCAAGTTATGATCGTTTTCATATTAGACGGTGAATAAATTTCGGGAACATCAGGGTGCTGGTATGCTCCGAACTAGGAAGTAAATTTTTTTTTTCTCTCTTCTCTTCTCTTTTTGTTTTTCCTTGCCACGACATTGCAAAAAGGTAAAATACGTTGGCGCTAATTGAACAATTGGGTATTAAAACTAAATTGCGAATAATCGTAACTGCGAATAATATGCGAACTTCCGGGCCACGCACGTCCGGGCACGCGAGAGCGAAGAAACGGCCTGTGTGGTTGTTGTTTGTCGCTCGCGGTTTGAATATTTATTCATTTAAAAAAAAATTTTTTACGGGCACGTACGAGTCTATCTATAATTCCAGCTGTGTGTCTGTGTGTCTGTGACCGCTGTTTCTCGACAACCACTGGTCCGATCTAATTGAAACTTGCCAGGTATATTGCTGGGGATCTGTGGATATGCCTTTTCAAGGTTTGATATTAATCGGACAAGTGGTTCCCGAGTTATGGCCATTTATTTACCAAACCAATGACAAGACACGTGGCTGCGTCGGCCGGTGCGCGGCCGGCCGACGATGACGTCACGGGCCGTGCCGGTTCCGATGGAGATCGGTGTTGTGATAATAAAGTGCCATCCTGTAATTGGCGGCAACGGTAATTGGGTGGATGTGGCAGCACTGTATATGAAGGTCAATGGCCGGTGTTGACACGTATACCACGTACTCCGTGGAAAGTCATGCTGGAACAATATAGGAATGTTATATACTATATTAGGAATAATGTACTCTGTGGAATGTAATTGGTATTAGAGTATGGAGTTTAACTTCGTTATTATGTGATGTGTATGTGGTATTTGCCTTCAGTATTATGTGTACAAGTTATTGTATTTTGTTATTCTTACCCTATGTATATTTATGTTGTTGTAGATATGCATATGGGTTTTGTGAGAATAAAGCCGATCGAAAAGGTCTATTGTTGATTACTACAACAATAATTTATTCTCACAAAACTTACCCGGTTGGATTGGACCAGAAGAGCGCCTAGGCCTACACTGGAATGGAGCGTTTGCCGAGACCAGAGAGGCTGGATTCAGATCCCAGTTCACCCACGGAGGCACAAGAATGGAAACACTGGTTGAAGACGTTCAAAACCTTCCTGGGAGCTCTACCACAGGATAATCTGGATAAGATGAGTCTGCTTACAAATTTTGTCTCACCAAGACTATACGAAACAATATCAGTGTACCATCTATGATGAGGCTATCCGTACTTTACAGTCACAGTACGTAAAGCCCACTAATGAAGTGTTTGCACGCCATCGTCTTGCAACTCGCCGCCAGCAGGTCGGAGGGTCCCTAGATGAATACCTTCTGACACTGAAAACGTTAAGTAAAGAGTGTAACTTTGGGGCTGTAACAGCAACTCAACATTGCGAAGAATCCATCAGGGATGGAACATATGGAGGATGGATTAGCGGCCTGCAGTCACCACTGATCAGACAACGTTTATTAGAGAATAAGACTTTAGTTTTAGCGACCATGTTTGATCAGGCTCGATCTCTAGATTCAGCCCAAAGAAATTCAGAATCTTATTTTGTCATTCAACCTCCTCCCCCCCCCCCCCCCCGTTCATTGGGTGCTGCCTCATCCAATCAGAATACTGGTGAAGTGGAACCCACAACTGTAATGGCTGCTATGGGTGTTAAATGTTTCTTTTGTGGTTTTTTAAAACACCCATGTGTAAAATGTCCAGCACGAAAGTGTCATAAGTGCCAGAAAAAGGGTCATTTTGCTAAGGTGTGCCGTAGTACTTCATCAGTAGCTACTGGTGCTTGTGCAACTTCCTCTGATCAGGTAATGCTAGCGGATGTGTCTTCTGCTGCTGCCCCAGGGGTGTTATCAAAGGCGGTTGTGAGGGTGACGCTCAATGGAGTGGAATTGGATGGCCTTATTGATAGTGGTTGTTCAGAAAGTTTTATCCATCCCGACCTCGTTAAGTGCCATTCCTTAAGTGTACATCACACCCGAGACAATGTTTCCATGGCATCCACTTCCTTCACCGCTCAGACATCAGGGTTCTGTCGGGTCAATATCAAAGTAAACGGTCGGTGCTACCAAGATGTGCGTCTGTCCATACTCCCTCAGCTGTGTTCAGATATAGTTTTGGGCCAGGATTTTCAGGGACTGCATGATAGTGTTACACTGACATATGGAGGTAGTTTGCCTCCTCTTGTTATCTGTGGACTCAGTACACTGTGTGTTGACCCTCCAGAACTGTTTGCCAACTTGACAGCTGATTGTTATCCTGTTGCTGCTCGATCACGCCGGTACTCTCCCAATGATCGTAAATTCATTGAAAAGGAAATTCAAAGGATGTTGAAGGAAGGTATTATAGAGCCCAGTAACTCCTCTTGGCGTGCACAGGTTGTTGTCGTTAAGAACGAAACTCACAAGAAACGCTTAGCCGTGGACTATTCAGAAACTATCAACAAATTTACACTTCTTGACGGGTATCCTCTGCCTCGTATAGATGACACTGTTAACAAGATTGCTCAATACCGTGTTTTTAGTACGATTGACCTCCGTAGTGCGTATCATCAAATCCCCATGAGAAATGAAGATAAGCCATACACCGCGTTTGAGGCCTGTGGACGCCTTTATCAGTTTGCTCGGGTTCCCTTTGGCGTCACCAACGGAGTGGCTTGCTTCCAACGTATCGTGGATTCATTCATCCAAGAAGAACTGGTTGGAACATTTGCTTACTTAGACAACATTACTATTTGCGGCATGACTCAGGAAGAGCATGATTCTAATCTCACGAAATTTCTTGAGGCTGTGAAGAGAAAGAATATAACTTACAATGAAGACAAGTGCATCTTTTCAACTAACAGGCTCAGTATTCTCGGATATGTGGTGGAAGGAGGGGAAATGCGCCCGGATCCTGAACGACTCCGACCCTTACAGGACTTGCCTGTGCCTCGGGACATGAAATCGCTCCGACGCATCCTTGGCTTCTTTGCCTATTATTCACAGTGGATATATGACTACTCAAGCAAGATCCGCCCACTGTGTGCCACTACTACATTTCCCATGACAAGGGAAGCAGAAGCGGCTTTCCATCTTCTTAAGCAAGACATTGAAGGTTCAGTGGTGAGGGCGATTGACAAATCCATACACTTCGAAGTTGAGACCGATGCTTCGGATGTAGCAATTGCTGCAGTCCTCACCCAGGCAGGACGTCCGGTAGCCTTCTTTTCCCGAACCCTTCAGGGACCCGAATGTCGTCATGCTTCTATTGAGAAGGAGGCCCAGGCTATTATTGTAACAGTTCGCCACTGGAGACAGTATTTGACAGGCAGACATTTTACTATAAAGACAGATCACCGATCAGTGAGCTATATGTTTGATAAGCAGCATAAAAATAAGATAAAGAATGATAAGTTCATGCGTTGGAGGATGGAATTATCTTGCTATGATTTTGACATTGTGTATCGTCCTGGTCGAGAAAACATTCCCTCTGATACATTCTCCAGGTCTTATTGTGGGATGGCATGTCACGATCGACATTCACTGTTTAACCTCCACGAAGCCTTGTGCCACCCAGGGGTTACCCGCTTATACCATTTTGTGAAATCTAAGAATATGCCATATTCTGTGGAGGATGTCCGGCAGGTTGTTGGATCTTGTAGAATATGCGCAGAATGCAAGCCCAAGTATCACCAACCAGATAAGACTAGATTCATCAAAGCTACTCAGCCATTTGAGCGTCTCAATATAGATTTCAAGGGGCCTCTTCCGAGTACAGATAAGAATCAGTATTTTCTTAACATTGTGGACGAATATTCACGGTTTCCTTTTGTATTTCCTTGTGCCGACATGACCACTTCCACGGTTATCAAGTGCCTCTGTCAGCTGTTCGCTATTTTCGGAATGCCGGCTTACATTCATTCGGACCAGGGACCCTCCTTCATGAGCAAGGAATTACAAGACTTCCTTGCCAGTAGGGGGATCGCTGGTAGCAGAACTACTAGCTATAATCCTCAAGGGAATGGCCAAGTGGAGAGGTTCAATGGTACCATTTGGAAGGCAATCACAATGGCTCTAAAATCCCGTAATCTACCCATCAAATGCTGGCAGACTGTTCTGCCTGACGCTCTCCACTCAATTCGTTCACTGTTGTCTACAGCAACCAATGCTACCCCTCATGAAAGACTTCTGAACTATTCTCGTCGTTCTTCCTCGGGAGCCTCGGTGCCTACTTGGCTCTGCAATCCTGGGCCAGTCCTGCTGAAGCGTCACGTACGCACGAATAAAACTGATCCCCTTGTGGATGAAGTCGACCTCCTCCAAGCAGGACCCCACTATGCCCATATTCGCTACCCAGATGGCAGGGAAACTACGGTCTCTGTTAGACACTTAGCCCCAATTGGAACCCCATCCAAGAGTGAACCCCACATTCTACCTCAGGCTTCTGAAGAAAATGTAATTCCCCAGGGTAGTCCCCAAGACGCACCCTGCTCAGAGGGGGATGGTCTCGTTCCTGAGATGGTTCCTGCAACTCCACAGCAATCAGATGCTGGGGATAACCCTCCAGTGCCAAGAAGATCCGGTCGCACCATTCGTCCTCCTATTAGATTAGATTTATTGAGATAGATATCTCGGAAGGGGGTGAATGTTGTGATAATGAAGTGCCATACTGTAATCAGTGGCAACGGTGATTGGGTGGATGTGGCAGCACTGTATATGAAGGTCAATGGCTGGTGTTGACACGTATACCACGTACTCCGTGGAAAGTCATGCTGGAACAGTAATGGTATGTTATATACTATGTTAGGAATAATGTACTCTGAGGAATGTAATTGGTATTAGAGTATGGAGTTTAACTTTATTATGTGATGCGTATGTGGTATTTGCCTTCAGTATTATGTGTACAAGTTATTGTATTTTGTTATTCTTACCCTATGTATATTTATGTTGTTGTAGATATGCGTATGGGTTTTGTGAGAATAAAGCCGATCGAAAAGGTCTATTGTTGATTACTACAACAATCGGCGCCTTAGTTCCCGTGGCGTAGGAGTGGCAATGGTCAATGGCAGCGAATGTCATGGCAAGCAAAGACGGTGAGGTAAAGTTGATTTTAATTTGGATTTTAATTAACTCTGTGTGTGGAAGTATCACAGCAGTTGTTACTTCAATGCAAGCGATAATTCGTGGAATGATGTGAACATTCCGTACTATACGGGCAAGCACCACTTCCGGATAGTGATGACTTAGTGTATTCTAATAATTTCTCGATTTCTTATCCACATTTACAGATAAACACAATGCCCCAATCCAGTCATCGTTTACGAGAGCGAAGGAACGGCCTGTGTGGTTGTTGTTTCTAGCACGTGGTTTGAAAGTTTTTTGTTGTTGTTTTTTTTTGCACGTACGGCCACGTACTAGTACATTAAATTCCATGACAATATCCGAAGACTTTGTTGCGCTCCCTTCGAATCAGCAGCAAACACAAAGAAAGTTTACCTGGCACAGGTGAGAGTCGAATCAAATGAAAATCTTTATTCAGTCCTGAGTACACTAAAGTCTGTGTGACATCCCGATATTAAAGATGGACAATTTTAATAAATGAATAAAAACGATAATTTGTACAAATATAACTTGTTCGTCTGTCATTCGACCTTTCATTTGTCATGAACATCTTCAATGAGCCTCGACTTGTTTATATTAAAGGTTGATTTACAAGTTTTATTGTATTATTGTGTAATACGTCGCAAATATTATTTACATATAAACACGATAGCATAATCTCTATAACGAGAGGTCGGCCTCCTGTATGCACTCTCCTCTCAGCTGGTTATTGTGGGTTCGAATCCGACCTGGCTATAAACCGCCTTCCTGGTGTTTCGCAGGGAGGGCGAGGCATCGATGTGTGCGCCGTCCCTCGGATTGACGTCAAGCCGGAGGACCCGTCCACTGGCGCCACTCATTGCTGGTCGTTGAAGATCACACGGTGCCTTTTGTGAAGATTAGGCAAGTTATCGCCGGCAGAAACCACAACAAATAACAAATTCCCGCCTGGACTGTGAACTACAGACTGTGGACTGTGGACTACGGGCTGTGGACTACAGACTGCGGACTGTGGACTGTGGACTGTGAACTGTGGACTGCGGACTGTGAACTACAGACTGCGGACTGTGGACTGCGGACTGTGAACTGTGGACTGCGGACTGTGAACTACAGACTGCGGACTGTGGATGCGGGATGTGGACTGTGAACTGTGCACTATGGACTGCAGACTGTGGACTACGGGCTGTGAACTACGGGCTGTGGACTGTGGACTGTGGACTGCGGGATGTGGACTGTGGACTGCGGGATGTGGACTGTGGACTATGGGCTGTGGACTGTGGACTGCGGGATGTGGACTGTGGACTATGGACTGCAGACTGTGGACTACGGGCTGTGGACTACGGGCTGTGGACTGCGGGATGTGGACTGTGGACTATGGACTGCAGACTGTGGACTACGGGCTGTGGACTACGGGCTGTGGACTGCGGGATGTGGGATGTGGACTGCGGGCTGTGGACTGCGGGCTGCGGGCTGTGGGCTGCGGACTGTGGGCTGCGGACTATGGGCTGTGGACTGTGGACTGCGGGATGTGGACTGTGGACTATGGACTGCAGACTGTGGACTACGGGCTGTGGACTACGGGCTGTGGACTGCGGGATGTGGGATGTGGACTGCGGGCTGTGGACTGCGGGCTGCGGGCTGTGGGCTGCGGACTGTGGGCTGCGGACTGTGGGCTGCGGGCTGTGGGCTGCGGACTGTGGGCTGCGGGCTGTGGGCTGCGGGCTGCGGGCTGCGGGCTGCGGGCTGTGGGCTGTGGGCTGTGGACTGTGGACTACGGACTGCGGGCTGTGGACTACGGACTGCGGACTGTGGACTGCAGACTATGGACTGTGGGCTGTATACTGTGACTTGCGGACTGTGGACTGTGGACTGTGACTTGCAGACTGTGAACTACGGACTGCGGACTGTGCACTGCAAGCTGCAGACTACGGACTGCTGACTGTGGACTGTGGACTGCGGACTGCGGACTACACACTGTCGACTGCAAACTACAGACTGTGGAATGTAAACGACGGACTGAGAATTGTGGACTGTGAACTACGGACTGCGGACTGTGGACTGTGGATTATGGACTGCGGTCTGCAGACTGTAGACTGTGGGCTGTGGGCTGTGGGCTGTGGGCTGTGGGCTGTGGGCTGTGATCTGCATACTGCGGATATCGGACTTCGGACTACGGACTGTGAAATAAGGACTGTGAAATACGGACTGCGCACTGTGGACTGCAGACTGCAGTCTACTGACGGCAGACTGCGGACTTCAGACTACAGGCTGTGGACTGCAGACTGTGAAATACGGACTGCGGACTGCAGAATGTGAAATACGGACTGTGGACTATGGACTGTGGACTGCGGACTGCACACTACGGACTGTGAGCTGCGGACTGCAGACTACGGACTGTGAAATACGGACTGCGGACTGTGGACTGCGCACTGTGGACTGCGGTCTACCAACTGCGGACTGTGGACTGCAGACTACAGGATGTGGACTGCGGACTGCGAAATACGGACTGCAGTCTGTGGACTGCGGGCTGCAGACTGGACTGCAGACTGCGGACTGCAGAATGTGAAATGCGGACTGCGGGCTGTGGACTGTGGACTGTGAACTATGGATTGCGGGCTGTGGACTGTGGTTTGTGGACTGTGGACTGTGTACTGCTGTCTACGGACTGCGGACTACTGACCGGACTGCGGACTGTGAAATACAGACTGTGGACTACGAGCTGCGTGCTGCAGACTGTGAAATGCGGACTGCGGACTGCATACTGCAGACAACGGACTGCAGACTACTGACTGCAGACTACTGACTGCAGACTACTGACTGCAGACTACTGACTGCAGACTACTGACTGCAGACTACTGACTGCAGACTACTGACTGCAGACTACTGACTCTGGACTACTGACTCTGGACTACTGACTGTGGACTGTGAAATACGGACTGTGGACTATGAGCTGTGTGCTGCATACTGCGGACTGTGAACTACGCACTCTGGACTACGGACTGCGGACAATGGACTACGTACTGTGGACTGCGGACAATGGACTACGTACTGTGGACTGCGGACAATGGACTACGTACTGTGGACTGCGGACAATGGACTACGTACTGTGGACTGCGGACTGTGAAATATGGACTGCGGACTGTGGTCTGTGGACTACGGACTGCGGAATGTGAAATACGGACTGTGGACTGTGGACTTCGGGCTGTGGGTAGTTCAGTAGTCTGTTTCTCATGGAGGTTCCTTTTAACGCAAGGTAACACCACGTGCTGTCTCGGTTGCTGTCTGGGCAGCAACTTCTGTACCCCAGCTGTAGTTCGCATACGTCACGTGGACAGCTATCTTGGACAACGAAGGGTAACCAACTCTGTTTATCAATCACACGAAAAGCCATTTTTTAGATCAGGTCCAAAGATCCTTTTCAGCATCACATTTAATGAATGCGGTTTCGAAGTTTCATTGTGGCAAGCTGATATAGGGTGTTGAAAGTGAAAACACAAGAAGCAATTGAAAGAAAGAAGAAACGTATTCCAGGCAAAGTTTTTAAAAAGTTTATGGAAGAGACGAACGAATGCAGGAATTGTACCTTCGTTAACCTGTCCTCCCAACTCCCCTCCTCCACCACCCCGTGGATACCTTCCCCCGAGGCGGTCATCTCTCCTGTAACGTTACCCACGCCTGTCAAATAAAAATTTCCGTCTCTCTTTCCCCCTCTCTTCCCCTCTTTCTCTCGCTCTCCCCTTTCCGCCCCCTTATCTTCCCATCGGTAACCTGTTACCCCAGGCGAGATGCGGGGTGTCAGGTGTGCTGGGTTTCTTCCTCTGCGTCTCTACAATTCCACCAGAGACGATTTTAACATCTCCGATTTACATACCCCCAAACAGTTTAACGTTCGACTGTTTACTGTATAATTCACGACATGCATTTCACCCTGAAAACCCACTGTCATTCATAAATGAGTTCTGGAGTGAGCTCCTATTCATAACACTGAACCCTAAAAGACCCCATTGCATTATTTACTCGTTTTGTTTGTTGGCCCAACATCAGTTTGATAGTTGGATTGATATCAATTACTAACTCTGGTGCGTTGATGCATAAGTACGGTGTGTATCCAGGTGTCGGTATAGTAATGTATGGGTCTTTCATGAGAGGGTTGTTAATGCATGGAATGGTCTCCTTTGCAAGGTAGTGGCACCAGAAACAGCAGATAGGTTCAATGTTGAGTTTTAGAGGTTCCTAAACCATAGGGGAGAGATATGTGCATGGACATTGACTAGTAGGACGAGTAGGTACATTAGGTATGGGGTGCATACCCGTGCAGTGATTGTGATGTTTGTGAGTTGGTCTCTTTAAAAGGTGAATGTCCTTTCTGTTTGTTCATTGCCAACTCGACAGTCCTCTGAATCTCTTGGCTCCCCCATTCCCCCCCCATAAAAGTCACCCAGTGATGTCCCTATCGCCTAACTGTAACACTGCTCCCCTTCCCAAGATAAATTGAGTCGATAAACTGTTGGATTGAATTGATGTGGTGCTGATGTTGTGCAGGTATAATGTTCCAAAAGTCCTTCTATGGTGTCAAAGTTCCTTGTATGTCTCCTCCAGCAGCCATTGCTAGTCAATGATATGCTAACCCATTGGCACTCCTGACTTTATGATGCGAGTGCCAATGCGTTGACACTGAAAGTCATTGACCGCGAGGAGCCGCTGAAGGGGATGCACCAATGCATCCCAGTTTCCCCTTCAAGTCACCATCGCATGCTCACACCTTCTCGTTGAGATCGGGCAACCTGTATACACATCGGGCTAAACTATTCGTAATGGCTGCTGAGGATGGCTTGCATGAAGGCGATAATTGGACTGCCTCGAGACAGAGAGACCAATAAACTTTGAGCCACAGTCGGGACAGATCTTTCCTCAAGGAAGAGTGGTATCTCCTGTGGTATCTCTTCCTCAAGGAAGAGTGGTATCTACTAAGATAAATCTCCTGTTATTTGGACCTTGTGCCAATGTTGAGGCTCTCTCAGTGTGTTAAAGGACTAAGGCTAGACTCGAGATCGAGATGTAACCCCAGCGTTATTCCCGCTGTCATTCCTGATTTTACACGGGGTCTCACTGACGGCCACGCGCCCATTCATCTTCCCAAATCGCCGGCTGATTAGAAGGATGGAGAGACGGGAGGATTATCCAGGCGGGCAGATAGATGGACAGATCGGATAGATTACATTTGTTGATCTCTAATTCCCTGCATGCTCCATCCGTTTTCTGAATGCTTGGCCTGTCTGACTCTGCCTCTCTTTGTCTCGATCTGCACGCTACCCACTCTGTACACTACGATCTCTGACTGCTGTTGATACATGTCCAGTGGAGATCTCTTTTTGAATTTTGATTACAGTTTGCTTTGGGTGATAGCCACCTCACAAGCGAGTCCTCTCGTTCACTTGATGAACCATTTTGTTTCCCTGAAATAGAAAACGGTTGTCCATATTTGATGTCGATGTGACCATTGTACTCTGTTCATTTTAAGTGGTGTTCCCTGGCCTGGTGCAGACCCCTCTCGTACCTGTTGCCCTCCCTCCACCCCCACTCCCTCCATCCCCTCTCACTCTATCTTCATCTCCCTCTCCCCTGCTCTAGGCTCAAATTGCTTGCAGCTTAAAACCCACACCTTTAACTCCTTTCGGGCAGTGTGCACTCACCTGTTGACTTGGCTGCACACCTCGATCTATACACACCTGTCTGAATTTACCTGTACATCTGTACACCTGTGAGTCTACATACCTATTTGCTGGTCTATATCCTGTCGGCCTACATACACATCAGTCTGTCTGCAGGCATACCTCTTCCTTGCATATTTGGTTTCATCCTTTTTTGTATTCATTCTGTCACTTCTACCTGCCTTTGTTTTTCCTCTCGTGGTTTACTCTCACTTTTCTGCTTCTTATTTACTTTGGAATATTCCAATACCGTACTCCTCTCTTTCACATCTCATCATCCGTTCATCTCATCGACATCATGAACACCTTTTCTCCAAGCGCTCACGACTGCCTGTTCGAAGTTTCTATGTTCCGTGGAGGTGGCGCTCCTGCTGGTTTGGGGGTCTCTGGGGTCTGTGGAGGGGAGGCTCAGCATAGTCCCTACTCCCGGTCTCGAACCACTGTCTCTCCCACAGCACCGTATGAACTCACCCCAACGGTCTCTGGTGGAAGCTTATTTCATCATCAACATCAGAATCATATAGCCTGGTTCTCGAGCTCACCTGGAACGTACGCAACTTCTCAACCCTACCCGTCGCCAGTCACCCCGGCCACTCCGGTGAGCACGACTCCTCCGGTACCCCGTCGGGTCACCGGGATGGTTCTGGAGACCTCCTCCCCGGCGGATATATCTCAGAGTTGGATGGGATGGCCATCACCTTACCATCAGCAACATCATTCCCTTCAGCAACAGGCCGAGCTGCTCAAACTTGCCCGGCCGCCATACTCATACTCGGCACTCATCGCGATGGCGATCCAGGGAGCACCGACTCGCAGACTCACCCTCAGCCAGATATACTCCTTCGTGTCGGACAATTTCCCATTCT
This sequence comes from Eptatretus burgeri, assembly GCF_056783735.1. NCBI lineage: Eukaryota > Metazoa > Chordata > Myxini > Myxiniformes > Myxinidae > Eptatretus > Eptatretus burgeri. The sequence continues at coordinate 130,511,005 of NC_140962.1, forward strand.
ACAGGCGCAGCAAGGCCGGATGGCAGAATTCCATTCGGCATAACCTGTCGCTCAACGATTGCTTCCGGAAGGTTCCACGGGACGATGACGACCCTGGTGAGCTTTTGCACACATACACATGTACTTGTGCTGTGGTGCCACTTCCATCGGTGGCATAGCTCGGCCTCTCTATGATCACGAATATTCATTATTCAAACTTCGTGCCAACTAGTCATATCTGGCATCCATAATTGGTGCAGTGAACGGAAAATAATTTTACAAGTTAAATATTTTTTAATTTTTTCTATATTTTTTTATGGGGGCCGAAAACACTTCCCGACACCCACTAAGGAATGGGGTCGGGGATCATTTAATATTACATTTTTGGAGCTACAAAGACTTAGGCACTCTTGAACAATTAAAAAAAAAAAACCTAACTGTGTTTTCAATTTTTTTGGCCCTAAAACACTCCCTGGGACTGACGGATGAACCTCCTGGAAGTTTGACGAAGATCCATTCGGCAATCTCTGATGAAAATGGTAACACAGACAGACAGACAGACAGACAGACATCTCTCTTATAATAGAAAGACACAGTCAACCACCAAATAGAACTAAACTCTATTCGACCAGTTTGCACCAATGAAAAAAAAAAATATTCAATTAAAAAAAGTTCTCTCCTTGTTAGTTGCAAATTGAGTCGACTTTAATGATATTTGGTGGTTGCATGTGCCTTCTCTCTGATTATTTATATTTATACTAACCAGGTAAACCACCTCGTTAGACAATCGGTTGCCTTTTGTGACCGGTTCAGCTGTGAATCCTAAACAGTCCAACGTGAAACTTGTCTTTCTTCATTTCATTCCCTCATTAATTGCCTCCTCCACGTTATGTTTTCACCCCTGTCTGTCTGTTTGTTTGACTGTTTGGTTGTCGGTTTGTCTGTGAGTCGGGTATCTCAATAAGTTGTGGACGGATTCGGACGAAATTTGGTGGAATGGTTGGGTGCGTGACAAGGAAGAATTGATTCGATTTTGGTGAAGATCCAAAGCTGTATCTGAGAATTTTTTTTTTTTTAAAAGTGATTATTGAGAAAGAGGACCAAAAACGACATTTTGCATGAGCACGATATCTCAAAAGGTGGATGGATTCGGACGAAACTTGGGGGATACGTTGGTTAAGTTGCAATAACAAGCTGATTCGATTTTGGTTCCAGTCCGAATCCAGATGAGGCCGATCATTGGGATATAAAACATGAACTGTTCAGCCTGGTCGAGGTATGCGCTCTCCTGAGTGCCCTTCAGGTAGCTCTTTTACAATAATTTCGCAGAACAATCACAACTGAATAATTTATACTACCATATGTTAAACCACGAACTTACTGGTCAACAATCAAAAGCGATTATTCGATCATATTAGGCATATTTTGATGGAAGTGTGTGTGTGTGTGTGTGTGTGTGTGTGTGTGTGTGTGTGTGTGTGTGTGTGTGTGTGTGTGTGTGTGTGTGTGTATATTCTCGATAGCTCGTCCACTCTTCGCAAAGGACTCCATGACAGCTTTAACATCCAGCAATTAATGTTGGCAGATGGGATGCCCCCGTTTGAACGTCCATCCGAGAGAGGGCACACACATTGATGATTCACCCTGCCCGTGAAACACCGGGTGATAGTTTATACTTGGGCCGAG
>NC_140962.1:130515169-130642669 GCF_056783735.1 Eptatretus burgeri
CACGATGAGCGATCTCACACCGCGACCTCGTCGCCGACCGCCGTCCTTCTCGCCTCGGACCCGAGCTCCTTTGCCTCTTCCCGCAACTCTTCTCAGCCGACTCCAGAACCCAACTCGATGACACTCCGATGACTTCGCCCCCGACTCGACTCTTCCTGCCACACCGATCACTTCGCCACCCTACTCGACTCTTCCTGCCACACCGATCGCTTCACCACCTGACTCGACTCTCTGCCACACCGATGACTCGACTCACTCTGCCCTGATTCGCCTTGCGCTCGCTGTTTTATAGGCCGGCAGGAGAAAACAATATGCAAATATCCGGATCAGGATGACCTCGGGGGCGGAGCCACGCTCGCCAATTGGACGGGGGAAAAGTGGGCGTGAACCTCCCCTGATCCTAGAACTTGCAGATATCGATTTCACACAGACACGCCTGGAGGCGGGGCCAAGGCACTCCGCGTTGCTAATTGGACGGAACAAAAGTGGGCGTGTAGCGTTCTTGATCCGAATTCTCCCTCGGAAAGGCCGCTATTTGCGCTCGCGGCTCGGTGCGTTTGGCACCAATCGCCGAACGGGCCCGAGACAACCCGACGCTCAGTGTTCACAGGTGGTGCGGGAATGGCCGTAGAAGGAGAGAGGTGAGGGTGGTGGAGGGTTTTCGGTGGTGGTTTGATGGTTATGGTGCCGTTTGGGAATGACGGTGATGCGATGATGTGGGAGCGAGTTGTGAAGGTAAAGGTCGTGGCTGTTGGCGTTGTTGTCGTTGTCCGAGGGTTGGAGCATGGTTGCAGTTGGTGACGATGGCTGGCGTGGTGGTTGTTGTGTGGTGGCGGTTGAGACATGATTGGTTCAAAATAAAGATAGAACAGAAAAACGGCTATCTCAAGGCGTCGCAGCCCGGATGAATCACATAAATTCCCTCTATACAACGGGTTTGGGACTAACGACACATGTACTTAGAGATATCTCACCTATGGGCCCTGAATGGTGGTTTGCGAATTTCCACAGCCGTAACAACGTATATATATATATATATATATATATATATATATATATATATATATATATATATATATATATATATATATATATATATATATATATATATATATATATATATATATATATATATATATATATATATATATATATATATATATATATATATATATATATATATATATATATATATATATATGTTACGAGCCACGCTCGCCCATTGGATGGAGGAAAAGTGGGCGTGAATCATTCCTGATCCGCGAATTTGCATATATCGATTCTACTCCGACGCGCCTGGAGGCGGGACCAAATCACCCCGCGCTTAATGATTGGAGGGATCGGAAGTGGGCGTGAATCATTCCTGATCCGACTTCCCCTCGGAAAGGCCGCTTTTTGCACCCGCTGCTCGGCGCGCGCCCCGCACGAGGCCAGGACAGCCTGACGCTCGGCGTTCACAAGCGGCGCGGGAATGGCGGCAGAAGGAGGAGAGGTGAAGGTGGTGGAGGGTTTATTGTGGCGATGATGGCCATGGCGACGCTTGGAATGGCGGTGATGCGATGGTTGCGAGAGCGAGTTGTGAAGGTAAAGGCCGTGGCTGTTGGCGTTGTTGTTGTTGTTGTTGTTGTTGTTGTGAAGCGGAGTTGCGGTCGGTGGTTGTTGTGTGATGGAGGTTGAGACGTGGTTGGTTCAAAATAAAGATAGAACAGAAAAACGGCTATCTTAAAGGGTCGCAGCCCGAATAAATGACATTTATTCCCTCTAAACAACGGGTTTGGGGCTAACTACACATGTACTTGCAGAGATATCTCACCTACGGGACCTGAATGGTGGTTTGTGAATTTCCTCAACCACAACACTACCCCCTCCCCTTTTTACAGACTCGTCCCGAGTCGGCAAATTTTCGTATGCAATCATGTGTAGTTCTACCCTAGTACGTTTTACCTACGGATCCCTGAGTGCGACATTCATGGTATTCGTGTCCCCAAAATAAATAACCTGAGGGCTGAGTAACTAACTAAACAAACCCACTCACACGGACGACTTAAATAAAATTGCCGGCTTTAAGACATACATGCCGGGGGCGCACTCATATGTACAGTACATCTTACCTTAACTTACAAATTTTACACTAAACCATGGCCCAGGATCAATGAACTCTGCAAAAAGAAAGTAGTTAGCAGGGAGCCAGGCTGCTCGCATGCAGTCTCTGGCTCAAACAATGCAGGTGACAGGGAACGTGGCCGGCTGCTCACACGCAGTCCAAGGCCTTCCCTTTTTAACTGAACGCAGTGAACCACAACGGTGCATGGGCTGCAAAAACGCAGTCTCCGTGCCAGCTCAAGTGGCACACGCAATGAACACAATGGATGGATGGATGGACACAAACACGGTGCAGGGCCGCCACTGCAAGCCCGTGTTGTAGCTGCCAACAGGGCAGTTCTTGCAGCTTGCAAACTGTTGCTTTGATCCTGGCGCACATGGAAATGAACAGGGGGGGGGCAAAGCAAAATTGAACGGGGCTGGTGAACAGGGGCAGTGGGCATGGTATGGCAAAGGTGAGCAGGCAACCACAGCCTGCAGAACAAGGCCATTGCAGGCAAACACAGCCGGCAGACGAACTGGCCGGCACAGGCCTTGCAGTAAACAGCTGCAGACGATCCGGCCGGTACAGGCCTCGCAGCAAAACACAGCTGCCGATGAAGTTGGCCGGCCTTTCCTTGCAGTAAAGGTTGGTGGAGGGAGTGCGGTGGTGCTGGCCACTCGGAAGGCGGGCTCGGACCAACCCTACGGTCTTCCTCCCAACCTATCGCCTTTGCCTGTCACTGTCTATACCCACTCCCTTAATTTGTCAAACCCCAATTTAGCCCCAACTTATTTTTTTTGTTGTTGTTGTTTTAATTTTTACCTCCCCACTATAAATCGTCCCCTAACCCCCTTTATTGTCCTTGTTCGGCTAACCTATCCTGTCACCTATCCTTCTCCCAACCCCTACGTTCCCTTCCCGGAGGGGAATAAGGGAGAGCTAGCGTCCTGTGTCGAGGCCCAACGAAGCCTCAGAATGGCCTCCCCAGACTTCACCGATCTATAACACAAAGTGGGTCCAGCGGCCCACAACGAGAGCGAGGGGATGGATGGTGCGGAGGGGTACACTTCCTAATCTACCCTATCCATTTAACTGTTAAACTACCCTGGGGCATTCAACAAGCGCCTCTCGCTTAAACTATTGGTTCTAACAACCCAGATTCCCATCGCCTGTGTTGATATCCTTACAATTTCGGGCCTCGCCCCCCAATTTTCGCTCCGTGCTCTCACACGGTCTCATGGCTGGGACGCGTGGCTCCCCTTGGCAGGCACGACCCTCTGCCGAATCTCCCGCTATGGCACCCCCGGGCACTACACTGCCTCCGAGCCTACCAGCTCCCTAAACACCGGGGAGTGGCACCTCCCCTGAAATGCACACGTGGCAGGCTGGCTTCCCGGGCCCCTTTCCGAGGGTCACCCGTGCCCACAACACTGCCCACGCGGCTACTGGCGCCCCGGGCCCCCGCACCAAGTGAGCGCACCCGTGCCCACTACGCTATCCCGGCCCCCCATGGGCCCTTGGCCTACTACGGCCGACTAGCCTGGTGCCCGGGGTACCCACTCAGCGATACTCACCTTTCGCAGCCACGCTCCCAGCCCGTCAACAGGGCTCCTGCACCCCTCCAAACAGGTTTCGAGCCTACATTCACACCAACAGCAAAACGACCTCCATTTTTGTTAATTTGACTAACCCACTAACTCACTCTACACTGACCCCGGGGTCCCTTGGGCGGGAGTCACTCCTCCCCCCAATCACTCATCGCACCATGCATTCCCCATTCGCTCCACTCACACAGACCCGCTGGCCTCACTCACCCAACATGTACTCACCTCACAACCCACAACTCTTCAACACACACACACCGCTGAACTCTGCCATCCTTCTAACTACATCCCCTAACTAACTCGTGCTCCCACGTCGTCCCTTAAACTATAGCACATTCCTTTTAACACTACGTAGCTAAACTACGTCCCCTCTACACATTCACTGTCTGTCACTGTCCACAAATCCTTATTTCCCATTTCCCCACCTAAATCTCAACAAACAATCCCTCTAACTAATCCATTCCACGGACTCCATGAGGACTTACCCCTGCCCCATGGAGCCGGTCTAACTAAGCTAACCCTTCCCCCTAACTAGTTCCATCCTGTGCCCAGGTAAAGGGGTCTTCCACCCCTTGCCCGGGAAATCCTGTTCACCCGAAAGCGAGGCTTGCTGTTTTTTTTTTTTCCCACCTGCGCAGCACCAGCGCGGTAACTCACAGCTCACGCACTTTGCACCTGCCCGTGACGTCATGCAGCTGCACGTGTACCTCGTCCCTCCTTGGACGGTACCATCCGGCAGGGATACCCCTCCTGCCGGATTCCAACCCCACGTGCAGCCATGACGTCACCGTGCGCATCAAAAAACACAAGCCCCACGTCTCGAGGGGTTCCCCACGCGAACACATGTGCTTTGCCCATTGGAGCTTAACACACACGCCCGCGTGGAGAACCCATCCGGTCCAAATCCGCAATCCTGCCTAAACTTTGTCCGTCAGCGGGATCGGCAAATCCACCGCGTGCGTTTCCGGGCCGGGACTTCACTCCCGCAAGCGAGCACGTGGGGGCCTCGTGCGTTGCACAGCACGGACCTCGTGCTCGCTGCTGGGTGAACCCGGCGCAGTGCTCAAAACATCTACGGCCGCTACCCGGCTTTCTTTCCTCTGTCGCCGTCGTCGTCTCCATTCCAACCATGCACACCTGTGTGTCACGACGCTCACACTCCACTCCATTACATTCACACCGGGAGACGCGGCTGCATGTTCCCGCATGCCAACCGTCATCTCCCTCACACACAGCGACCTTACACACACTGTCTCCCTCACACTCAGCCGCTCACTCACGCATGCCACCTCCCTCGCACACACCATACCACTCACACCCGCGGGGGCACTCGCCCGCGGTGTCTCATTCATACTGGCCATTTCACTCACACACACGGCGACACTCACATGCGGTGCCTCATCCACACACAGCATGCTGGGAAGCACGCCCTTCGGCACACTTGCCACCACACCACTCACACACGGGGTCGCTTCCACACACGGGGACGCACTCACCTCTTGCACCACACACACCGGGACAACCACACTGGGGATTCGTGTCCCCACAAGGGTCTCCGGGGCCTCTATACCCCCCAAGCTCGGCGTGCACCCATCCACAGCATCCGTCCCCTCAACCTCGCAAAGCACGACCGAACCCACCTGGTCGTGACTCGCCTCAAGGGGGCATACTCCCTCCCCTCGTTCCTGGAGGAGGCCATCCAGCTGCTCGCACCGGGTTCCTACACGTTCCGCGAGCTCACCCTCACTATCCTCCACTACCTCTGTGTGTGTGTGTGCGTCTCTAACCCCGTCCTCATCATGTAGTCTTCCCTCTATCGTTCCCATCTCCCGTGTCTCTGTACATTTATAAGTTTCTGTTGTCCCCTCGTGTCTATTAGTCTCTGCTTCGTTCTGGCGTCTTTCCCTTATCTTTATGTAGGTCAACCTTGCTTTCTCCTTAAGTCGCTCCCGTCCTTCCCTCTGTTTCACTCCTTGCTCTTTCACGATCTCCGCGTACCTCATCCTTGCTTTCCGTCTTAATTGTTCTTTTCTCTCCCTCGCAATTCCTTTCACCTCGTCTCTTATCTCCCTCGTGCACGTCTCCGTCACCCCAATTAGTTTTTCCCTTTCGGTCACTGTTACGCTTCTCGCCCAACACTTCCCCCGAATTACTTTGTCACCCGCCTCCACCGCGGGCCTGACAGCCGTTGCACCCCCTCCCAGCTCGTTCGCTCCCACACGGGGAGTCGCCATTTTGAGCTCCGCTGCCATTGCCTTCATGCCCGCCTGCAGGCTTCGGCCCATGTTCTGCGTCTCACCCCGCAGTTCTTTCATTTCTTCCTTCATTTTGAGTGTGTTTGTTTCCATATTCGCCTTCACTTCGTTCATTTGCTTGTTCATGCCTTTTATTTCATTTGTGTTTGTGTCCATGTTTTCGTTCATGCCTTTTATTTCGTTTTTCATTTCATTTGTGTTTGTATCCATCTTTTCTGTCATTGCCGCCAGCATGGCGCATAGCTGGGCCATGTCGGGTGAACTCAGCTGAGCCGATTCGGCAAGGATCGGGGGGTTTTGGCGGAGAGGGGGAGGGAGGTGTCATACACCGCGGCCGCACCTATTTCGGGCTCTGGGTTCAGTTGGACGAGTTCGTGTTCCTGCACAACCAACATTTCCTGCACGGGGTTCTCATCCTGGACCATGGATTCTACACATTCTAAATCCATTTCTAATACCCCCGGCTCCCGCTCGCCTTGAGACGCCATCTTATTTCTCGTGAAGGGTTAATTTGAATCGCTCGTAATTTGGAGGGAATCGGGGGTCGCTCCTCTCACCCCTGGACCGATTCCCGTGAATTTAGCTGGAGACAGGAGAGCCCGTTTTCCCGCTCTCAGACACCAGTGCCGTGAGGAGGGGGATGGGTTTGTGTCCCACGACCTGACACCAGTGTTGCGAATTCGCGCCCGCCGGCGTGCGAGCGGCCACGTAACTCGAATCGTGGCAAGTCACCCACCGGACGGACAATTCCGTCGTGACCCTCTCGGACTAACGCCGGGAACTAGTCACGGGTGGGCCTTTCAGCCCCACGATCGTGCCAATCGGCCCCCCGCGTGGGATAGGGTTGTTCGCCAAATTCGACCTACCTAAGTACCCACACGGAGGGTAGACCGGGCGATCGCACCTCGCCGCAGGTCGACTTCGGACACGGGCCACTTTAAGCGACCCGTTCCGTATTATCGGGATAACCGAACGGTGTTATCGTCAACCTCGACGGTTCCGATTAATTGTCGGGCGTATTTAGCCCACTACCAACCCTTTACGTGAAGTAAGATGGAGATTCAATTGAAGAAAAGACGAAGCGAAACGGGAAAAACAGTTCAACATAAGGCACATTTATTCCGCGGCAAACAGAAGCACACATATACAATTACAACAATTATGCACAAAAAGCAAATGTAAAAGAAACACAACAATTATGCACCAAAAGCAATTGCAACAAAAGAAACACAATGCAGATCTACTACCGACTACGCGAGCACACGGCAACACTTACACAGTTTTACTTTACAGACGGCGCCGACAACACATATACTCAAAATCAAAAGAAAAGGGCCACCCTCAACTACAAGGGGGCAGACGTGGTCTGTGGGCGCGAGACCGCGTCGAGCCTACCCGTCTTGTGATGAGCCGCAAAATGGCGGCGGTGCCCCGACTCCGCGCTCCTCCGCGGGCCTCGCTGGCACTGCCTGGAATGGGGTGGGAACGGGGCCCCCTTTTTCGCACTATCTCAGCGCGGGGGGGGGGAGAAACAGGGGGGGTTGTTGATGCTCTGGGGAAAGAGGATAGCTGGCTTGCTTGGGTCCCGCGACGAGCGACTCCATCGCGCCCTCGACCGCGTTCCCGGCTTCTCCTCTCTGCAGCTCCCCGACAGACTCCGAACCCCGACAGACCGACTCTCCTCCAGACCCATCTTGACTGCTGCTGCCACACTTCGCTGCCGCCGCCGCCACCGCCACCACCACCACCACCACCACCACCACAACCACAACCACAACCACAACTCGCCCGAGCCCGAAACAGAAAACCGCTACTGACTACTCAATTCGCCTCGCGCTCGGCGCTTTATAGTGCGACAGGTGAACCCATATGCAGATTTTCAGATCAGGATGGGCTCGGGGCCGGAGCCACGCTCGCCCATTGGACGGAGGAAAAGTGGGCGTGAATCATTCCTGATCCGCGAATTTGCATATATCGATTCTACTCCGACGCGCCTGGAGGCGGGGCCAAATCGCCCCGCGCTTAATGATTGGAGGGATCGGAAGTGGGCGTGAATCATTCCTGATCCGACTTCCCCTCGGAAAGGCCACTTTTTGCACCCGCTGCTCGGCGCGCGCCCCGCACGAGGCCAGGACAGCCTGACGCTCGGCGTTCACAAGCGGCGCGGGAATGGCGGCAGAAGGAGGAGAGGTGAAGGTGGTGGAGGGTTTATTGTGGAGATGATGGCCATGGCGACGTTTGGAATGGCGGTGATGCGATGGTTGCGAGAGCGAGTTGTGAAGGTAAAGGCCGTGGCTGTTGGCGTTGTTGTTGTGAAGCGGCGTTGCGGTCGGTGGTTGTTGTGTGATGGAGGTTGAGACGTGGTTGGTTCAAAATAAAGATAGAACAGAAAAACGGCTATCTTAAAGGGTCGCAGCCCGAATGAATGACATTTATTCCCTCTAAACAACGGGTTTGGGGCTAACTACACATGTACTTACAGAGATATCTCACCTACGGGACCTGAATGGTGGTTTGCGAATTTCCTCAACCACAACAATATGATGAAAGAATATCAACATTCCTTCAATTTGTCTGTGGAGCAACAGTGTTTCAATGGAAAAATGAAATAAAACATGAATTATTTGAATTCCCGGTAATTGACGCTTTCCCGGTAAGTATTCTTGTAATTTGCATTGACCAAAGTTTGATGTACTGTCCAAACTGTCTTTTATCTAATACAGTCATAATAAAATAATATTAACATCTCTTATATTTTGACTGTGGCAATGTTTTTACAGTTGTAAATTAAATGAAAGGAAATCTCCATTGAAACACATACATGTAATCCTTCAGTCACTCTCTGAGTCGCTGGCTCCAGAGTCACAAACTTCATCATTACTTTCAGCCTCATCATCGTGCAACAATGTCTGTTCTTGTTCAACCAAGTAATGTAAACTTCTTGGGAGTGCATCATGGGTATACCTCACTGACACACATCTACCGTCTTTCATTGTCCATCCATGGTTGGTGGGATTTGGGGGTGCATCCGGCTTGTCATAGTTAAGTTGAATGTAAACTTGGTAGTTAACTCGCGTCACATGCACATTGTGAGAATCTGGATCTGGTGGGATGCGGGACGTGGACTTGTTTTTCATCTCACCCCACTTCCATGCTCTGGCTTCACCTAAAGTTTTACTGATTGTGTCATTATAGATGTGTCTAATAGTGAATGTGGCCATTTGCTGAAGCACCTCTTGTGTTACTGGAAGTGTTTTGCCAACATCTTTCAAAAGATTGCGTGCCTCCTGAGTTCCTGTTCCTTTTTCATAAACTGTGTTTTTCCCAAGTCCATAGAAGCCAGATGTTGTATCAGATCCACTATGGATGTGTAATGGGATTAATATTTCAGCTACATCATCAGAGCAAAGGTCTGTGCAACTGATGATTTTGTCTTTCCATTTGATAGCAAGGGTGCCCTCCAGTTGATGTGCAACATATGCAGAAAGAATCACTACATCTGTGTCCTCGGCATCAATCACCACTGTCTCCATTTTTCCTGCTTTTCGGATTTGCGAATATATGAAGAACAGCATTGTGTCTGCCTCAATGTGACTACATTCAAATTCTTCCATCCTTTCTCCGGAGGAGATGTTCCAAAAATTTTGCCTGATGGAGTACACAAAGTCAATTTCTCTATGATTCTTTACAAACTTGGTGAACTCATCCTTTAGAAACTTTTGCAGCCTTTGTTTGTTTCCCTGATTGCTGAACAGCACCTGGAAGTTCTTTGTGGCAGGAAACCTATCTGATGTTTTCATGTACACATTTCTGGACCAATCTCTATATGCTGTCGTGGATTTACGACTCTCATGCTCACTGTCTTTGATGGAATTTTCCACACCATAGGCATCATTTACAAAAACAATCTGGCATGCAAGCCTCGGACCCAGAGAGCCGAATATTAGTTGGCTTTTAAATAGCCGGTAAAGTGATCGGGTCCAACGGGACTGCGCAATATTACCCCGCTCGGTTATCCCAAAAGGAAGTGGGCTGCTTAAGCGGATCATTTCCAAGCGGTCCCGTTGAGGTACAACCTCTCGGTTACCTACCTGCGCGAATAATTAGGTAAATCGAAGATTTGGCGATCGGACCCCATAGCGTGGGTAGGGTACGGACAAGGTTGTGGTGGGATTGAAAACCCATCCGTGACTGGTTTCTGACGCCATTGCAGAAAGTCACGACTGGATTGTCCGTTCGGTGGGCGAACCGGCTGCTATTGGTGAAACGCGGTCGTTCGCACGCCGGGCGGGCGCGAAGACTACAACAATATGTATGTATATATATATATATATATATATATATATATATATATATATATATATATATATATATATATATGTGTATATATATATATATATATATGTAGGTATATGTACATATATATATATATATATATATATATATATATATATATATATATATATATATATATATATATATATATATGTAGAGGATTAATGGGGCTTCTGAGGCATCCATGCAAATGAATGGGGTAAAGGGGGAAAACTCTGTGAATTAAACCCCTAAACAGGAGACTGATTTCTCCCCCCCCCCCCATAAAAATGTATCGGCTAACATTTCTGACTCAAGGTTAATTCGGTTAAAACAGGAGAATGATTTTCTCCCATACTGCCTCCCATACTGTCATGTTAAGCTGTCTCAAGACCTAAAAAAAACCCCCATAGAAATGTATAGGCGAAACTTTCTGACTCGAGGTCAATCAGGACAAAACAGGAGAATGATTTTTTCCCATACAAGCTCATGTTAAATTGTCAGGGTTCAAAAAACCCAACCCCCCACCCCCACCCCCTCTGACTCTCGGTCCATGGGGTCAAAAGAAGAGATCGATCTCTGCTCCATTGAGCACATGTTAAACTGAGGCTTACTGATTTCCTTTTATATTTTCACTCCACTCAAAGAGTGATCCAATAAATATTTGTCCATGTTCTATTCGAGGTAAGAAATTAATTTTCCGATTACATTCATCACCATCGATTATATTCACAAATATTATTTTAGAACTTAGTTCTTGGTTTATGTGTCTTTCTTGAGCAGAAATAAAATGATAAACTTCTCTCAATGCTCTTGTTTGTCCACCTGCTGATCCACATCTCATTTTGAGATTGTAGTAAATTGATTTTCCATTGTTCAATTGATCACCATCAAAGTTTTCAGTCCATTCAAGGATATTTATTTTTTCCTTTCTCCTCCAACTTATTTGTAATTAAATTTATGCGCTTATTTGTTTTATTTACTTTTACTCCGGTTATTTTTTCAAGAAGACTTATTTGATATTTCTCACATTCGTTATGTTTCCCATTTAAATACCAAGGCTGATTACATCTCCACTCTTTGGTTTGGTTATAGCTTGGTTCTATCATTTATAAATCAGTAAAAAGACACCCCTTAACACTTGTACTTATAACCATAAGGGATACTCTTGATTCCATTCTCTAAAATATATATTTTATCATCAAAAGCTCCTAATGCTTTCTTATTTATCTCTTCTGTATATAATTGATGTTTATAACTTCTTGTTGTATTCATTTTTCTGTACTCTTCCTTCTTTAAGGTTAAACAGTTGTAATAATGTTTAAAGTTTATTGTTTCCTTGATTATATTTTTCTTTATTCCCTTTTGCTTCTTATCACATATTTCAATGTTATTATCAATATACGTAAAAGCATAAGACTTTGATCTCAAACCCACAAATTCACTCATGACCTTTCCACCCAACTAATCCTTAAACTTTCCAATAACCTTTTTATTCTTTAATGAAAACAACATACTATCAGACTTATAATTACTTGTGTCATACATATCAATATTATCGATCATATCCTCTTATACATCACTTGTCTTAATTTCTAATATAAAACTATCTGTATCCATAAATAACAATGACACATTATCCTTATACTTCAATTTTAAATTATTTTAGTAATAGTCATACATTAACGACTTTGACAAGTCAAGAATTTATGTTCCTATATAAATCGGTTTATCCATTTCAATACTCTTAAGCCTGGTGTTGGCTTAGTGGTTAGGGTGGTGGCTTGGGATCCCAGGGTCCTGAGTTCAAGCCCCGTTGGGCCACTGAATTAATACACCAGGGGGTTGACTCAGCCTGTCATCCTTCCGAGGTCGGCTAAATGAGTACCAGTGTACTGGTCCCGGTGTATGCCCCGGTAAGAATAGGTGTACCATATCCCTGTGTGTCGTAAGAGGCGACCAGGGTTGGCGTCAGGAAGGGCATCCGGCCATAAAACATTGCCTCAAGAAAAAGCCCAACCCCTGCACAGCAGGGAAAAATGGCTGTAAAAACGGTCATTTCAATACTCTCTTTTTTCAAATGAATAACATAAAAGTTCTCTGAAAATTTCTCCGCTCTTTCAAAACTTGGTCTGTTAATTAACTTTGAAGCCTGTTTCCAAGATGTAGAAAGTCTTATGTTTTGTTGATTCCTAACATTTTCCATAGTCTTTCCAAATACAGCATTATTCATTAATTTATAAAAGTCCTTCTCAAAATCTGTTCTTGCTTCTGTTCTCCTTTTTGTATTAAAATCAATATATTTCTTTAACCATGGACTTTGTTTAAATTTCAAAATTCGATGAATTTTCCTCACTCTCAACCCACCAGATAAATATTGTCTCAAGTTCCTTTGATGTAAAACATAACTTTCTTCATCATTTAATGTTGTAAGTAGTTTTTCTGGAGATTTACCTTTTATATTAAATGACAGTTGGTAATCACTTAACCATTTTTTTCTTGGACTTTCTTTATCAGGGCCATATGGTAGGTCTTTATGTTTGTTATGAAGTTCTTCTGGATATTTTAAATCAACCTCAAAATAATATCCAACTTCAGCTTCATCCAATTCTTTTTGAGAGGAGATAACAATGCCAAGTAAAACTTTTTCATAATGTTTTTCTTTAACCCATTTAAGTTTTCCAGAAGGTAAAGATTGAGACATAGCCCACCCATACAAATTGTTAGCATCATTATACATCAGGTAAGAGTTGTCCTCATTCTTATTATAATCAGGAATATATTTGTTATTTGCTTTAGCATATCTCTTGGAACATACTTGAGATATTCCTCCTCTTTTAGCCTTCTCTATTATTAAAAGCATATCTATATCACTGATTAATTCCAAATTTTGTTTTGTCATTTTTAACATGGAACTCCAAGACAAGCCCGGGGCTGTGTAATAGTGAACGGGGTCTAATCCATAAGAATTTTTATTATGACAGACTGTTCTAAAAGTTTCAAACACATCAATCAATAACAATACATCAGTTTTAAGACAAAAATCATGATATTCTCCAAGATTCTTTATATTAAACTTCTCCCAAACCTTTTTAGCTTGTGTATGATCTCTATCGGAAATATGAGTTTTATTCAACTTGCAAAAGAAACTTTTCCTTAAAGGAAGTTGTGTTTCTTTAAACTTCTCAAATGAATCCATATAGTCATACGGATATATTCCCTTTTGTGATAAGAGATCAATCTCTTCTTGATTTGAGAAGTATGATTTAAGACTTGGGAAGTTTTAAATATTTGATACTAAGTTATATAATGGACTTGCCATAAACTTGTATGTGTCAAGAAATCTGATATGGGTTATGGGGGATGTATGAATTGTTTTTGTGAATGAGATTAATTTTTGATCTGTTAGGAATGGCAGAAATATCTCCAGATGTCTTTGAAAGTTCATTTATAAATAGATGTGTGTCATAGTGAGCGTTGTTGTGAAGAAAGACAGGAATAAAATTTGGAGGCTTGTAATTAAGATTACAATGGGAATGAGCTGGACCTCTATATTTACCAGTAAGGTGACAGTGATCCATAACCTTGACGTCTCCCTCAATTTTCTCCTCACAAATATGACAGATACTGTTCTTTCTAAATTCCTTTTTCTCTCCCTTTGTTAAAGACATTGGCTTATAGGTTTTCACCATTATTTCTCTTCGTCTTATACAGTCTTTTTCCAATCGTCTTACAAACTCCTCTGAGGCATCTTCTCCTCTATAATGTTCTAACTTGTTGTATTCATCACCAACAGCTGATTTGATATAATAACAGAAACCACAAGGAGTATGTTTTTGATATTTATTTGTGTATGATTTATTTGGATTTGGAGAAACAGTAAGTATCTTTTCAAGGATACTTTCAAAATCACCATATATCACAAACGGATGTTTTATAGATTTGTTAAAATCTTTGAATGATATGTTTGAACCTGCTTTTGGTAAATTGATTACCGTTGATTTATGATTACTACAATATTTCAAATGTTGATTTAATCGTTCTTTTGTGTGAAAAGAGTTGAGACATCTCTTCCAAGGATACGTTTTACATTTTCTCTTGTAGAGTTGTGATTTGGTTAATCTTGAGAAATTTTTGATGAAAGCATAATGTGATTTTTTTCCTTTGAAGTAAAGTGGAGAAGGTCAATGTGTGTTTCATCATTTTTATAGTTGTTTGAAATTTTTAATATCTGAACTTTGTTTGTATCTGTTAATCCATATCCATTAACAGATAGATTATTCATTTTCTCAAATTTAGGAATATCTCTCAATGACATTGGAAACTTTAAATCTTTAACATTTAATGTATTCTCATATTTCTTATAATGTTCAACCCTTTCAGGATTCCATTGTGGAGGATGTACGTGAGCAAGAACAGACCATAGAAAACATTTATTATCTTTGTTTTGAATATAAACAACTGCTTTCTTAAATGTTATCTCTTTTGGTAAATCAATATAAGAAGAAGCTTGAAGAGGATCTGATTTTAAGATGTGTATACCTAAAACGATTATTTTTGTAATACTAAATCCACTACCTACTACAGTGTTATCAACATCTTGTTCTTGTCTCTGGAGATAATCGTAAACATCACATCTTACAAAATCTTGAAATGATGAGATAAAGTGAGGGTTTGTCCTCATATTGGGAGTAGTTTCACCGTCTTGTTTTACTATTTTCAATTTTACTCCCATATAAAACTTAAAAGTTTTCATTTCACTTAATGTGTTATTAATTATCGTTTCAATACTTTGTTTAACCATATCAACAGCTTCCATGATTGAAGATGGTCCAGGGTCTTGAAAACGAAACAATCTTATTTTTATATTCCCTTTAAATGCCCAATCAGTGTTTTCAATGGAGAATTTAGCTTCCCTTTCTTCATTGTTCTTGTGTTTGTGTGTTTGAAGGTGTTTATTATAATTTTTTTAAAAGAATATCATTATCACATCCATCACAATATTTTCTTTCTTGGTCAAGTGGAGATATTTGTCTGAAAAGATTGAATGTGTGTTTGTTGGTTTGAAGGTGTTTTTTTATAATATTTATATTCGTGATTACAAACATCGCAGTATGTTGTATTCACCATATTTATATAATAAAACTTTGCTTTAAATAAAATGTTCTTGTTGAAAATTTCGTTTAATTTGTAGGTGAATCTGTGCTTAAAACCATTTTATCCTCCAACTTTTTTCACTTCATAAATACAATGTATCAAGACACAAAAGACTAGTTTCAATCAATCTCTTCATTTGTAAAAGATACTGAGAAATATGTTGAGGATGTAAAATTGAATAAAGATAAATATAACAATTATGGTGAATAATATGGGTTCTTCAATTTCCTTCAGTGGAAGGGCTTTTAGGATATCTGGAAGAACATCAATTAAAGTAGCTCTAACAAAAGTTTCTCCTCTCCTTCTGGCAATCTATTCAAAACAAGAAAAAGTATCAAAAAAGAAAAACCTTATGGATGAAGCTTTAGAAAGAAAAGATAAGACCATCTGTAATATGCATGGACAAATTTGTCTTTTTTTCAACAACCCTAAAGATGTAAATCCTGATGAAATAAAGGATGTTAATATATCAGGTGAAATGACATTTCGTTCAATAGTAGTTAAAGATCATTTTAAAATGACCCTTAATATAAAAAATGTAGTAGTTGAATCTGTTAATGAAAAAAAGTATATAGATATCGATGGTAATGTTTTTTTCTACTAATTAAATATGAGTCATTATTCAACTGAAGATTTTGAAGATTATGAGAGTGATGGTGGTGGTGGTGGTCGTATGGCAGCTTAGCTGCTGGGGTAGCTATCATTTCTTGAAGCGCGACTGTGTCACTGATGCAGTGCCCCTCTAATAAATAAAAATATAAATAAAAAATGTTGTAGTTGAATCTGGTAATGAAAAAAAGTATATAGATATCGATGGTAATATTATTAAATATGAGCCAATATGCAACTGAAAGTATAGATGAATTTCAGTTTAAGTAAAGTTTTACTATATAAATATGCTAGACTTCCCTGATTCTCCAGATGACACATTTGAGAATTATCCTGCGTGTGAAAGACGGGGATTAAACACGGAGTCAAAAGCCTATAAACAATGTATATTCTGTGATTATCTTCTAATTAATGATAATAACAAATTTAAAAAGGAAAATAATTCTTTTAGATTTACACCAAAAATGAATTACTTTACAAGATTGATTAGAGAAATGAATGTAAAGTATGAGAGTGATAACACACCTTTCCTTACAAGGGAAGAAACTGAATGTATTAGATAAATGTTCAAAGGATTGTTGTTATATATTATTCATGGATGTGATTTTCAGGGAAATATCAACACAAGATATTGAATAAATAAAATAATGGATTATCTTGAAATAAAACCTGAACTTAGGATAAAATATAGAGTTTCCAAAAAAGCCAATAATGAATTAAATAACCTGTTTTCCAAATATATAAATGAATGATTTTTTACCCATTTGGGAAAATAAGATGAAATTTAACAATCATAAAAATCTTCCAAATTCATGAAGATGTCTGATCGTTGGTTCAAGCGGATGTGGAAAAACATGCTTACTTTTGAAGATGCTCCTGACTCCCAACTTTTTAGATTATAAATTTTCACAAAGTCGACTTTTCAACCAGAGTATCAACTACTCTCACAAGGTTTTAATGCTGGTCTTCAAAAAGAAGATATAATCGGTTTATTTAAACTTCAAAAAAACCGAAATGATTATAACATTGAACATATAATGCAACTATTTTGTGATACACAGAGATATAAAAAGAAATCAAAACTGATAACTTGTATTCTTAGTGATAATACGGATGATATACCGTCTCCCCAAAATTTGGATAAATCAAAAAAGAAACTCGTTATATTTGATGATTGTGTTAATAAGAGAAATCAAACGGTAATGGACAGTGACTACACAAGAGGGAGACATTCTTCTTGTAATTGTATTTATCTTAGTCAATCATACTTTCAACTTCCTCATCGTTCCATCAGAAACAAAACTAATACTTTTATTTTATTCAAGTTAAATTCAATAGATATAAACAATTTTTGGAGAGATAATTGTTCGACATTTTGTAGTAAAAAGGAATTTGGGTATTACATGAAGCACACGACTGAAAAATATAAATATATTGTTGTGAAACAAGGTGGGATATTAAGGGATATATTTTTTGTTTTATAAACAATTACATATCTAAATGACAACTATTATTATAAATCTTGTGGGTAAATCTGCTTCTGGAAAAAACTTTCATAAATAAAGGTTCTTGTATTGTACAAATGAGAATATTGTAAATTTACTTTAAAAACACCCTGTGTTACACATTGTATCAACAACAACGAGAGCAATAAGACCTGGAGAAGTAAAAGGTGAAGATTATCACGATATTTCAGTGGAGGAACATATGCGATTGAGGAATGAAGGTGAAATATTTGAGGAGGTTTCTCTTGGTACAACAAAATATTCACATTGTAAGAGTGAGTGAAAGAAACTAAAATCTGGTGGTCTTGGGATATTAGAAACTAATCCAGAAGGAATGAGACAAAATATTAAACATCTGGGCGGGGTTAAGATTTTATCATTCGGTTTTGATGTTGATGAAGAAACTCAATGCAAACGTATGAAAAGCAGAGATGCAAGTATTAGTGAAGAAGAAATTACAACTCGTTTTAATGTTAATAAAGAATTTGATCAAATATTTAAAGAAAAGGATTTATTTGAACACATCTACTTGGATGATGAAGAAAAGGAAAATTTCCCTGTTGATCTTTACAATTCATTAAATGATATTTTCCAATAAATAAATGGATGCGAAAGAAAGAGCAAGAAGATTTAAGGAACATCAAGAGTTGGTTTCAAAAGTTGTAAAACAACAGGAAGACATAAAGAAGAAACGCAGACAGAAAACTAACAGGTGAAGAAGCATTTGAAAGAAAACAAGAGAAATTTTTTAAACCACTTTTAAAAACTTCCCAAGAGAAAATTATAGATGTTTCCAAAATTCCCACAACAGAATATACTCCTAAAAACTTCAAATGTTAAAAGATTTTAGTCAAATGACGGAGGAAGAATTAGAGCATAAAGGAGAATTAGATTATGATGATGAAGGATTATTTCAACAACTGGAAGAGATTAATCAACCCCCTGATTTTATTGTGAATGCTCTTCAAAACAACGAATATTCAGCAGATTCAAAAACCACAGCAGGAATCATTCCAACAGAACAACCAGCAATATTTCATCTTGTTCAAGAAAAGGTATTGATATTGAATGATGAATTAAGGTTCTTGAGTTCTGCTCAACCTCCTGATAAACTAACTCCGAGATTAATGTTTCTTCTCACAAAAGATGGAAGACAAGGTTCAACAGTGAGGGATGAATCAAAGTATTTTGATAAACCAGTGGATATGAAAAATAATGATGATAAAGTATATATTGATCTGCTGTACTCTGTTAATTATAGGGTTAGTCTTTCTGGTAAAAGTAGGAAGAATGAGAAGGAGAAACACATTATTCAAGCTTTAAGTATCCTTGGTTCAGGTGTTAGTTTTCTTCCAAATGACCCATCACAATTAGTTAATAGACTGTTATTGTTGCTAGGTAGTAAGAAGGCTGGAAATAACATTTATTTTAATGAAGCATCAGCCATTTTAGACCAGTTGATGAACATGAAAATAATTAATAAATACCGATACAAAGACATTTTATCTCGTATTAAAAAAGACGAGAAGCACAATCCTTAATTTTAATTTCACAACAAGCGACCACACATCTTAATTCCCATACCCACTACAACTTGACACAACAAAAGAATATGAGGCATCTTTATTGTCCATGGAAACTTATAATACCTTATTTAATATAACTGAGAAAAATGACAAGTTTAGTTATAATCTGGGAAGTGGATACAAAACGATAACAGTTTCACCCGGAGCATATGAGATTTCTCTAATATCTTCCGAAATTGTTCATCTTATGAAAGAACAGGTGATGAACCAAAAATATTGTTATAGATATTCAAAAACATACTTAAAAATCAACGATTAAACTTAAAAATAACTACAAGGTTGATTTCACAATTGATAATTCATTTAGAGAGTTATTGGTTTCTCCTTAAAAAATATTGAAACTAATGGGACGTTTTACAGTGATAATGTCATTCAAATATCCTCAGGAATAAATTCGGTATTTAATCACTGTGATTTGATTGATGGTGCTTATAATGATGGAAAAAGAACAAATACAATATTTTCATTCAGCGCATACTCAACCCCAATTGGTTATAAATTCAATATGGAACCCAAAAATCTGGCTTATCTCCCTGTGTCAGGAAAAACCATACACAGAGTAAATTTTAGGATAACCGACCAAGATAATCGTATGATTTCTTTTTATGGAGAAATTCTATCCATCAGAATTCACCTACGTGAATTTTCCAATCAATAAATATGATGGTTATTGTGAGGAAACACGAGTTGGGAAAATATAAAATAATTACAGGGGATGGGATGTTCCTTTCCCCATACTACAAGAGTGAAGGTAAGTATCTTGGTGGAGGATACTATAAACTTAAGAGACAAAGGGGTGTTGGACATCAATTTAGAGGAGATGGGATAATTGATACTCTAATGGGTATAGGTTCAACTATTCTTAAACATAAAGACCTCATTGATTCAACTGCTTCTGCTGTGGGAAATATATCGGGTGTTATAAAGAGTATAAAAGATGCCCAAAAGGAATCTCATAAATTACAAACAATAAAATAAATTAAGAAAGGCAAAACTCAGTTGTCTCCCCAAGAACGACAGAAAATAATTCAAATACTTGGGTCAGGGTTTCAAAAGTTTTGACATCTTTTTTCCAAAATAAATGCAAGTATGGAAGCAATTGATATTATCTATGATTTGGATGATACCATTGTCATCTCAAACTCCACTAAAAAAGAAGATTACTTCAAGGTAAATGCAATACCTGGAACAGACTGGAATGCAAATGGTACAAAAAGTTTTGAAATAAATAATCAACAAACTTATTTGAATCTATCCAAAAGTTTCTTGTTGTGTAAATTTACATTCACTCAGGCTGCGACTAACACAAACGCTACACTCGTAAATGATTTCTTCTGGAAAATGTTTGATAGTGTTCATTTGTACATTGGAACACAAGAAGTTGAAGCGGTTGATTATGTCTCTGCTGTATCTGAAATGATGAAATTTACACTATATTCATTCAGTGATAGAATGGGAAAGGGGGCTGTCGAAGGTTTTATTCCTGATATGTCAACGGGAACAAACACAGACCCTGGATATAGTCAAAGGAAAGGAATGTATAATGATGATGCAATAGCAGGTAATTGTTTTACTGTGGCAGTTCCTCTTAAAGGTATATTTGGATTTTGTGATCATGATAAAGTTCTGTATGGTCTTAAAATTAGATTTCAACTCCAAAGGAATGATAATGAAAATAGATTACTTTTTGGTGTTGGTAGTGCTTTTGCTGCTCAGAATAAATTTGTAATTGATGAAATGAGTTGGTATATTAGTGAATATACTCCTCATCTTAAAACAGAAGAGATGTTGAATTGAAGACTTAACTCAAAGAAACCACTCAATGTATCATAACTTAAAAGAAGATGTCAACACGTTAAACTAAACCAAACCACTTACACTTGGAATTTGGGTGTTCTGAAAGGAAAGCCACGATATCTGTGGATCATTTTAAAAAAAAACCAGATGGTGATACTGCTACTGATAAGAATAATGCATTGAGTGATAATGCAAAGGTGAAACAACTTAGTGTTTCTCGAGATGGAACATTTTATCCACGAGATCGATTGGAAATTAATTGGGGAAAAAATTATTATGCTGAAGCATACAAGTCCTACCAAAAGGTGTGTGAAAGTAATGGAAATAAAGAACCTATTTTGGATATGACAGCATTTAAAAGTTTGTATACAATCTATGCGTTTGACCTGAGTGCTCAAAAGGAAACTCTAAAGTCTAATCGAGTGGATACTTCCCTATACATTGAAAGAGGAGAGAGTGAAGAAGTTGATACATATTGTTTGCTTTTGGAAGAAACAGAATTACAGATTAATACAGATAATGGTGTTATGATGAGTCTCACATAATTTTTTGTTAAATAAATGAGTGGTAAAGTACCAACTGGGGTATATGTTAATCAAATCAATCTTCATGAACTATCATCTTGTGTTCAAAATCAAGAGCCTTGTATGATTAACGTTAATACAATTCAGAGAAAAGGAGCAGTAAGAATTGATGTTTTGCTCACAAGAGAACAGGTGAAAATCTTGAACGATACTGGCTCACTTAAAATTAAAATCTCAAAACCAATGTTGAAAAAATATTCAATAAGAGAGACGAGTGGATGATTTCTCCCATTTCTAATTCCTTTATTTGCTGGTTTAAGTGCAGCTGGAGCATTGGCGGGTGGTATTTCAGCAGCGGTGAAAGCTTCCAATGAAAGGAAGGCTCAACTCCGGGCTCAAAAAGAATTGGAAAGACATAGCAAAGAGTTGGAGAAACAAATTAGTGCAAGTGGTGTCATTGTAGATTTTGCTGAAAAACTTTAAAGTCTGCCTGATAAAGCGAGATTGTTCGTTGGAGATATGCTTTCTTCTATCGCAGGTAATAGCAGGTGCTTACAAGCAGGTGTAAAATTAACTAAAAGGGGTAATGGATTATATCTTTCTAATAAATAAATGAGCATTGATGAGTGGTTTAAAGAATTTGGAAAGAATACAACATCAAATTTACAACTTGTCAAATATTGTAAGAAATTAAAAATTCATAATGTATTTATTTGTATGAGAGATGAATTAACAAACGCGTCTAAACATACAAAGAATATTATTATGAACTTAGAAGATAATAATGGGAACGGTTCTCATTGGGTTTGTATTTTTAATAGTACAGACAAATATTATTTTGATAGTTTTGGTCTTCCACCACCTGTTGAAGTCATAAAATTCTTACAGAATGGTGTTTATCAAACATTTCAAGTCCAATAATTAAATTCCAAGTGTTGTGGTCAATTATGTCTATATGTGTTATTTCAACTCAACAAAAATAGAAATTTTAATGACATTATTTTTATTCTGATATAAATGACTTGTGTTGGTAAAGATGGTTCTATCTTTGGTGTATACTAAGAACTGGATATTGATTTATCAAATTATTACACAAAGGCACAGGCTGAACAACAGAAATATAGTATAACAAAAAATATTAATATGAAAAATTATTATAAATTAATAAATTATCCAAGCCCAACTGATGCGATTGACTTGGTGTGATTAAGTGATTTATCACAATATATATCCTTAAATAAAACAGCCATGTATTCCAAAGATACAGAAGTGTTGATTTTATCTCTCGGTCATACAGAATTCACAGTTCCAATTAAAATAAAATTTTATAAAGAAAGGCGTATCGTTTGCATGAGAATAGAACAATGGGGGTATGATATGAATGATTTAGGGTATAATTGGTCATTTAAAATTAACCAAGAATACCTGGAACAATTAAATCAGTCTCGTAAGGAAGAATATTATCCACATGGTGCTGAGAATGAGCTTTGTGGAAGCACGATTAGTAAACAACAAATATAAGAATTTAAAAAGGGTAAATATAATAATGGTTTTGTCCTAGTTTATATCACGAAAACAGAAACAACAGGATTATTTATAATAAGTAAGGAAATACAAAATGTTTTAACTATGGGAAGATGGGGAGGTGTTTCGTGTCATAATATTATTCTGTCATATATTTCTAATACATAAATGACGGCAAGAAGGCTTCAAGAAAATTATCATTTCTGTGTCCAAGCATACCTTCAAGTAAAGGGTATTTGGTATTTTAATAAATCTGGTCTACAACTTAAGAATGAGGTATTTTAAATAAAAAATTGGTTTTATAATAATGTTGATAAACCGACAACTTTGGATTTAATTAAAATGTTAAATAATGAAAAAATTATAAAGTTAAGAAAACGTAAGGCTCTTTTAGAAATTCAGAAGAAATTTTATTGGTTTCCTGTTGTGAAAAAAATATTTTGGATACAGGAATAACAAGAAATCCTGATGAATATATGTATGATATTCTATGGGGTGGAAGTGATTCAAGGATAGTAAGGGACGAGGAAGGAGTTGAAGAAACTGAGAGACAGAAGAAGAGAGAGAAGAGGAAGAAAAGGAGAAGAGAGAGAAGGAGGAGAGGGAGAAGAAAGAGAAGGAGGAAAGATAGAAGAGAGAGAAGGAGGAGAGGGAGAAGAGAGAGAAGGAGGAAAGAGAGAAGAGAGAGAGAAGGAGGAAAGAGAGAAGAGGGAGGAAAGAGAGAGAATAAATAAATATAAAAATATGGAAACCAGTGAGAATAAAAGAAGATTAGGGGTATTACAGAAAATAAATTAATCTCAACGCACCGAGGAGGAAAACAAAGAATTGTCAAGTCTATTCGAAATATTTTAGACAACACTATTAACATCGTTTTCAGGGATAAGATATAAACGACAAAGTGGAGATAAGATTATATTATTGATGATGTTGGTGTGATTGACTTTACTTTAAGTTTTTCATTTTTTTCTTAAATAAATGGAGGAGAGAATGAAGACATTTCTGAGGATTCTTTATGTATTAAAAATTAAGATTCAAATGTGCATGTTGGAAACTAAAAAGGTTTTTGCACTCTGTAGGAATTTTTCTCATAAATAAATGAGTTATTGTCTCAAATGTAAAAAGAAAACTAATACTAAAAATATCTCATATTTTAAAAGTCAAAATAACAGGGTTATACAAAAAGGTATATGTTCAGTGTGTGGATCAAAAAAAGAGTCAATTTATCTCCAAACACAAACGTGGAGGAGATATACAAAAGTTTTTATCAGGAAGTAAATTTACAACTACTGGAATACCAGGGGAATTACATCTTCCAGGTTATTCTTTCTGTGGTCCAAGCACAAACTTGGATAAAAGATTAGATGAGGCAGACAATCCTAAACCATGGAGTTAACCCATCAATAGGGTTGATGAAGTGTGCATGAGGCACGATATTGATTATGGGAATACCACAACTTTGGAAGAAAAGCATGAAGCCGATAGAGAAATGTTGTATCATTTGTCTCTGATACAAAATCCAACCTTGAGAGAAAAAGTTGATAGGTTCATCGTGAAGAAGATGATTAGTCCTAAATTGAAACTTGGGCTTGGAAATTCAAAAATCTTATCGGCTCTAATGATGTCATTAACACTGAAGAACAATTAGCTGATGAATTACATAAACCTATATTCACAAAGTTTCATAGAAGGAAGGTTTATTCCAAGGAAATTGGTTATATCTGGTCTGCTGATTTGATTGAACTCAATGATGATAAGGGGTACAAGTATGCTTTAACCCAGCATTTCTCAACCTTTGATGGCCCATGGCCCCCCTACCAAGTCGCTAAACATTCGTGGTCCCCTGCCCTTCAATAAAAGATGTAGATTTCGTTTTATGAAATTTATTTACTCAGTCTTAAAAGATAAATCAAAGTAAACATTTTTATAAGCAACACAATCAATGAGACACTTGCTGTTGGGCTTGTCTGACGAGGCCTCTTATGTCCGGCTCCGTCTTGGACACAGCAAGGCGAATATCGTTCCCAACGTCAAGACGGTTTCTGGACTTCGTTTTAATGGTCGCAAGGTCAGAAAATCCAGGTTCGCAAAGATATGTTGTGGCGAATTGAATGAGCATTACGGATGCCTTCTTGCTGAGTAGTGGATACGCATCCTGAACAGACAACCAGAAGGTGGAATGGTCTTCTTTGTTACTGAAGACCAGCTTCATTGCTTTTGAAACCTTCAACTCTGCCAGCTCCTCTGCTTCGTCTTCAGTAGGTTCAATTTTGGCGTTATATGGGTCTTTGTGCCACGGAACATCCAACGGTGCATCGTTGAAATACGATTTGAACTCAGCGGAGAGATTGTCAAGATGTCTGGTGATGCAATCTTTGATGCCGACGGGAAGCTCAATCCTCTGCGTCTGCAGGTGCTCGTCCAAGAAAGGAAACGAGGCAGTGGACCCGGCCTTGATTCGTGCCTGCCAGACTTCCATTCTAGCAGACAGTCCGGCAAGCTTGTCTTGAACGTCACTGACTGTCACATCACAGCCTTGCAAGGACTGGTTCATTTCGTTGAGTTGGCCGAATATATCGGCCAGGTAGGCAAGCATCATGACGAACTCTTCATTGTCGAAGTGGACATGGAGGTTGTTTTCATTGTCTCGCAGGAAGATTTCCACCTCAACCCGGAGTTCATACAGCCGAGAGAGGCATTTCCCCCTCGATAGCCAACGGACTTTGGTGTGGAACATGTTCCGCTCCCATTTCATTGGCCAGGAGTTTGAAGAGCCGATGATTTTTGGCCTTCGCACGAATGAAGTTGATCACTTTGACCGTGACGTCCATGACTTCCAGCAAACGAGGCGGAAGAGTCTTTGACGCAAGAGCGTATCGGTGTAGCGAACAGTGGGAGGACGTCACATGGGGCCATTCTTTCTTCACAAACGTGACGAACCCTCCTCTGATGCCGACCATCGCTGGGGCGCCATCAGTACAAATGTGCTTGAAATTCTGCCAACCGAGTCCATTAGCTTCAAAAAAAAGAGTCCACAATAGCTTTGATATCTGCCGCTGTCATTGTGGTTGGTAGGGTATTGCAGAACAAGAACTCTTCCTTCATCTTTCCCTTTCTCTCGTCGTAAGCGAAGGCGATCAACTGGCTCTCCAGGGCGGTGTCAGTAGACTCTTCTAATTGAAGGCTAGCCTGGAGCGTGCTTTGTTTGATTTCGGAGCAAACTTGACGGCACACATCAGCGGCCATGTCGTCAATCCGTCGTCGGATCGTGTCATTAGAGAGCGAAACTTGCTGGATCGTCTTTTTCGCCTCTGGTCCGATCATCAATTCCACCATTTTCTCTGTACATGGCTTGATAAGGTCCTCAGCAATAGTGTGTGATAAGGTCCTCAGCACTTCGCATTTCGGTATGCCACTTCGTAGCTGGATTGAAGAGGAGGTTTTTCTTCTGGCCGGAATCCAAATTTGGGAAGTGTCGCTTCACGGTCATATCGTGATCGTTTCGCAGACAGAGCGTCGATATTATCTTCCTTCCTTCCGGGATGCATCTTGTCGCGATGGTTTGAAAGTTTGGAAGGACGTAGTGACACATTTTACATCACGACCGAGCAGTGCAGACATTGCACGCAGTCCACACCATCTCGACTGACATTCATGAATCCAAACTTGACATAGCTGTCATTCCATTTTCGAACCTTCGACATCTCAGAAAAAAATAAAAAAAAACAAAATTCTAACGTTTTTGTAAACATTGGTTTACTATGAATGCTCTGTGGGCTCCGCCTTCTCTTTTAAAATCGTGGTTAAACTCATCTACCCTTTTTACTTTGACACTATGACCGGAGACTCGTCACCTTAATTGTACATTACAAGCTTCCGCATTCTGAATCGCAGTTTTTCGGCGTCCGCTCATTGGCCCCCGGTCGAAGGCCGATGGCCCCCTTGGGGGGCCACGGGTCCCCGATTGAGAAACGCTGCTTTAACCGTTGTTGATTTGAGGAGTAGATAGCGTGGGTTGTCCCTTTAAAAAACAAGACAGGTAATACTCTTCTGTTAGCCTTTCAACAGATATTTAATAAAAGTAAGAGAAAACCCCAAAAATTGTGGACTGATGAGGGTAGAGAGTTCTATTATAAGAAATTTATGAATTTTCTAAAAAATAACAGCATTATATTATACAGTACCTTTAATGAAGGAAAAGCGGTTGTGATTGAGCGCTTTAATCGCACTTTAAAAGAGAGACTATATAAAAAATTCACACAACTCGGTTCACAACAATGGTCATCTTTTCTTCAGGATATTGTAGAAAAGTATAATGACACGATTCACATGTCAACGAATACGAAACCATCAGAAACATTTACAAAATTAGAATATGAAAAAGAGATTAATGTCAATAAGCCTAAGTTCAAAGTTGGTGATATGGTCAGAATATATAGATGGAAATCTCATTTTGAAAAAGGTTATACTAAACGATGGACAAATGAGCTTCTTAAAATTGTTGATGTGATAGATGCAGTTCCTTGGACTTATAAGCTATATTATTTAAAGGGGGAAGATATTTTAGGTTCATTTTATTCACAGGAATTACAAAAGACAGAGATAAATTGAATTTTTTTTTTGACTCCACCCTTTTTAAAACCCCACCCCTTTTTGACTCCACACACACAAACCACACACCACACAAGCTCCACCCCAACCCAACCCGAACCCAACATAATATCTTTTTTTTTATTTTTTTTTCTCTTTTGCCAATTCTGTCTTTTAAGGCTTTCAGGTTTGATGAAGTCGAAAGTGGAAGTAAGAACTTTCCTGCACTTTATTCCCAGAACTTTCTTGATATTGCTCTCATCAAGCACCATCCCACAAAGAACCACATCGATAGGTTGAGATCCCCAAGAGTCTTCTTGGTAGAAACCACATTTCAAGTCTCCAAAATAAACCCAACTTTGCAAGTCTCCAAGGTATAACCACATTCCTGTTGAGTTTCCAAGATATGTATCACATTGTGAGTTATCAAGCCAGAACCCACATTTCAAGTCTCCAAAAATATAACCATATATCCAAGACTCCAAGGTAAACCACAATTTCCAGAAATATTGTGGGTTTCTGCAATAAGTCTCACATAGTCTAACTGTGGATCATCAAGGAAAACTCCATTTTTCAAAATTTCTGAAATTTGTGAGTCTTCTTGGTAAAACTTATATTCTGGCTCATCAAGGTATAACTTGTTCAGTGGGTATTGTCTTGATAACTCACAATGAGTATCATCGATGTAAAACTCTTTTTCAGGATTTTGCTGGTCTCCAAGGTATAACTCTTTGGTTGGGTCATCAAGGTCGAGCTCGTTCTGTGGGTCTTGGTCGCTCATAAGGTCTTCAACCAAACCAACAATTTTGCCCCAAATTGTGGAAAAAGCAGTATTTTAATTTTGTATTTCTGATACAATTTCCTGTGAGAGAAAATATTAATGTATTAATTAAGTGATTTAATTATTAAATTATATGCTTAAATCAAACTCTGTAAATAGGAAAAGAAAATCTTACCTCAATAGATAAGAGGTTTGAATCCAGTTCATCAACTTGAAGGTTTAGTTCCATACAAGTAGTAGAACTCCAAGGAACTCCAAAGTCATTCCACTCAAGCTCAGCACAGCAGTCCATTATCAGGAAAAGTAAAAATATGTTTAAATTCAGTCTGGGTTTGAAGTCTTTATATAGAAAGACTGGTGGGTGTGGTTTCCTTTGGAAATTCCCTGGTCAATTCCATGAAAGCCTTGTGAGTCTGAGATGAACTGGAAATTATGTAAGAGTAGGTGGTCCTCACAAAAGAGGGTGGGGCTTAGTAAAAGTGGGCGGGGTTTAGGAAAAGCAGGTGGAGCTTAAGGAAAGTGGACGTGGTTTATGAAAAATAATGTGTGGTTCAGGAGGTGGACAAACAAGAGCATTGAGAGAAGTTTATCGTTTTATTTCTGCTCAACAAAGACATATAAACCAAGAACTAAGTTCTAAAATAATATTTGTGAATATAATCGATGATGATGACTGTAATGGAAAATTAATTTATTACCTCGAATAGAACATGGAGAAATATTTATTGGATCACTCTGAGTGGAGTGAAAATATAAAAGGAAATCAGTAAGCCTCAGTTTAACATGTGCTCAATGGGGCAGAGATCGATCTCTTCTTTTGACCCCATGGACCGAGAGTCAGAGGGGGTGGGGGTGGGGTTGGGTTTTTTGGACCCTGAGACGATTTAACATGAGCTTGTATGGGAAAAAATCATTCTGCTGTTTTAACCAAATTAACCTTGAGTCAGAAAGGTTAGCCTATACGTTTTTATGGGGTGGGGGAGGAATCAGTCTCCTGTTTAGGGGTTTTCGGGGTTTAATTCACAGAGTTTTTCCCCTTTACCCCATTCATTTGCATGGATGCCTCAGAAGCGCCATTAATCCTCTACATATATATGTATTATGTATATATATGTATGTATATGTATGTATATATATATGTATATATATGTATATCCTCTTCTTCTTCCGGCTGCTCCCGTAAGGGGTCGCCACAGCGGATCAATGATCCGCATCATGATTTGGCACGGGTTTTACGCCGGATGCCCTTCCTGACGCAACCCTGGTTGCCTCTTATGACACACAGGGATATGGTACACCTATTCTAACCGGGGCATACACTGGGCCCAGTACACTGGTACTCATTTCGCCGACCTCGGAAGGATGGCAGGCTGAGTCAACCCCCTGGTGTTATACTACTTGGTATTTATATATATATATATATATATATATATATATATATATATATATATATATATATATATATATATATATATATATAAATTCAGTGGCCCAACGGGGTTTGAACTCAGGACCTTTTGGGTCCCAAGCCACTGCCAAAACCACTGTGCCAACACCAGGCTATATATATATATATATATATATATATATATATATATATACATACATATATATATATATATATATATATATATATATATATATATATATATATATATATATATATATATATATATATATATATATATATATACATACATATATACATACATACATACATACATACATACATACATCTTCTTCTTCTTTCGGCTGCTCCCGTTAGGGGTCGCCACAGCGGATCATCCGTATGATCCGCATAGTGATTTGGCACATGTTTTTACGCTGGATGCCCTTCCTGACGCAACCCTGGTCGCCTCTTACGACACAGGGATATGGTACACCTATTTTAACCAGGGTATACACCGGCCCAGTATACTGGTACGCACTTCGCCGACCTTGGAAGGATGACAGGCTGAGTCAACCCCCTGGTGTATTAATTCAGTGGCCCAATGGGGCTTGAACTCAGGACCTTTTGGATCCCAAGCCACTGCCCTAAACACTGCGCCAACACCAGGCTCATATATATATATATATATATATATATATATATATATATATATATATATATATATATATATATATATATATATATATATATATATATATATATATATATATATATATATATATATATATATATGTAATTCTTTTACATATAATTTATATATGTTATTCTTTTACATCGGGACACTCCTGGGTACATGTTCTGTCAGCATGTGAAGTTTGGTGAGGATCAGTCCAGTATTTTCGCGTACATAGGTCACAGATAAACACAGACACACTTTCATATATATATATATATATATATATATATATATATATATATATATATATATATATATATATATATATATATATATATATATATATATATATATATATATATATATATGTATATGTATATATATATATATATATATATATATATATATATATATATATATATATATATATATGTATATGTATATATATGTATAAAAGAGAAAAAAACACCGTTCCGTGAATTATGGCAAGGATGACACATCGCCTCCGGTGTGTGGCTCTGCAAGTTTCTATAAATGATTTTTCTGAGCCTTTCAACTGGGTTTCCGTTTCTCTGCTTTCATGAAGCAAGATGAGGTATATTGTGATTGAAAGGTGTGTGTGTGTGTGTGTGTGTGTGTGTGTGTGTGTGTGTGTGTGTGTGTGTGTGTGTGTGTGTGTGTGTGTGTGTGTGTGTGTGTGTGTGTGTGTGTGTGTGTGTGTGTGTGTGTGTGTGTGTGTGTGTGTGTGTGTGTGTGTGCGCGCGCGCGCGCGCGCGCCATTGACTACATCCCAATTTGCAATGGGGAAGCAAAACTGTCTATTAATTACCTACTCTCGAAATGCACCTTGTCGAGTTGAGACGTTTTCACCCTTTCAAGCTTTAGACCCGTTTTTGACTTTTTCAGACCCCTTGAGACACCTTTGACCTTTAGACCTCTTTTAAACCCTTGATACCCTTTTCAGACCATTATAATTTTGATACACAAACTCCACCTACCCTCAGGGTGGGGGACAAGGGGAGGGGTGGTGAAGCCTTGGTCAAATACATGTGGATATGTCTATTAATTACGTAGTGTTTGAACGTGACTTGGACTGTGAGTGCATCTATTAATTACATACTATTCCATTGGGACCTACTTTTTGTTGTAGGTTTAGGAACCTAACCTAACCTGTTGTTGGAACCTAACCTGATACGCTTTAGACCCCTTACCCTCCTTGAGACCCTTTAGACCCCTTCAACCTTTTTCAGACCCTTTGCACTGAGCTTAAATGCACAATCTCCACCCGCCCTCAGGGGATGGGGATGAAGCCTTGATGGATCCATGTGAGGTTTAAATTTTTTTTGGTCTGCAATGTCGAGGCTCGTATGAGAACTAACACACAAAACGTACAACATGGGGAGCAGCAGACAAGGGTGGTGGAGAGGGAAGGACAAAACAGTGGGGAACAGAGACATTAGGAGATCTGTGGAAGTGAGAGTGATGGGGCAGGGAACATGGGGAATAGAAGATGGACACTACAGGGACTATGCCTGGTGTTGGCTTGTGGTTAGGGTGGCTGCTTGAGATCCAAAAGGTCCTGAGTTCAAGCCCCGTTGGCCGCTGAATTAATACACCAGGGGGTTGACTCAGCCCGTCATCCTTCCGAGGTCGGCGAAATGACTACCAGTGTGTACTGGTAGAGGGGCACTGCATCAGACACACAGTTGCGCTTCCAAGAAATGATAGCTACCCCGGCAGCTAAGCTGCCATACGCAGGAAGAAGAAGAAGAAGAAGAAGAAGACTACAGAGACTTTCAAGTCTTTACATGACAGGGACTTTCAGGAAGGAGCAGGGAATTTAAAGGAGGTGGGTTTGGGGTTGATTATTGGGGATAGAAAAGATCGTGGTTTTGGATGGGGTGATAAAATAATGTGGTGAGTTTTGGATGGGGCTGTTTTGAAGATCGGGAGGGAAGAGTGGAATTGAAGGGAGTATGGGACTTTGTTCCAAAGGTGGGAAAAAAGAGAAATGAAAGAGTGATTGTGAGCAGTGATTCTTGATTTTGTGAAGGGGGTTGATGACGGACCTTGATCGCCCTGCAGAAATGTGGTAGGGCCAAATCGCAGAGAGAGCAGGGGGGGGAGGGAGAGACTGGAGAGGAGATGGTCGAAGACAGAAAGACCACCAATCTGCCTGCAGTGAGAGAGTGAGAGACCCAAAGACTCAGCCTCATCGCGGGAGATGCCAATGATCCGAAATGCCTTGGTTTCCACAGCATGAAGTCAAGAAAGGTGAGAGGCAGGAGCACCAGCCCAGAGTGGAGAGCAGTACTCCATCAGGCTGTGGATGAAAGCTTTGTACATGGTCAGGAGCTCAGGTGAGTTGAGGAAGGACTTTGAACGACGGAGCATGCCCAGTCAGCGACTGATGTTGGAGGCCAGTTTGGAAATGTGGCTATCCCAGGAAAGATCATGGCAGATAGTGAGACCCAGAAGCTTGAATGAAAGCACTTCTTCAAGAAGATTGTTGAGAAAGTGGAGTGGGGGGGGGGGTTCCAGACGGTCCTTTCGGAGGGGCACAGTGAGAGTGTGAGATTTGTCAGGATTTAAAGACATGTTGCACGTGTTGGACCAGTTTGTGATTTTATCCAGATCTGCAGTGAGCGAAGAAGCTGCTGCTTCATGGTCTGAGGGATGACAGATGGTATGGCAGAGGGTGGAGTCATCAGCAAAGAGATATAGAGGATTTTCCAGAGAGTTGGAGAGATCATTGAGGAAAACCAGTAAAGAACAGGGCCCAGAACGCTGTCTTGAGGAACTCCAGCCTGGAAAGGAAGAGGTGATGAGAGAACTCCATTAAGGGCCACACGATGGCTGCGGCAGGAGAGGAAGTCTGTGAGCCATGAGTGGAGATGGCTTTGGATACCATGGGAAGAGAGTTTGGTGAGTAGTGCAGGGTGCCAGACCGTGTCAAAAGCACGCGATATGTTGAGGGATACGGCTCTGATTTCATGTCTGGCATTGAGGACCTCCATCCATTGTTGGGAGAGCAGAAGCAGGATATCCAAGGTAGAGAGACCTGGTTTGAATCCAAATTTATGATCGCAAATCAAGCCATTGGGGAAGAGGAAGGATTTAATGTCTGAAGCGATGATGGATTCCATAACATTGCTCATGATTGGGAGAAGGCTGATTGGTCTGTTGTTGCAGGGATCTGTTTTTGCACCTTTTTATGCAGGGTGGTAATGTTTGTTGATTTCCAAGCAGATGGCAGATGACCTTGAGCAAATGAGGGGGTGAACAGAACAGAAAGGATGAGCAAGAGCAGCAGAGCAGGTTTTTTAGGACATGTGGGCTGATGCCATCTGGACTGGTTGCAGAATCTGAGTCGAGGTTTGACAACAAGCTCTCCACCTTGTCAGGAGAAAAGGACACAGAGTCCAGGAACAGTTGGGTGCGATTGCTTAAGGTGAGTGCAGAAAACGATGTGTTTGGGACACGAGATTTAGAAGTCTGGTGGTGAGGTCCATACCACCATTGTCCGTGAGTGTATGGTGCACATGATAATATGGTCCATGAGAACATGAGAAGTATGGTATAACAAGTATAACAAGTATAACATGAGACGTATGGTCCATGAGTGTATGGTGTACGTGATAATAAACATAGAATGCCTCAAGGGATGTCAGAATTCCTCCAGATTTCTTTCAGTTTAGCGTTAAGCAGCAGGAGCTACTATTTGAATAGGTAATCATCATGTCTGTGGTTTATATTATTTTTACTTCTGGTAGATTTGCCCCATGAAACGCCACGATAAGCTATTTATACACGTTAACAGGTTCACTTCGATTGATGCAACCATTCAAGAGTAATAATTTTAAAAAGATTTTTGTTCAATCCAATTTGGCTGCCATACCATGTTACCTGTTAACATTTTGTGAACACCTTGGTACCCTCAAGGCGTGGGGAGCATGTGGGTGAAGTTTCCCCTCGTTATGTTAAGCCATTCTGGAGAAGTAGGTTATTAAAGGTTTATTCTTTTAAAAAAATAATCAGAATAAAGTTACCATTATGACGGTAACATTTACACCCTCTATTCCTCAAGGCTCGTAGGTCATGTTTGCTGAGTTTTGAATCGACCTGGTAAGCCGTTCCGGAAAATAATGTTTTAAAAGGTTTTTATTTTCAATCCAAAACGGCTGCTGAACCACATGACATCGTAAATTTACAATCTGCCTCGAATTGGTTTGAGAATCAGGTTTGTGAAGTTTTGTGTTTAGCGGATAAGGTGTGTTTTTCTATCCAAGATGGCTGCCAAACCACATGAGCTATGATATCATTATTTTTTGACTATATCGCACAAGTGTGAAATTATATTTGTGAAGTTTCACATTGAGTGATGAAGCGGTTCAAGAGAGAATTTTTTAATTAAAAATTCAATTTTAATTCTTGAGAGAGTTAATAGGATAAGTATTTTCCTTCAATCCAATATGGCTGCCAAACCATGTGACCTATCAATTATTTGTGAACACCCCCTGGTTTCCTGAAGCCTTGGGGAATGCATGTGAAGTTTCCCCTCGATCTGTCCAGCCGTTCTGGAGAATAAGCTTTTTTAAAAAGAGGTTTTAGGGTAAATCCAATGTAGCTGCCAAACCATGTGACCTATGACATCATTGTTGGGGAACTTTAGTTCTTCATGAATTGGCAGTCATTGCTGTACATATTTGCCTGAATCTGTTAAGTTGTTTTCGAGATTTTTTTATTTTTATTTTTTTAATATGGCTGCCGAACCATATGACCAATGACGTCATCAAATTTTTTTTCTTTGGCCAATTTATCCCGAGGTGACCAAAATTTTTTAGACTGATCAGATGTAGCGTTCTACATACGCAATTATGACGTCATAACAAAGGCACCTATGACATAAGAAAATCACGCATATTTCCCACGGGGAGTATTTAACAGGTGCGAAGTTTCAATTTTTTTCCATGGAGTGGTTTCGGAGAGACAAAGGATCAAAAAGTTTTTCCTTTTTTCCAACATGGCTGCCACACCACGTGACCTGTGACGTCACAATTAGCATTACAACAAATCTACATGAGTCGTTGCACCTATGGTGAAAATTTCGTCTCAATCTGACAAGCGATTGCAGGGAAAATTAATTTATAAAAGAGTAACAAAATGCAGGTACACGTACATACGCAACCGATTGTTTAACCCCGCTTTTCTCTCCATGTGCGTGTTAATTTGACGATGAGTTTGTCTTTTGTTGTTTTTATACTGGCAGGATACTACCGAAGTAGCACACTGGGCTTTGAGCTGTTTCACCTGTGGTTCCCATATCTGGTGTCTTTCGATGAACAGTATCGACGATTAATCCCCGGTACCCTGAACAAATTCCAAATACCTGTTCTAATCAGTTCTAGCTGAACGTCAGGCCTATCTAACCGGTCTGTGAATCACTTGGGCCGATCTTGAGCGCTCTCCGAGTCCTCAACCGCATACTACAAATGGGACATGTCCTATAACGAGTTTGTGCTTTCAAAAACAATTCCATTGTTTGTTTTCTTTCAGGTAAAGGAAATTACTGGATGCTGGACCCCAACTGCGAAAAAATGTTCGACAATGGAAACTTCCGCCGGAGGCGTAAACGGCGTGGAGAGAGCACTGCGGAAAATGGCAAAGAGAGTGCAACACCGGCCTTCAGTTCCTGCATTGATGAAGCCGGAGACGAAGTCGCAACCGAAGCTCGCTTTGGGGTAAAATCTGGAGCTAAAGCTGAAGTCACATCTGAGATCGGTCCTTCTGTAACTGTCGTTCATGCGTCTAGTTCTGGAACCAGTTCAGGATCTCACAGGGGCGATGGTGGATTGGGGATTGGAAGTGGTGCAGAAACTATTACTGGATCAGGGGTTGATAGAGGATTTGGAGTGGGAGCTGGGATGGGGCTTGGCCTTGGAGTCGGATTTCGACTTCCAGGATTCCCACTGTTTGCAAACTGCCACAGGAAGGGAAGATTGTGAAACTGCTTGTTGGTATTTTCGGTGTTTGGAATATCACTTTTGTCATGATGTCATCCTGTAACTATTTGTAATAATAATTTCTTTATCACATCCCTTGCATGTTGTTGTTTTTTTTTTAAAAACTCTCTTTTCTTATCGATATTACAAATTATCCCAAAATACTAACTTTGTGTGGTGAATGTTAAGAGTTTCTTATGTTTTCAGGGCTTGATCTCCCGCCTATAAAATATAATCATAAATGACAACCCCGGTCGAGCATTGCCCTCCAAGCAAGAAGGTTTTCCAAACTGTAGAAGGAAATCTACTTTTGTCATTGCCAATAGGTTTTCCATCACCGTGGAGCATAGACGAACGATCCATCTTCTATGAGTGTGAGGTGGCTCCAGAAAAATGGAAGGAAATCGTGGAAATGCATGGAATATTGCTCACAAGGAAGGATCGAAACCCGAGTTGTGATTACAGTAAACACTGTAAAGTAAACCTTTGCAGCCAGCTGGATGTGATGGACAAGATCAGCGATGGTTGCCTTGCCATCAAGTTGTTTTTCTGTTCAAGGGAGGTTGATAGCATGATCTTTTAATCGGCCAAATTGTTGTGCCCATCCCTAGCAATCATCAGGGCATGAAGAGTCACCACCAAGTGTGAACTGGTCCCACAAGCAGATTACATCACTTTGCCTGACTATGATGGAGCAAACGGATTTCCCATTTCCGTGAAGGTTCATTAGTGAGCCGTTTGGTGATCCAGTAACGAGCAAGTTCACTTGCGTTGTCCTGTTTGGTGTCTGGTCCTCGGGTTGAAATCCCTCCGATGGGTTGATGCATCCATCGAGTCGCGTCCATGCAGGTACACACCTTTTTTTTTTTTTTTTTTTTTTGTATACCTTGGTCGAGGCTCGTATGAGAGCTAACACACAACTCACAGCAAGGAGGCATGAGACAAGAGGGGCGGGAGTGGAAGGGACAAAACAGTGGGGAACAGACACATTAGGTGAACTGTGGAAGGGAGAGGGATGGGGATGGGACGGGGAACATGGCGAAGAGAAGATGGACATTTCAGGGACTTTCAGGAAGGAAAGTAGGAGAAATGAAGGAAGTGGGCTTGGGTGGATTATCGGGGGTAGAAAAGATCGAGGATTTGGATGGGGGAAGATAAGAGGTGGTGGTGAACAGCTGTTTTGAAAGCCTGGAGGGAAGAATGGGAAAGAATAGAGTGAGGAAGTTTATTCCAAAGGTGGGGAAAAAGAGGAATGAAAGAGTGAAGATGAGCAGTGATTCGTGATTTTGGTAGTTTTACCAGAAGGGGGTTGTTGGCGGACCTTGAGCGCCCTGTGGAAATGTGGTGGGGACAAATCGCAGAGAGAGCAGGGGGGGCAAGGCTGGAGAGGAGTCGGTAGAAGACAGAAAGACCACCGACCAACCTGCGGTGATTGAGTGAGAGGCCCAAAGACTCAGCTTCATTGCGGGAGATGCCGATGATCTTAAATGCCCTGGTTTCGACAGCGTGAAGCCGAGAAAGGTGGGAGGCAGGAGCACCAGCCCAGAGGGGAGAGCAGTACTCCATCAGGCTACGGACAAAAGCTTTGTAAGTGGTCAGGACCTTTCCAAATGACCTTGTCTTTCATGGAATGTAACCTATTTATGAGTATCAAACGATGGAGAAGGTAAGCACATGCATTTTTGATTTCATCAGAATGTATTGGTAACAGAGCCAAGTGTCTCAGCCAGAGAAGCATAAATAATCGATGAAAACAAAAAGATGAGCACAATGTGAGTATAACGGCACTCGGTAGAAAGCGTACCTCCGCCAGGCTGAACAGTTCATGTTTTGTGCCCAACTGCCATCGATATGCCGGATCTGGACCTTAACCAAGATCGAATTGGCTTGTTCTTGTCACATACCCACCTCACTCACCTCGTTTGGTCAGAACCCATCCACAACTTTTTGAAACATCATGCGATATGTATCTCGTTTTTGGTCCTATCTCTCAATTATGAAGAAACACTTTTTAAATTATTTTTTTTTTAAATCCGATGCAGATCTTCACCAAATCGAATCAAGTCGTCCTTGTTTCATACCCAATTTGTCCACCAAGTTTTGTCCCGAATCCATGCACAACTTTTTTGAGATATCGTTGTATGTCATTTTTTTTTTAACCCCCATCTCTCAATGGTGAAGAATCACTTACAGAATCCGTCCATAACTTTTTGAGATATCCTGCTCACAGACAGACAGACAGACAGACGAGGTGAAAACATAACCTCCGGTCCATCTTCGATTGCAGAGGTAATGAGAACAGCACTCGGTAGACTCCATATTCTCGAGTCGCACTCATTCTGAACAAAAATACCATCGTTAACTGAACATGCTCCAATTTTGGCCCACTGCTATTTTGGCCAATATTCCCATCCATATACCCATCTACCACATTCCTATGATGTTACACACATTGCCATTATCCATTGCTTTATTGATTTCTGGCAAATATCACCCGTCGCTTCGCTGATGGGAATACGAAGAGAAAGAGGGGAGAGAGGCAGAGAGAGAAAAAGAGGGAAGGAAGGGGTGGGGATGTGAGGAGGGTGTGGTGAGGGAGAAGTGGAGGAGGGAGGAGTTGGGAAGGGAGAGTGAGGATGGTGGGGGGGGGAGTGGACAGGGAGCAGAGGGGAAAATGAGGAATGGGGGAGCTAGGAGGGGAGAGTGAGAAAGGGAGGGAGAGTGATGAATGGGGGGGGGGTGGGAGGAAGAGTGACACTTCCCCATAAGTCGCTCTGCTAGCTGGGAGGTAGGGGTGGGAGCAAAGAGGATGGGGGAGCAATGAGGGGAAAGTGGGGGAGGTAAGGCGGTGTTCAGGACTTGTGTTTGGGACTTGAAGGGAGGGGGGGGTTCGACTTGCATTTGGGCAGGCGACTTGACGGGAAGCGGGGGTGATGGTCCCGTCTGCTGGCATTCGTATACAAATGAACAAAATGGGGTACGTTAAAACAGCATGTTCAAACAGGATATCAAAACAACCCGTCACTTTCAAACAACATGTACCCTTTTTAAGGAGATTATAACATGGGCGCCCCTTGAGGTATGCGACTCGTACTGCAGTTGCCACTATGTTTACCGGCTCTGGAACTGGATCTCTCCGAGGGGGTCACACACCGACCGGAGATGCATCGAGTGCCAAAGAATGCATGAACCGGACAAACGAACACTCCACCATCCATCCTTCCCTCCATCCATCTGTTGATAAGGAACAGCAGGCTTGGCACCGCATGACACCATGGGACGCAACACAGGCAGGTGGGGCCTGAACTTTGTATGTCAATCGATGTATTTTTATTGTGTTTAGCAGGACAGTGTGGGTATCGCCATGGCTTGCAAATAAACACCCAACCAGGTTGGAGAGCGCTCGCCAAATGGCTGAAGCACACTGACTGACTGACGGACGGACTGACTGACAAGCTGACATTTATTATTATTATAGACTAGGATATTTTAACGACCGCGTTTATCCACATTAAGGCTAAATTGCATCAATGAAGATGAATATGAATTGTTTTTCAAACGATATTCCCCGTGGCTAGTCGATCATACCTGTATGTATGAAGTTTCACAGCAATCTGTTGAGCGGTTCTGTAGAAGACTTTTTATGTCTTTATTTTCCATACAATATGGTCATCAGACCACCTGACCGATGACGTCTTAAATTTAATTCTTCACTCGCATCGGCTCGAGGATCTGATATGTGAAGTTTCAGATTTTTTGAT
This sequence comes from Eptatretus burgeri, assembly GCF_056783735.1. NCBI lineage: Eukaryota > Metazoa > Chordata > Myxini > Myxiniformes > Myxinidae > Eptatretus > Eptatretus burgeri. The sequence continues at coordinate 130,555,331 of NC_140962.1, forward strand.
AAGGATTTTGATTCAACAAATTCTGGCTGAAATACCACTTCACTGATGACGTCATCGTTATCACCCTATTTTGAATCCAGATCTATGCATTGTCTCGGCATGGATTATTGTCTATAGATCTATGTATTGTCTATAGTCATAGTCATGTATTGTCTCCATGGCGAGTTGATGACATTTGTCAAGTTTCATTTTTTTTTTTTCATTGAGTGATTTTGGATAAGAATATGTCCAAATTTTTTCTTTAATACAATATGGCTGCCAGACAATGTGATCTCTGATGTTGAAAGTTTCAAACTATATTCTCCATGGCTAGTCGATCATATCTATGTAGTTTTGCATTAGCCTAGTGTTGGCTTTGTGGTTAGGGTGGCTGGCTTGGGATCTTAGGGTCCTGAGTTTGAGCCCCGTGGCCACTGAATTAACACCAGTTGGGGTTGACTCAGCCTGTCATCCTTCCGAGGTCAGTGAAATGAGTACCAGTGTATTGGTATAGGGGCACAGCATCAGCGGCATAGTTACACCCCAACAAAATGATAGCGACCCAGCAGCCAAGCTGCCATATGCAAGACGAAGTTTTGCATTGATCTGTTGAGCGGTTCTGGAGAAGACTTTTTACGTTTTTATTTTCAAACCAATATGGCCGTCAGACCATGTGACCGATGACGTCGTTATCATCCTGTATACCCCATGGGGAGTTGATGACATGCGAAGTTTCAATTTTTTTTTTCTTGAGCGGTTTTGGAGGTGTCCAAATTTTTCATCAGTCCAATATAGCTGCCATAAGTATTTATTTTTTTCCCATATCAATATTTTTGATATGGAAAATCTGAAAATATTTTCCATCAATAAATATTTTCCATGGGGAGTCCCTCCAATGTTTAAGTTTTGGATCGATCAGACAGGCGGTGCAGAGAAAAAAGTATAATGAATTAATATGTAGGTTGTAAACATATACTGTAGATTTTATTTCGAATTTGCTTCAAGTGTTTACTGAATGAGATTGTAACATACTTTTGTGTGGTTCATCTTACCTTTGGTGTGAATCTTACCATGCAGAAACTAAAAGTTAAGTAAGCGTCAGTCAAAGGGAATGGCTATACCTGACATCACTCATCTCTAGCTGCATTTAAGGTGTTCTGATTCACTGGAATGAGTACAGTATTATTCTCCAATCTGGGACAAAGTTCTAGCCTCCACCTTGCCACTCCAAATGAGACCATGGAAGTTATTGACATCACAAAGGAGGCCAGTACCGCAGAGAAGTTGGTGATCTTCTCGTCTTCTGCCTGATTTCACAACGGGTCCTGCTTCGTTGGGTCTTCTTTCACCCCACCCCCAACACTCACCAACTTTAAAAAAATCTCTCTAAAGGTGGACAATCGGGAGTCCTTTCTGAATGTGCATATGCCAAACATCATTATGATTAATAAACAGTAAATGGCCATGTGACTTGGCTGACTTCCCTCCCATTAATATTGTTGTCAGAAATGTCAGGAGGTGAGAGCATCGAGATGAGATGCGGCCTCTCACAACCTGTGATGTCATGCATAAAAGAGGAGTGGAGATACCCGTGTCTGCATCCTTATAACCCCACCCCTTTTATGTTTACACCTCTTCAGGATCCCTCCACTTCATGTCTCTTCTTTCTGCATCTCACCACCCCATCCCCTCACATCTTCCTTCTCTACCCATCTTCACCCTCTCAGTTTCCCCCCCCCCCCATCTCAATACCCTCTCCCATCTTCCTGCCCCACACGTTCCCTACCCCCGTCCTCTCCTTCACACATACGTGCATCATACTGACAGCATCTCCTCCACTGTCTCTAACTGTGTGGACCTCAAACATCTGAGGCTGTCCTTCCAATGTGTGACAAATCTCTGAATTCAGACCGCTGCTGATAAAACAGACATTATCTGTTTAACAGAATCCTTCCTCCTGCAGGGTGTCCCTGACTCCATCGTGTCTCTTCCTGTGTATTGTCTCCTCTGATTTTATTGGCCTGAACCCCATCCTGGTGGTGGAATTGCACTTTACACCAAGAAACTTATACGTATACTGATGTTACACCTCCCAACCCCCCAGGAGTACCTTGAGCTGCAACTTCCCCTCCGTTCCCTCCTGCCTGAAATAATTAATAGTATTGTTGTGGTTGACGAAATTCGCAAACCACCATTCAGGTCCCTTAGGTGAGATATCTCTGTAAGTATATGTGTAGTTAGGCCCAAACCCGTTGTTTAGAGGGAATAAATGTCATTCATGCGGGCTGCGACCCTTTTAGATAGCCGTTTTTCTTTTACTATCTTTATTTTGGACCAGCCGCCATTACTACCACCACCAACCACGTCTCAACAGCCATCACACAACAACCACCAACCACAACGCCGCTTCACGACAACAGCCACGACCTTTACCGTCACAACTCGCCACCATCGCATCACCACCATTCTTGCGCCACTTGTGGGCACCGATACTGGACTCGTGCAGGGCGCGCACCGAGCAGCGTGTTCAGAAACATCACAGACTTTCCGAGGAAAACGGATCAAAAACGACTCACGCCCACTTCTGTTCCGTCCTATCGGTGAGCGTGGGGCGATTTGGCCCTGCCTCCAGGGCGTTGGAGTGTGGTCGCTATATGCAAATTCATGGATCAAAAAGCATTCACGCCCACTTTTCCTCGGTCCAATGGGGAGCCAGTTAGAGGTGAAGGGTCGGAGGTAAAGGGTCAAAGGTGAAGGAGCGAGGCCACGGGGAATATAAACGGCTGCGTTCGTCAGTCAAAGCAGTTGGCAGTTGGGAGTTCGCAGTTAGGGAGTTGTCGGTGGAGCTGGGAAGAAGTGGTAGTAGTCAGAGTGAAGAGGACGGAGCTGTGGAGAGGTGGCGGCGGCGAAGCGGTCGAGGGGGTGCTCGCGTCGGATTCGGGGAGCTGCGGAGGGAGAGGCCGGCGGCGCGACCGAGGTCGTGGTGGAGACGCTCGTCGCGGGACCCGAGACAGGGAGATATCCACCTTTCCCCCGAGCATCAACAACCCCCTCCTGTTTCCCCCCCACGCTGAGATAGTGCGACAAGGGGGCCCCTTTCCTACCCCCTACCAGACACTGTCCGCGAGGCCCGCGGAGTCGGGGCGCCAGCGCCATTTCACGTCTCATCATCAGACGGGTAGGCCCGACGCATCCTTGAGGGTGGTCCTTTTCTTTTGCTTTGGGTATATGTGTTGTTGGCGCCGTCTGTGAAGTAAAATTGTATAAGTGTTGCCGTGTGCTCGGTAGTCGGATAGCTCTGCATTGTCTTCTTCTTTTATATTTGCTTTTTGTGTAATATTGTGTGTTTCTTCTCCTTTTACATTTGCTTTTGGTGTAATTGTATATGTGTGCTTTCCGTGTGCCATCGCGAAATAAATGTGAATTATGTTGAACTGTTTTCCCGTTTCGCTTCGTCTTTTCTTTCATTGAATCTCCATCTTACTTCACGTAAAGGGTTGGTAGTGGGCTGAATACGCCCGATAATTAATCGAACCGTCGAGGTCGACGATAACACCGCTCGGTTATCCCGATAGTACGGAACGGGTCGCTTAAAGTGGCCCGTGTCCGAAGTCGACCTGCGGCGAGGTGCGATCGCCCGGTCTACCCTCCGTGTGGGTACTTAGGTAGGTCGAATTTGGCGAGCAACCCTATCCCACGCGGGGGGCCGATTGGCACGATCGTGGTGAGGCCGAAAGGTCCACCCGTGACTGGTTCACGGCGTTAGTCCGAGAGGGTCACGACTGGATTGTCCGTCCGGTGGGCAACTGCCGCGATTCGAGTTACGTGGCCGTCAGCACGCCGGCGGGCGCGAATCCGCAACACTGGTGTCAGGTCGTGCGATATAAACCCATCCCCCTCCTCACGGCACTGGTATCGGAGAACGGGAAAACGGGCTCTCCTGTCTCCAGCTAAATTCACGGGAATCGGTCCAGGGGTGAGAGGAGCGACCCCCGATTCCCTCCAAATTACGAGCGAGCTAAATTAACCCTTTACGAGAAGCAAGATGGCGTCTCAAGGCGAGCGGGTGCCGGGTGGATTAGGTATGTGTAATAGTAATGTAGAATCCATGGCTCAGGACGAGATCACCGTGCAAGAGAAACCCGTACCAGAAGGTTGGGAAAGGCATCGATGCCGTTCATCTGGTCGGTTTTTTTTATTATAACTCCACCACTAAATGTAGTCAGTGGGAGTGGCCAGGGCAGGTGACAATGCGGCAGATTATGGAACTCGCGCAGAGCATAAATGACAAACTGGATTACTGGAATGCCGAAATAGAAAAAATGAACGAAAAGATGGATGCGAACACAAACGAAATAAAAGGCATGAACAAGCAAATGAACGGAATGGAAACAAACATGAGGGAAGAAACTAAAAAGCTGCGGGGTGAGACGCAGAACATGGGCCGAAGCCTGCAGGCGGGCATGAAGGCAGTGACGGAGACGTGCACGAGGGAGATAAGGGAAGAGACGGAAATAATAGTTGAGACAAGGGAGGTAAAGGGTGAAGAGGTGACTGAGTTGGCAGAGACACGGGAGATGGGAACGATAGAGGGAAGACTGCACGATGAAGACGGGGTAAGTGACGCACACACACACACGGAGGTAGTGGAGGACAATGGGGGTGAGCTGGTGGACTGGGTGGAGGCCCGGTGCGAGCAGCTGGATGGCCTCCTCCAGGAACGAGGGGAGGGAGTATGCCCCCTTGAGGCGAGTCACGACCAGGTGGGTTCGGTCGTGCTTTGCGAGGTTGAGGGGACGGATGCTGTGGATGGGTGCACGCCGAGCTTGGGGGGTATAGAGGCCCCGGAGACCCTTGTGGGGACACGAATCCCCAGTGTGGTTGTCCCTGTGTGTGTGGTGCAAGGTGTGAGTGCGTCCCCGTGTGTGGAAGCGACCCCGTGTGTGAGTGGTGTGGTGGCGATTGTGCCGGAGTACGTGCTTCCCAGCACGCCGTGTGTAAAAGGGGCACCGCAAGTGGAAGAGGCCGTGTGTGTGGATGAAACGGCCAGTGTGGATGAGGCACCGCGGGTGAGTGACCCCGTGTGTGTGAGTGAGGGACGGTGTGTGGATGAGGCACCGCGGGTGAGTGCCCCCGCGTGTGTGAGTGGTGTGGTTTGTGTGAGGGAAACGGCACGAGTGAGTGAAAGGTCGCGAGTGCGTGGAGCCACGTGTGCGAGGGAGGTAGCATGCGTGAGTGAACGGCCGAGTGCAAGGGAGACCGTGTGTGTGAGAGAGCGGTATGTAAGGGAGATGTCGGTCGGCATGTGTGAACATGCAGCCGCGTCTCCCGGTGTGAGTTTAATGGTGAGGTGTGTTAGCGTCGTAACACGCGGGAGTGCGTGTGTCGAATGGCGACGACAGCGACATGTGAGGAAAGGAAGCCGAGTTGCGGCTGTGGTTGTTTCGGGGACCGTGCCGGGTTCACCCAGCAGTGAGCACGAGGTCCGTGCTGTGCAACGCACGAGGCCCCCACGTGCTCGCTTGCGAGAGTGAAGTCCCGGTCCGGAAACGCACGCGGTGGATTTGCCGATCCCGCGGACGGACAAAGTTTAGGCAGGATTTCGGATTTGGACCAGACGGGTTCTCCACGCGATCGTGTGTGTTAAGCTCCAACGGGCAAAGCACATGTGTTCGCGTGGGGAACCCCTCGAGACGTGGGGCTTGTGTTTTTTTTATGCGCACGGTGACGCCATGGCTGCACGTGGGGTTGGAATCCGGCAGGAGGGGTATCCCTGCCGGATAGTACCGTCCAAGGAGGGACGAGGAACACGTGCAGCTGCATGACGTCACGGGCAGGTGCAAAGTGCGCGAGCTGCGAGTTGCCGCGCTGGTGATGCGCATGTAAAAAAAAAAAAAAAAAAAACAAGCCTCACTTTCGGGTGCACAGGATTCCTGGGCAAGGGGTGGAAGACCCCCTTGACCAGGGCACAGGATGGAAACTAGTTAGGGGGAAGGGTTAGCTTAGCTAGACCGACTTCATGGGGCAGGGGTAGGTCCTCATGGAGTCCGTGGAATGGATTAGTTAGAGGGATTGTAGCCAGATTTAGGTTGGGAAATAAAATGATTTTTTTGACTTAGAAGACAGTGACAGACAGTGAATGTGTAGAGGGGACGTAGCTTAGCTACGTGGTGTTAAAAGGAACGTGCTACTAGTTTAAGGGACGACGTGGGAGCACGAGTTAGTTAGGGGAGGTAGTTAGAAGGAAGGCAGAGTTCAGCGGTGAGTGTGTTGAAGAGTTGGTGAGTGAAGTGGAAGCATGTGCTTGGTGAGTGAGTGAGGCCAGCGGGTCTGTGTGTGTGGAGCGAATGGGGAATGCATGGTGCGATGAGTGATTGGGGGGAGGAGTGACTCCCGCCCAAGGGACCCCGGGGTCAGTATAAAGTGAGTTAGGGGGTTAGTCAAATTAACAAATATGGAAGTCGTTTTGTTGTTGGTGGGGAAGTAGGCTCGAAACCCATTTGGAGGGGTGCAGGAGCCCTGTTGACGGGCTGGGAGCATGGCTGCGAAAAGTGAGTATCGCTGAGTGGGTACCCCGGGCAACAGGCTAGTCGGCCGTAGTAGGCCAAGGGCCCATGGGGGGCCGGGATAGCGTAGTGGGCACGGGTGCGCCTGCTTGGTGCGGGGGCCCGGGGCGCCATTAGCCGCGTGGGCAGTGTTGTGGGCACGGGTGACCCTCGGAAAGGGGCCTGGGAAGCCAGCCTGCCACGTGTGCGTTTCAGGGGAGGTGCCATGGGGGGCACTCCCCGGTGTTAGGGAGCTGGTAGGCTCGGAGGCAGTGTAGTGCCCGGGGGTGCCATCGTCGGAGAATCGGCAGAGGGTCGTGCCTGCCAAAGGGAGCCACGTGTCCCAGCCATGAGACCGTGTGAGGGCACGGAGAGAAAATTGGGGGGCGAGGCCCGAAATTGTGAGGACACCAACACAGGCGACGGGAATCTGGGTTGTTAGAACCAATAGTTTAAGCGAGAGGCGCTTGTTGAAAGCCCCGGGGTAGTTTAACAGTTAAATGGTTAGGGTAGATTAGGAGATGTACCCCTCCGCACCATCCATCCCCTCGCTCTCGTTGTGGGCCGCTGGACCCACTTTGGTTATAGATCGCCGAACTCTGGGGAGGCCATTCTGAGGCTTGAGTTGGGCCTCGACACAGGACGTTAGCTCTCCCTTACTCCCCTCCGGGAAGGGAACGTAGGGGTTGGGAGTAGGCTAGGTGACAGGATAGGTTAGCCGAACAAGGACAGTACAGGAGGTTAGGGGACGATTTATAGTGGGGAAGTAAAAAAAAAAAAAGAAAAAAAAAATTGGGGCTAAATTGGGGTTTGACAAATTAAGGGAGTGGGTATAGACAGTGACAGGCAAAGGCGATAGGTTGGGAGGGAGACCGTAGGGTAGGTCCGAGCCCGCCTTCCGAGTGGCCAGCACCACCGCACTCCCTCTATCAACCTCCACTGAACGGCGAAGGCTGGCCAGCTTCATCTGCTGGCTGCGTTGCTGCAAGGCAAAGGCCGGCCCACTTCATCGGCAACTGTTGTTTTGCTGCAAGGCCTGTGCCGGTTGGATCGTCTGCAGCTGTTTTCTGCAAGGCCTGTACCGGCCGGATCATCTGCAGCTGTTTTTCTTCAAGGCCTGTGCCGGCCAGTTCATCTGCCGGCTGTGTTTGCCTGCAGCGGCCTTCTTCTGCGGGCTGTGTTTGCCTGCTGCCTTTGCCATGCCATGCCCACTGCCCCTGTTCACCAGCCCCGTTCAATTTTTGCTTTGCCCCCCCCTGTTCATTGCCATGTGCGCCAGGATCAGAAAGCAACAGTTTGCAAGCTGCAAGAACTGCCCTGTTGGCAGCTACAACACGGGCCTGCACTGGCGGCCCGTGCACCTTGTTTGTGTTCATCCATCCATTCGTTGTGTTCATTGCGTGTGCCACTTGAGCTGGCACGGAGACTACGTTTGTGCAGCCCATGCACCGTTGTGGTTCACTGCGTTCAGTTCAAACCATTCATCCATCCATTCGTTGTGTTCATTGCGTGTGCCACTTGAGCTGGCACGGAGACTACGTTTGTGCAGCCCATGCACCGTTGTTGTTCACTGCGTTCAGTTCAAAAGGGAAGGCCTTGGACTGCGTGTGAGCAGCCGGCCACGTTCCCTGTCACCTGCATTGTTTGAGCCAGAGACTGCATGTGAGCAGCCTGGCTCCCTGCTAACTGCTTTCTTTTTGCAGAGTTCATTGATCCTAGGCCATGGTTTAGTGTAAAATTTGTAAGTTAAGGTAAGATGTACTGTAAATATGAGTGCGTCCCCGGCATATCTGTCTTAGCGCCGGCAATTTTATTTAAGTCGTCCGTGTGAGTGAGTTTGTTTAGGTAGTTACTCAGCCCTCAGGTTATTTATTTTGGGGACACGAATACCATGAATGTCGCACTCAGGGATCCGTAGGTAAAATGTACTAGGGGAAAAGTACACATGATGGCACACGAAAATTTGACGACTCGGGACGAGTCTGTAAAAAGGGGAAGGGGTAGTGTTGTGGTTGATGAAATTCGCAAACCACCATTCAGGTCCCTGAGGTGAGATATCTCTGTAAGTATATGTGTAGTTAGGCCCAAACCCGTTGTTTAGAGGGAATAAATGTCATTCATGCGGGCTGCGACCCTTTTAGATAGCCGTTTTTCTTTTACTATCTTTATTTTGGACCAGCCGCCATTACTACCACCACCAACCACATCTCAACAGCCATCACACAACAACCACCAACCACAACGCCGCTTCACAACAGCCACGACCTTTACCGTCACAACTCGCCACCATCGCATCACCACCATTCTTGCGCCACTTGTGGGCACCGATACTGGACTCGTGCAGGGCGCGCACCGAGCAGCGTGTTCAGAAACATCACAGACTTTCCGAGGAAAACGGATCAAAAACGACTCACCCCCACTTCTGTTCCGTCCTATCGGTGAGCGTAGGGCGATTTGGCCCCGCCTCCAGGGCGTTGGAGTGTGGTCGCTATATGCAAATTCATGGATCAAAAAGCATTCACGCCCACTTTTCCTCGGTCCAATGGGGAGCCAGTTAGAGGTGAAGGGTCGGAGGTAAAGGGTCAAAGGTGAAGGAGCGAGGCCACGGGGGATATAAACGGCTGCGTTCGTCAGTCAAAGCAGTTGGCAGTTGGGAGTTCGCAGTTAGGGAGTTGTCGGTGGAGCTGGGAAGAAGTGGTAGTAGTCAGAGTGAAGAGGACAGAGCTGTAGAGAGGTGGCGGCGGCGAAGCGGTCGAGGGGGTGCTCGCGTCAGATTCGGGGAGCTGCGGAGGGAGAGGCCGGCGGCGCGACCGAGGTCGTGGTGGAGACGCTCGTCGCGGGACCCGAGACAGGGAGATATCCACCTTTCCCCCGAGCATCAACAACCCCCTCCTGTTTCCCCCCGCGCTGAGATAGTGCGACAAGGGGGCCCCTTTCCCACCCCCTACCAGACACTGTCCGCGAGGTCCGCGGAGTCGGGGCGCCAGCGCTATTTCACGTCTCATCATCAGACGGGTAGGCCCGACGCGGTCTTGGCCCCAGGCCCGCCTCATCCTTGAGGGTGGTCCTTTTCTTTTGCTTTGGGTATATGTGTTGTCGGCGCCGTCTGTGAAGTAAAATTGTATAAGTGTTGCCGTGTGCTCGGTAGTCGGATAGCTCTGCATTGTCTTCTTTTATATTTGCTTTTTGTGTAATATTGTGTGTTTCTTCTCCTTTTACATTTGCTTTTGGTGTAATTGTATATGTGTGCTTTCCGTGTGCCATCGCAAAATAAATGTGAATTACGTTGAACTGTTTTCCCGTTTCGCTTCGTCTTTTCTTTCATTGAATCTCCATCTTACTTCACGTAAAGGGTTGGTAGTGGGCTGAATACGCCCGATAATTAATCGAACCGTCGAGGCCGACGATAACACTGCTCGGTTATCCCGATAGTACGGAACGGGTCGCTTAAAGTGGCCCGTGTCCGAAGTCGACCTGCGGCGAGGTGCGATCGCCCGGTCTACCCTCCGTGTGGGTACTTAGGTAGGTCGAATTTGGCGAGCAACCCTATCCCACGCGGGGGGGGGGGCGATTGGCACGATCGTGGTGAGGCCGAAAGGTCCACCCGTGACTGGTTCCCGGCGTTAGTCCGAGAGGGTCACGACTGGATTGTCCGTCAGGTGGGCGACGTGCCGCGATTCGAGTTACGTGGCCGTTCGCACGCCGGCGGGCGCGAATCCGCAACAGTATATATCATTTTAAACTTAGCCTGTGCATCACCAAGCCACATATTATAAGAAGCACAAAGGTTTGAGGTGAAACGCACCCATCTCCGAAACTTTGGCCTTTCAAGGGCCCATATTGTCAGGAATTTTTTGCAATACGGACTGTAAGATATCAACTTTTTGGATGAGTTGATCAGAAAGTTCTCCAAATGTTTTGTTGCGCAGAGGCACCCTCCTTTCTCTCAAATGTTTTCCAAGTATTTTTGGCGTCTTTAAAAGCTTGATGAGCCATATCATGCTACAATCCTTATCTGGCACATATGATAAATGTACAGGTCGCACTGGTGGACTTCCTTACGAGGGGTTTCTGTACATGTATGCTGACCAATTTGGAGCAGATTGTCATTTTGAAAGAAAGATATTTGTTCATTTGATCATGTGCTTGTGCGAGTGAATATCTCTGGCTATTCTCAGAGAGCTGCCTCAGCACCACGTGGAGTCTGGTGGGTCACTCAGGGAGATTGGCAAGGACTGCAAGCAGCCATCGCACTTCAGGGTTGGTGTCCTCTATCTACTGCCTCTGATGTTAACTCAGCCTGGGAATTCTTCCACAGAAACCTGCCCTCTCTTATGCACACATTCATCTAATCTCGTCTTCAGGTATCTTACCCTTCTTCTTGCCAATGGTACACTAAATCCTGTTATGAAGCAGTTGCTGAAACAACTTCCCTTCTCTTCCTGGAAGGAAAACCTGACCAAAGACATCTCAGATCAATTCACAAAGCCCGCCACAAGTGTGTGTCCACTCTCAGGAGAGACAGAAAACATCGGTCCAACCTCAAGAATGAGCTTTCAAACTTGTCTCCCTCCTCTAAAAGCTGGTGACACCTTGTTAAGTCTGTTTCTGGTGTACTGTATGGTCCCCTTCCATCCCTTTTCTCTCTTCAAATGGCACTATTGCCGACTACGCTCATGAGAAGGCTGAATGCCTCAATTCTGTGCTTGCTTTCAAATCTTGTGTCCCAACCCCTCACTCTTGATAAATATCCTCTCCAGTTGGAAAAGAGAGTTCAGGAGCAGTTGGATGCACTTAAGAAGGTGGTGAAGTTTCTTTCAATCCTCGACTCTGATACTGCCACTGGAGCAGACAGCATCAGCTCATGTGTTCTAAAAACCTGCTCTGCTGTTCTTGCACATCCTCTATCTGCACTTTTCACCCTATCATTTGCCCTCAGTCATCTTGTATCTGGTGAGAAGTCAGCTGACATCACTACATTAGATAAAGAAAGTGCAAAAACGGATCCCCTTAACTATAGATCTATTAGCTTACTTCCAATCATCAGCAAGATAATATAATCTATCATCACATTTGATATAAAGTCCTTTCTTTTCTCTCACGGCCTCATCTCAGAACAACAATTTGGAATTCAGCCTCCAAAGCCAGCCGACAACTGGGCATCCTCTGCCATCCAAAGTAGTTCTTTGGCACACATGAGCTCCTATCCACCTGCAAGGCTCTCATCTACAGCTTGATGGAGTCCTGCTCTCCCCTCTGGAATGGCACCCCTTCCTCACACCTTACTCATCTTGACACGATTGAAATAGTGGGGTGCCTGGACACTCAGTCATTTCAAAGTGATGCAAAAGTTTCAGTGTTACTGCTAAATTGAAGGTAAGGGTCTATACTAGAGAACGATTTTGGTTTGAGTGTCAAGCACTGCGATTATTTGGGGGGGGGGGTGGAGGTAGTAGTGGGCGGGGGGCATTTTTCAATTAAACAGCATTTAAAATTAGACTTTAAAAAAAACTCATGTTGTATTAGAACGCCAACAGACGTTTAGCATTGGTTCTATAATAAGAAAAAAAATGACAAAATGCTTAAAAACATTTTCCCCAAAATTAGTTAAAAAGTGGGGAGGGGGTAATAACTCACAGCTCACACCACTCCAGTCCAAAAAAATCTATTGTATTTTTCTTGCTGTTTTTTCCAGAATATTTTCTGAGATGGCAGGGACAACGAGTTGGCATTTGTGCATGCTATGCCAAAAGCAAACGGAGGAAGAGCTTGTTTGCCCTCTTGTGAATCCCGTGGCTAGTCGTAGAGAGGGAGCCTACACAGAAATCACCAGCCTTGTAAGTCAATTCAGAGCAATTGGTGCTGCTCCACACCCAAACGTAGAAATTCCAGATGTAGAGTCCATGCACAAGAATCGTGCATCCTGGCACAAATCCTGTCGTCAGCTTTACAGGACATCTGCACTTGACCATGCAAAAAAAGCGTCATTATGAAGGACCGCCTCCAGCATGAAAAAGATCCCTACAGACCAGGACAGCGGTAAATCGTACTCTGTCTCTTCTGTGGTGATAAAACAAATGCAACAGACCATTCTTTCCAGAAGGTCGAACTCACCCCGCAGATACACAACAAGGCAGTTGCACAGGTAGAAGACCGTGTCGTGGCAGAAGGTGATCTGGTAGCCATCGAAGCAAAGTATCACAGGAATTGCGACACAGTTCAACCGCCGTTACGTTGCACTTTGCAACCAAGACACTTAGTGAAAACCTTGAAGCCACAACAGAAAATGAATTGCTCCAATTCATAAAGGAAGAAGTCTCTGGAGGTTGCAGATTCTTTGCATTGCAAGATCTGACAGAGAGATTGGAACTACATGGAATCCAGAAAGCTGTGAACCGGACACACCTAAAAGAAACGGTTCTTGAACACTTCCCGAATTTGACGGAAGAGAAGGGTGTACGAAATCGAGTTTTCCTTGTTTGTTCGAAAACGGCTAGAAAGATCATTTCAGATGCAACTCAAACACCAGACGAGGAAGCACGTACACTACTAATGGCAGCATCGATTCTCCGTAAAGCTGTTTTGGATCATGACACCATTCAAGTTTGAAGGTTAATTTCCCAATGGTTGCAATCATCTGTTCCACAGCGTATGAAGTATTTCTTCCACCAACTCCTCGAAGGATCCAAATAATCACCCGAACAAAATAATTCCAGGAAGATCCTCTCTGTGAGTGAAGTTGCTATGCTAAATATGACTTCTCTTTCTGCGAACTTGAGTTGCGAGCCTCCCCTTGAGGTATTCCTGACCCTCAAATTGCATTCCCAAACAAGAAGTAAGAAGCTTGGAGAACTACGACACAAATATGCTCTGAGCGTGTCATATAAGAAAGTCCTCACCACTGAAGTTAGCTTTGCACAGGCTGTTGCAGATCAAACGAGGAATAACGGTGATATAGTCTGTCCTACAAACTTGCGTCAGCACATTTTCATAGTTGCAGCCCTGGATAACTTGGATCACAATCCTACATCACGCACTGCCAGCTCTTCCTTCCATGGAACTGGAATTTCAATTTTTCAGTTCCCTTTATCACAGCAGCCTGGGTTAGATCAAGCATGTCTACGAATTAGCTCTTACAAAACAGCAACAGGCAGCAGTGGACCCATCCTGCCTCGTTCATACATGTTTGTACCACCTGTAGGAATCTTGTCACCCAACCTCCGGTAAAGGATGTGCATCCAGTAGCAACGAGTACATTCGACGAGGAGAAACAGCACGAACAGGCATGGATGACTGCAGTACATGACATCCAAAATATGAGGATTCTGATGCAGAAAAGGACACACCAACAATGTGGTCTTCATTCCATGCTGCTCGATCAGATGCTGTTGGACAACCCGAAGAAGGCATTGAAGCCCACCTGCCACTATTCCATGAGAAAGCAGCCACTCCAGAAATGATTCGACATGGAATGGAGCTGGTGAAAAAAACAACTGACCACCTCAACCCACACCAAATACCTGTATTGGTTGTGGACCAACCACTCTATGATCTTGCAAAAAAAAATGCAGTGGACCTTCCCGGACATCATTGGGGAAGACAAGTTAGTGGTCATGCTAGGTGGACTCCACATTGAAATGGCTTTGTGGAGCACCATGGGAGACCTTCTGCATGGGTCTGGATGGCCTGAAGCCATCAAAGAAGCTTGGCTAGTGAAGACAGAAGCAGCAGCCACATCTTTTCTGAAAGCATCCAATGCAATGAGAATAAGATATGCTCATCAAGTTACTGTTGTGGTACTCAACACCCTTCTGAAACAAGCCTACAAGGACAGTGGAACAGAGATGGCCCTTGAGGAATGGGTCGTGTTAACTTCAAGAGAGCCCAACGTTCCAATTCTGGCTACTCGTACACAAGTACCAACAGATCATTCTCATGTTCATCCGAGCACATCGAGAACGGAAGTTCGAACTCATGGTCACTACCCTGCGGAAGCTTGTCCCTCTGTTCTTTGTTCTCGATCACCAGAATTATGCCAGACGGGTTTCAATCCTTATCCGAGACTTGGAGGATCTCACAGATAGCGTTCAGGTTGAGTTTGAAATGGGACACTGGACAATAACTCGAAGCAATCGGCGTTTCTCATACTTACCAATTGATCAAGCACATGGGCAAGCGAACAAAAGGATAAAAGGAGTAGGTGGCATTATTGGTCTCACAGAGAACCCCGAGATGCTGGAACGCTGGATCGTTACAGGTCCGGAAATCAGCCGTGTCGTTGAGGACTTTACTAGTGTAAAAGACAACGATGATGATGAACAACTCTCTCATCATGAGGAAGGATATGCTTCTCAGCACCGATTTCAACGCCATGTCAAAGATCTGATCGAGGTGTTGCTGAGCAAGGGAAGTCCTTTTGAGGAGCACAGCGAAGACCTGGTTACATTAGACAACAAGGTATGCGAGTCTGTGACTGCAGCTGTATCTGTCCGTAATTGCGAGTCTATGGGACAAGAGCAGTACGACAACTGTAGGAAGAATGTGCTGGACTCAAATGACACACTTCTGATAGCACCTATCAAACAAAACAAGTTACTGTTGTTTCATGAGAAGAAAACACAGAAGACGACTGCAGCTAAACTTAGAATGCAGCACTTCAAACGTCATGCGGAGCTCTATGGACAAGCTTTTGTAGCACTGGACATCCGCGGGGGTGATTTGTAGGAGTTTTTTTGTCATGAATCTTCACCATATCCACCTGCATTATCGTCAGAAGGGTCCCTCAACTCTTGTACAAAGTCAGATATGATTGTATACATCATGGAAACCAGTTAAAGCAGTATTATTTCTGCTGATGAGGAACTAACTGCACCAGATGTTTACGACTTTGTTGATATTGACGGTGGAGTACTGATACACTCCCTTCCTGGTACAAATGTCCAATGCAAGACCTTTGATTCATATTTCGACAAGGTATTCTGCCCAAGAGTTCGCCACGACTTGAAATGATCGAGACGAATAGACATTGTGTGGGACGAATATCGTGCACTCACAATCAAAGGAGGTACAAGGGAAAAAACGAGGAACAGGCACCCGACAGCGTGTATGTGGCACTGCCAAAATCCCTGGAAACTGGCAGAAGTTTCTGGCGAACATTGATAACAAGAAGGAACTGTTCGCATTCCTGTCAAAAAAAGAACACAAGAACAGTTCCCAGATGACAAGGATGTCTCCATCACTGCAGGTGATCAAGTACACCATGCTGGAAATGATCCACCAATGGTACCTGATAACCAAGGAGACTGCTTAATCAGCACCAACGCTCTGCACACAGTTTGGTCCCAATGGATGGATGGAACAAATCCTAAAATGAAGAGCTTTGTAGATATGGAGTCGTGAGGCAAATAGCTTCTCCTGTGTCTAAATCTCCTTCAACTTAGCATAAACGTAGC
Source organism: Eptatretus burgeri (assembly GCF_056783735.1). Taxonomy (NCBI): domain Eukaryota; kingdom Metazoa; phylum Chordata; class Myxini; order Myxiniformes; family Myxinidae; genus Eptatretus; species Eptatretus burgeri. The sequence continues at coordinate 130,571,307 of NC_140962.1, forward strand.
ACATGCTTCATGGCTTCCCAATAACACCTCAAAGCAACTGCTCGTTGTCGATTTATTGTGCAAAGCAAAATATTGAAGGAATCTACATAATATATGCACACAAAAGGCAGAATTGTTGACCAGCAACATTCCCATAGACCACTGGTGAGGACGCTGGACAGGAATCCCAGAGATTGTGGGTACACGTCCAACAGAAAACAAGTTTTAAAGCAGTGGTTCTCAACCCGTGGCCTGTAGACCATATGTGGCTCAGTCAGCAGAACGCTGTGGCCCAAGTGATATCCAGTTTAAAAAGAAAAAAAAAACTGGAAAAGAGCCGTGAATTTTTTCTATTCTTTTCCTTAACCAGAAATTGTGTAGTAACCAATGAGCGTGCTCGAAAAGTCACGTGCCTTGGGTACAGGTGCTTCAGAAATTAAATGTACGTATTGTAAATTTTCAAAATGTCTTGAAATTAGTTATTTACAGGGTCAGAGGTACAGTATTACAGAGTATTGATTTGTATTGTGTTCTGCCAGATACAAAACAATTGTTAAATGGATACACAGGAAGCAAGTTGTGTGGGTACGACCAACCTCAAACATTGAGAGCTACATGTGTGGCCCCCACCATCGTAAATAAGTTGAGAACCACTGGTTTAAAGGATTTTGATTCAGCTGGCTCATTAATGACCTTCATTGAGAAAATAACTTGCCTGCCCGAAACGACTGGTCTTCCTGTGACACCAATCCACGCATTGTGGTCGACTCACAATTGCTCTCAAAGCAACTTGACACAAATAATAGAAAAAATATGGTACCTTCAAAAAAAAAAAAAATAATAAAGCCACCAAGTTGAAGTAGATCAAACGTTACATTCACTTTAATTTAGAATTTACAAAAACTTACAAAAAGGCGAACAATAACGCCAAACAAAATGTGTTAGCAAGGTGATTGTATCTAATATCAGATTCCTTTACCATCTAAAAAACACAACATAAGTAAGTCACATTAAAAAAAATATATAATAATAAAAAAGCAAATGTACAGCAAAATAGTTGTCATCGAAAATATTGCAAGATCTCATGAAGTCTTTTCCTCGTTTATCACCATCAATTTGTAGTTACTTGGTCAGCAAAGCAGGGACTCTTTGGTGAGACGTGCTCCCGACGGTCCCCCAACGTTCCTCCAAGCCTCGGCTCCTTTGGCAAGCTACTTAAGCCTTCGGATTCCTGCGAAAATATCCTTGTCCAGCCACGCGTCGATTCAGCAAGGTGTCTTTGTCCATGGGCCACCCAGTCGTCTTGGGCATAAAACATCCGGCCACAAAACCAGCAGGGGAAATGGTTCCGAGCATGAGACTCGTGTGATGGAGATCGCGGAGAGCATAGAGCGGTCGTTGGTCGCACAAGTGGCTCGGTAACACCATTAGCTTCATTCTGTACCACACGATAGCTGTTCTTGCTCGTCTTTCGAATTCGCATCTTCAGAAGCTGGCGCTCCCTTACGGCTGGTGTTTCATATGCTCCAGGATGCATGTGATTTCGCTGTAATTGCAGTGCAGAGCGTGTGCGCTGAGAAAGCAGCACCTAAAGAAAATGGGTGGTAATGGTCATCCACTTGGTGTTAGAACACATCTCATGGTTTTCATGGTAAAAACAAAAAAACAAAATAATGTTAGAACACCAACGTAAGACCTAGTAATGCAAGCTTAATCTCAAATCGAAACAAGACCAATCAAAAACCCAACCTAAACTAAAACCAGAGAACTGAGGACATCCCAATGCACAGAAGCACACTCCAGTTAGGTTTTACAAACCTCAACTTCTCCTCACCTTCACCACATCTCCTTGTTGCCTTCTCACTGCTCGCATGACATTAGCAGTCTCCGGTGCCTCTGCCTCTGGATGGTTCAGCACCACCACAGGCTGGTTCCTTCGTGGACATGACACCAGCTGGCATTGCCACATTGGTCGAAGCCTCAGTCTTCGTGTCGTCCACATTGCCCCATTAGCATCACCAAATAGGAATCTTGGCTGCCAAATATTCGATTCATTATGTCTGTTATGAGTTATGGTTTTTTCAGAATTTGGTCGCTGATATTTGTTCTTATGAGGAATGTGGCGTTCATAATTGCAGCGATCTCGTTTACGTTTCAGCGACTTTGGGTAATGAAGAACAAGGCGCCGTTTTGACAGCAATGACCGCTTTGGTTCAATTTGTGGTTTCAGGAGAACGGCCTTGTATGGAGGTAGCCGGATTTTGGACGTGGAAATTTCCTTTTGTGGACTAGACTTAGTCGTTAGAAGTGGGTTTAAACGCTTACGTATATCTGATCCTGATTGGTTTGACATCAAGGGCAAAGTTATTTTTCCTGCATTCCCAACTTTTGTTCTTGAAGCTCCATCAGCAGCAGATAGGACTCGCAAGATAAGGCGACGAGGTAAACCAGTAGGGCCTACATTTGCTGAAAGTGACCCTTGATTCTGTGTTCCGGTCCCTGGCGTGTTGCTCTGAGTGTTTCCTCCCCCTCCTTGAATAATGCAGCGCAGTAATACAGCTCGCCGACCATCAGCTAGCACCTCTGTGGTGGCTCCTATTGGTATTGCTAGCATGGAGTCTGGGGCTTGCAATAGAGCTTCTGGTGCCTGCACCACCCCTTGAGGCCGCTGCTCCCCTTGAGGCCGCTGCTCCCCTTGAGGCCGCTGCTCCCCTTGGGCCTGAGCATTTGTTAGCTTCCTATATTGCTTTAAATCATGTTGTCGTGACATATTCAGCATGTGCAATTGTGGTTTATGGTGATTGTCATCTGCATGCACCTGTGGTTGACGTCCAATTGCAGCACTAGCAGTTCCACGGTGGGTCCAAGCTGCCCCTGCATTTTTGCCTTCTTGAACTTCCAAAGCCTTCAAAGAATTGGTAGATGCAGGACTCACAGTCGTACCTGGTGAAGTCAGTTCTGTTAAGTGGCAGATATTATTGCTTCTTTCAGCCACTAGAGAAACTAAAGGCTTTGCCAAACTATCTGTACTGTGCAATGTTTCAGCAGGCTGACTTGCAGGCTCCATTAAATTTTTCACAGGATGATTTTTCACAAGTGCAGACACAAGATTATTACAATTGGAAGAAATTGGATGAAGGCGTAGCGGTAACCGGTGGACCGTGGCCAAATTCCCACTTGAACCCTGGACCAGTTTTGCAAACATAATGGGTCTTATGGAGCTAGTTGCACCATATAGATTCCTAGGTAATAAAGTGCTTGGTTGGAAAGATCCTTCTGAAAATGCATTACAATTGAGAACACCTGTCTTTTCAGTAGAAAGAGGTTGGAGTTTGATAGTGTTTGGCCCAGTTGAGTCTTCCCGACCTAAAAACATTGTTGCATCATCTCTGACCAAATCACCTTTACCTTGAAAATCAGAGTTATCCATTCTTGCAGCGTTTATGGAGTCGCGTGGCATTAACAGAGAATCTTTGCCCTCAATTTGAATGTTGTTATTGCAGTTATCCTGTGACCCATTGTAGTTGCAAATGGTGTCCTGGTGCATTGAATGACAATCCAAAGCCTTATCTTTTTTCAATTCTACTTTATTTTCCAGGAGGGATAATTGGCCTTGAAGTCTTTGAGAGTTTTCAGCTTCTACCACAGTCTTGACCACATTGTGTTTAACTCCATCATTCGTCTTTAAATATTTGACATACTTCTGACCAGTTGATGCAACACCACAAGTCCCTGGCACATTTATCAATTCCTTGTTGTTTGCAGTGAAGTTCAGTGAGGAAGTCACCTGGTTCACAGAACTTAAAGATGACAATGGCAGTTTTGAAACACCGTTGTTCCATTGTAAACCCTGAGGCAGCTTTGTAGCTTTGTCAGCAAGAGAAAAGACTGAAGAGATGATTGGTAAATTTGACAAAGGCTCTACGCAATTTGTTCTCTTGTGCACAGGGCCATCTTTAGAAAGCGGTAGAAATGTATCATCAAGTGGTGTAACATCAGACGATTTGACAAAAACACGATGAGAGTCTCCAAAAATCTTTGACTTGATTCCACAATTTTCAGCCGACGTGTCACTTTTGACATCGTGTGAGGGATGTATTGTGTCAATACGTGCTTCGGCGCCAACAACTCCAAACAATTTTTGCTGCGTCGTCATTGAAGATTCATTTAAATTAATAGAAAAACCACTTTGGTTATCACTGGATTTACAAAGGTTTTGTTGTGGTTTGTAAGGTAAGGGTGTATGGGTAGAATCTTGAGAAATTGCAGATACTCTCATGACTTCCACTCCCGACCTCGACTCAGAAGATTTTTCAGAGGTATGGCTACTCGATTCTGCTAGCCAGCTCTTCACAAAATTCTTCATCTTCGATCTCGGCGAATTTACAATGCTGGAACAATTTGTGTCTTGAACTAGGGAAGTACAAATGAATGCTTGGGATGCTGGCACCAAGGAAGTAGTTCTTTGTGACACATTCTCAACACCCTGCAACGGGCTTTCAGGACTCTGTTTCGGAAAAATGAATGCTTTGGTTGCATGTGTCATTTCATTCAATACACTGTCCCTAGTACCTCTACTGCCCCAGGATGAGAACACTTTTGTTTCCCTATCCTTCAACCCGCCAGAAGCAAGCTCACTATTTGCTGCAACGGTAGCAGCTATCTTAGCCATGGTAACCGCACAGCTGCTATCGGTCGCACCTGAAGACCTAGATGGCGGTGTTCCATGCAGATTCTTTGAACCTATCATTTGTAAAGGACGTATGGTGTTACCACCCGCAGGTCGAGGAAGGAGCATAATGAGAACTTGTGAGCGACCATTCACGACACTAGTTCCAACAACATGAGCGCTCACATTTGGAGGGATAAGGCAGTGTGTGGGCTGTTGGCGAGTCTGCGGTTGGTTTTTAGGCCCAATACCAGACAATGGTGTTTTAACACCATCACCTGTGCTACTTGGCAAAGTTTTAGTACATGTATTCTTCATTTGATGTGGTTGCTCATGGTCAGGAGAGGTGAGAGAGTCTTCTGAAACACATGGTGCTTCATCATGTGAATAAAGCAGAAAGGCAAAAACAGAAAGGCAAGGAAAAGGAAGAGTCAGTTTTAACTTGCGATGCATCAATCATATATGGCAATTTGCTGCACCAAAAGCAAAATTCTACTTCTCAAAGCACAACATCTGCATGGTAAATGCCAAATTAATAATTATTGGTGATGTCCAAAAGTTACTGATTTACAAGTAAAGTCCTCAAGGACAACATTGAAAATGTTCCCTTTTTGTGAACTTGTACATTAGAACAGAATAATGAGATGGCTTAGCCATATATACTGTAAGAATTGTGCACTTCTTAATAAAAGCACTAAATTTGGCACCCATGTTCAGGAATTCATATTGAACTAGAATGGCACTCGTTAAGGCGCATACCCTTCGCCAGGCTGAACAGTTTACGTTTTGTATCCCACTGATAGGCCGGATATGAATCTGGACCTGAACCAAAATCAAATCAGCTTCTTCTCGTCACTTAACCAACTCATCCACCGAGTTTTGGCATAACCCACCACAATTTTTTGAGATGTTGTGCTATTTATCATTTTTTGGCTTCTCTTTCTCAATGGTGAAGAATCACTTAAATAATTCTAGTATCCGGATCCAGATCTTCACAAAAATCTTATCAATTCACCGTAGTCACACAACAGTGTCCAAAAATTTTGGCCGAATCCTTCTACTTTTTGAGATATCTTTTCGAAATTTATCACCCTAACTTAATTTAACCTTCACGTAAGTACATATTGGAGACAAAAACTTAATCAAATCAATACAGAACATGACTGAAATAACGTTTGTACACAAATAGACAATTGAATGGTACAGGTTGAGAGTGGAGGGACTACAGAGAAGGAAAGGCAGGCCTTCCTGTCCTGGACGAACTGCTTAAATTTGTGGGCTGGGAAGGCAAATGGCTGGGAAGCCCAGAGAGATAAGGTGCTGCCCTCGCCCTGATTGGGTTTTCGGGTGAGTCGCGCGGCGAATTTGGAATAAAGAAATCTCTGATCTTTATCATGAACATCATGGTCGTTTCGAACGTGCCCACATGGTGAATCCGGAGCGGAGAAGTCATCACCGAGGTTCCGCAACATGATGGGATCAGAGTGCCGGTGAAACACGAATACCGAAGCTGTATGAAGACAGATCTTGTGTAAAGAAGAAAAAAGTGCTTGAAGATTTCAACTTGAAAAAAATGTTGTCCATTGTACTTGTGACTTACTGAATGCCAAATAAATTTCTATAAAAGCATTATCATTTGTCCAATTTATGGAAATCATTTTGTTTGCATAAATTTTATGGGAGTGTTTAATTTCAACCTTCACTGCATTGTATAGTTTAAATTGATCAAAAAGAAAAATGAGTGTATTTATCTTTACCATCCCCCATGTGACTACACAGTGAATTATTGGCTCATGTGCAGAAAGAGTCTTGAAAATGGCATCATGCAGGAGCGTAAAGTGAAGGTTCATTTTTTTTTTTTTTTAATATAAAATAGCACACGTACTAGGTAGGTAAAGTAATATATCAAAGAGGATAAAACTTGCAGACCCAATGACACATGAATATTCTGGGTACCATGATCAGATTGACTGGAACATCTGCATTATTTGCCAGTGTTAACACTGAAATGTACAGCTAAATCGAAACAGAAATACCTCAGAAGTGGATATGAGTCTTTGGCAGAAAATTTGGAAAAACTTGGTGATCTTGGAAAGTTCCCTTCTTTCTTTTTGAATACATCATCGAGGCTCATGAAAGAGCTAGTGCTGGTACTAGTACACTGAATAGATCAGAATGCAACAAGCCAAAATGAACAGGAGGTGGGGGGGAGAGGGGGACACCACCAGTGGAGCTGAAGGCTGAGATATGGGGAGGCAGACAAACGATGGGAGTGGAGAGGAATGGGGGGCAGGAGAGCATGCATAGGATGGATAAGATGGATGAATACACAAGGGAACTCTCAGGAGGGAAAACTGGAAATTTGGAAGGAGAAGGGATTGGGGTAGATAACAAGGATAGAAAAGATCATGGTTTTGGATTGGGGACCATCTGAGATGGTGGTGAACAGTTGAAGACCTGGAGGGAAGAATGAAATTGAAGAGGATGTGGAAGTTGATTCCACAGATGGTGAGAAAAAATAAGAGGAAGAAATTAGTAGAGGTGAGGAGTGACCCTACATTGAGGCAGTTTTACCAGAATAGGGTTGATGGTGGACCGTATGAGCCGTGCAGAAAGCTGGGGGTGGGAGTGTGCGGGAGGGATGAAGCACAGAAAGAGAAAAAGGTGCAACACCAGAAATGATGCAGGAGAAGACAGAAATACCACCGACCTGTCTGCGATGGTAAAAGAATAGGCCCAACAGCATAGACTCAGCTTCATTGCGGGAGATTCCAATGACCTTGAAGGCCTTGGCTTCTACAGCATCAAGCTGAGCAAGAGGTGAGGCAGGGAAGCCGGCCCAGAGGGGGGAGCTCTATCAAGCTGTGGATGAAGGCCGTGTTGGTGGATAGGAGTTCAGGTGTGCCAAGGAAGGACTTTGTACGACGGAGGATGCCCAGTCTGTGGCTGACTTTGGAGGCCATCATTAAAATGTGCTTTGCCCAATAAAGATCATGGCTGGTGGTGAGACCCAGGAGTTTGAATGACTGAACTTCTTCAAGAGAATTGTTAAGAAAGTAGATGGGGTGGAGGTTGGGGGAGGGGGCATTTCCAGATGGTCCTTTTGGAGATAGTGAGAGTGTGAGATTTGACAGGATTGAATGACATATTCTAAGTGTTTGACCAGCTTGTGATTTTTTTTTTCAAGGTCTGAAGAGAAGGAAGAGGCTGCAGCCTGCCTGTCTGAAGGATGAAGGATGTCACGGCAGAGGGTGGAGTCATTCGGAAAAAGATAAAGAGGATTTCCCAGAGTCAGAGAGATCATCGATGAAGACCAGGAACAGGAAAGGACCGAAACACTGCCCCAGTGCTCAACAGGGAGAGAAGATGAAAGGATTCCGTTGAGTGCCACACGTTAGCTACGAGAGTGGAGGAAGTCAGTAAGCCATGTGTGGAGTTGGCCATGGATGCCGTAGGCAGACAGTTTGGAGAGCAAGGCAGAATGCCAGACTGTATCAAAAGCATGAGATGTCCAGGGAGACGGCCCTTAACTCATTTCTGACATCGAGGGCCTCCATCCATTGGTGGGTGAGTCGAAGCAGCATGTCCAAGTTCCCTTTTTGACTGGATAGGCATGATGAGGGCCGATGTGTTGAATCTGCTATAATTGCACAAGACTTGTAGCCTCTGCTTCAACAACAAAATGCTGTACAAAGCTGCAAGCAGCTACAAAGGGGATCAACCTGATGTTGGCAACGATACTCCAAAGGTATCCACTTGTACGACATCAAAATTGTCACTCCCATCAGAAGCAAAAACGGATATCTGCTTTCACTGTGAATGACCAGCTAGTTCAGATAGACTTCATGAAGCATCAACATTTCAGCTGAACAGACGAGTGTGGACCAGTGCAACTTTTATCCAAGACACCAAACTTCTGAGAAAGCTTCGTGAAGGAGATTATGGTTGCCATAAAAAGCAAATATCATGTAAAGTATAGTCAGCAACAAAAGCTATCAAAAGAGAAACAGAACAAGACAAAGGAAATGAAAGCATTATTTATGGGACTGACTTTGCTGAACTGGTGATGTTCATTGAAGAAACTCGCATGGAAGAGAACACTGTCCTGATCTTTAAGTTGAGCAATTTGATACTGCTCCACTGGTGCATGACCGAAGCGTGACATTTCTGGGAGGACATGTGTGGGTTCAGGCACTGATACCATGACCACAGATTCCTTCTCCTGACAGATGGGGTGGATTTAGAATCCAGATGGACTATATGAGCCTCTGTACAACTCCACCTGAAGCCTCCAAGAGATGTGAGTGGAGGTGAGTTAGATGAAAATACAAGTTGATTTTGTGCAGCTGCAAGAAAGGATGCGAAACTGTGTGATGCATGTGTAAAATGGCTGCTCTCAAATGCACAGCTCTGTGTCTGTGTGAAGGAGAATGTTCTGAAAACGGACTGAGACGCCAATCGGCAGGCACAGATATATATATATATATATATATATATATATATATATATATATATATATATATATATATATATATATATATATATATATATATATATATATATATATTACTTGACTCATTATTGAATTGTGCATTTTGTATCTGAACATTTCATGACCAATGTAGTACATGTCAGACTGGTACAACAACTTGGATGAACACTCACACTTCAGTGGTGTATGACATTTCAAAGTATGATCAATGGAAATTATATACATTCTCATTTAGAAATGTGTGTCGTCATATCCAGCAAGGTGTATTATTGTCCCCCACGACTCTGACAAGTTCAGACATGGGGGACATTAAAATAAGCTCCATCTGACCAACCGATCATCCGTCCATGTACTTTGTTGTCAGCGATATTTCAAAAACTGTTAATCATTTTGCTTTCATATTGCAGATATCTATTCCTCAAGACATTATCTCAACCTGATTAGATCACGGCAACAATTGGCTGAATTTTGTTTCCATGGAAACCATCTTGGCTCGTGTACACGATATTTCAAAAACCATTCAAGATTTAGCTGTCATATCACACAGATCTATTCCTCATACCACCCAAAAGGCAGGGGCCCTTGAGTATCAGCTCCTTGTTTTTAATACGTTTGGTGGACATCGAGGCAGAAATCTTGGAAAATGGTCACCTGTGAAAGTCTTTCCAGAAGCCTGTATCCAAGACCATTTGATTTATGTTTGTGAACACGTGTTGGATGTTTAGTGCTTTTATGAAGAAATGCACAATTGTTATGCTAAGCGACCTCCCCAGAACCAAAAATTTGCTTTCCTCTTCTCCCTATTTTTAGTCATCTCATTGCTCTGATGAGAAGGAAACATCTTGAAATATCCCCCCCCCCCCACAATTTTTCTCTCATCACTTTACAAGCAGAACAAAATTAAAATTCAAAGTCGTATTGCTTACCGGGTGGGTTTCCTGCAGTGCTTTTTGGCTGAGAATCTATTTCAATCATTTGGTCACGATGAACTGAGCGCATGTGTTTTGTCACATAATCCTTTCTTGTTGCACCATAGTCACAGAACTGACACTGAAAAATAAATATACAAAGCTTCAGGTATATATGCATATATATATGAACAACTTTTTACCAAATCTATATCTTATAAATAATTTCAAGTGTTTGTGTGTTTGTTTGTTACCCTTTCATTTGGGGCCTCTTATTTACTTCTGGTAGGTGTGCAAACCAACCACTGATACGATATACCACCCGCGGGCCAGCAGAAAAAGGTCACACCCATGAGGGCAATAACTCCATCGCTTTTACATGCCCAACACATCCCGAAACCCTCGCCAGAAAAAGCTCACCCAGCCGGGCAGCGGCGGGTACTCCTCCCCTCCTCAAGTACCTATATATAGGGTGTCCCAAAAAAATACAACTTTTAAAATGCTTCGTTTGATCCTAAAAAAGCAGTAATTTTGTCACTAATGCTTCATTTCTTGTTGCAGAGACCCTGAAGTTTATTTTTATACCAAGCAAGCGCCAGAAAAATGCCAAGACTGACCGTACAACAACGGACGAAAATTGTTTAACTTTGGCACCAGACGAAAAGTGTCATACAGGTGCAACGTCTTTACTCGAGACATTTCGATATCCACTTGCGCCATGCACCAAACTTTCGGACAATAAAATGCACCATCGCAAAGTTTACCGATGTGGGAACTATCTGTGACCTTCACAAGGGTCACAGTGGTCAGAAGAGGAGAGGTCGTAGTGAAGAAAATGTGGAAATGGTGAGACAGGCGGTCGTTCAGAGTCCAAAAAAATCGATTTGACGACTTTCTGCCAAGACAAACATTCATAAGAGCACCGGTTCAGAGGATCCTTCACCAAAACATTCATGCCTTTCCTTACAAAATTCAAACGGAAACGGTGCTTATTGATCAACAGAAACGCAAATAACTAGACTTTGCAAATTGGTTCTCAGGAAAGTTGGAGGAAGATGCAGACTTCCTCAAAAAGCTTCACATGATGGACAAATGCCATGCTCACTTGTCCGGCGAGGTATCCTGGTAATGTAAATAACTGAAAATAACTGTAATAATAAGTAAATAACTGAAAATCCTGGTAATGCATCAACTGAACTGGTGCCTCGATCTGTTCTCAAAGTCACCACGTGGGTGGCGGTTGGTTGTTATGGGATAATTGGTGCATATTTCTTTGAAGATGACCAGGGACGCACTTGCACGGTAAAGCAGAGGAACTATTGCGAAATGTTTCAGGAATTCTATCTGCCTGAGCTACGTACTCGGGCCCGTAGGAGAAACAACCTGATCGAGATGGGAACCCAGTGGTTCCAGCAGGATGGGGCACCGCCCCATACAGCCAGGGAAACAAGGCGTTTTCTCAACCAACATTTTGAGGGCCGCTTTATCTCCCTCTACAAAGACGTTGAGTGGCCACCATATTCCGCTGACCTTACTCCTCCTGACTTCTTCTTGTGGGGGTTTCTCAAGGACAGGATCTATGGAAACCCTAGGCCTCAGACTTGATCAGCTGAAGGAAAACATCCTCCAAGAAATTCAGAACATTCCTCAGGAAACGTTTCCCAAAGTGATGGAGAACATGACAACGCGTTTGCAGGCAGTGATCGGACAACGTGGAGCCTACGTCGAACGTGTGGTCTCAAAGAAAACGATGATTCTACACCAAAATTTAAATTTTGGTGGCAATTTTGACATTGGTACAATAAACTTCAACCTTTCAGCTTTCTATCCAGCCATATATCTTTTTAAAAAATATATGTTATGACCATCCTCTTTGCGGATGAAAAGTTGTATATTTTTTGGGACACTGTACATGCAAGTTGCACGATTCTGTCTGAACAGGTTAAACGTCGTCACCACAGCACGTATAATGCTGAATGATACCTCATTTACAGCGCTTGGATCTGGACAGTGCATGCTAACAAAACGTCTAAAAATAGATATTCATGCAATTTAGAGGAATGTGCATTTTTGTGGCTCTCACACAGGCGGTGTATAGGCTCAGAGTCGCTGGTTTACAACATCCACCGGACATTATATATACTAGTACGTGCAAAAAAAAAAAAGAAAAAAAAGAAGAAGAATTGTGATGTCAATCGTGACGTCATAGCACCGTGACCTGTCATTGGTTTGGTAAATAAATGGCCATAACTTGGAAACCACTTGTCCGATTAATATCAAACCTTGAAAAGGCACATCCACAGGGCCCAGCAATATACCTGGCAAGTTTCAATTAGATCGGACCAGTGGTTGGCGAGAAACAGAGGTCGCAGACAGACAGACATTGCTGGAATTATATGTACTAGTGCGGGCCCATACGTGCAGCTTCGTTCCTTCACTCTCGTAAACGACGACTGGATTGGGGCATTATTTCAATTAGATCGGACCAACCATATCATAAATGGCCATAACTTGGGAAACATACTCAGGTCCCCAGCGTCAATTGTGACGTCATATCAAACGAAGAAGAAGAATTGACGCCCCCTCTCTCTCGCCCCCCCTCTCTCGCTCCCCGTCTCGCCCCTCCTCTCTCCCGTCCCCCTCTCTTGAATTGTGACGCCCCCTCTCTCACCCCCTCTCTGTAAATGTATTCACAAATGTCTACCAAGCACATCAATTAAATCAAACCTTGGGAAAAAACAGCTTTCAAACCCTTGGGAAACAGCTGTTTCCCTTGGGACAAATTCAAACCTTTGGATTAATTAATAATTAAATAAATTAAAAAATAAATTAAATAGAAAATAATTTAAAATAAATAAATAAATAAACATTAATTGTGACGTCATTCGTGACGTCATAGCACCCTGTCCTGTCATTGGTCGACAGATAAATGGCCGAAACTTGGGAACCGCTCTTCCGATTGACATCAAACCTTGAAAAGGCACATCCGCGGGGCCCCGGCAATATTCCTGGCAAGTTTCATCAGATCGGACCGGCAGTCGTCGAGAAACATCGGTCGCAGACAGACAGACAGACATTGCTGGAATTATATATACGAGTGCGGGCCCGTAGGGGCGGGCCTGTAGGTGCGTGCCAGTATGTGGAACTTCGTGCCTGCAGTATCAGGTCCCCAGCATCAATTGTGACGTCATATCAAACGAAGAAGAAGAACTGTGACGCCCTCCTCTCTCCCCCTCCTCTGTCCCTCCCCTCTCTTGCCCCCCACAGTTTGGGCCATCTTGCCGGAAGTGGAGTGGAGCCGCGTGGGGGCCGGGGCCAATCAGAGCGCCTGATTCGGGTGACGACGCATCACTTTGGGATGGCCCCCCATCCCGCACCGCGGGGTATATAAAAGGTGGATGGCGAAGCCGTGCTCGTGCTCTCTATATATCTCTCTATATATCTCTCTATATATATCTCTCTATATATATCTCTCTATATATCTCTCTATATATCTATCTATCTATCTATCTATCTATCTATCTATCTATCTATCTATCTATCTATCTATCTATCTATCTATCTATCTCTCTCTCTCTCTCTCTCTCTCTCTCTCTCTCTCTCTCTCTCTCTCTCTCTCTCTCTCTCTCTCTCTCTCTCTCTCTCTCTCTCTCTCTCTCTCTCTCTCTCTCTCTCTCTCTCTCTCTCTCTCTCTCTCTCTCTCTCTCTCTCTCTCTCTCTCTCTCTCTCTCTCTCTCTCTCTCTCTCTCTCTCTCTCTCTCTCTCTCTCTCTCTCTCTCTCTCTCTCTCTCTCTCTCTCTCTCTCTCTCTCTCTCTCTCTCTCTCTCTCTCTCTCTCTCTCTCTCTCTCTCTCTCTCTCTCTCTCTCTCTCTCTCTCTCTCTCTCTCTCTCTCTCTCTCTCTCTCTCTCTCTCTCTCTCTCTCTCTCTCTCTCTCTCTCTCTCTCTCTCTCTCTCTCTCTCTCTCTCTCTCTCTCTCTCTCTCTCTCTCTCTCTCTATCTCTCTATCTCTCTATCTCTCTATCTCTCTATCTCTCTCTCAACTCCAACTCGCCTTCTCCTCCCATTCGCCTGCGACTCCGCCTTCTTCACCTGTGATTCCACCTCCACTTCTCCGCCCACATGTCGCTGACTCCACCCACCCACCTGGTCCCGCCTACCACTGCGCCTACTCGCTCTTGACTCCGCCTTCTCCATCCATTTCGCTCCCGACACCACCTTCTCCACCCAAGTCCCTCTCTTCACGCCCAACCGTGGCGTCTCCTTCTCTGGACCGAAGTGCTATGAAGCTCAACTGCACGAAGTGCCATGAAGCAAGAAACGGCGTGCCAGCTGTCAGGGAGGTATCGCCCAACAGAGCATCCCCCCAAAACGTATTGGTGGCGTGATCGGGCAATCGTGCAAGGTATTCAGAGACCGTTAGCCTCATCTCCTCCTTTTTCTCTTCATTAACTCCCCTTCATCGGGGTGTGTGTGTGTGTGTGTGTGTGTGTGTGTGTGTGTGTGTGTGTGTGTGTGTGTGTGTGTGTGTGTGTGTGTGTGTGTGTGTGTGTGTGTGTGTTTTCATCCTGGTGTTTGTCCTCGTAAGTTAAGATTGCAGAAGATTATTATTATTTCGGGTTAAGTTTGTTTTGTGTCTGCTTTTGTAAGTTGTTGTACATTGTCGTACCTCCCGCTTCTTTCTATCCCTGCATTACACACAATAAAACTACCTTCACTGTGCCACATATCTTTCCTCGCCTGCTTGTAAATAAATTATTATTAGAAATGTTCCCAGCTCGTTTTTGTCTGTTCTTTCAGTGATCCAGCATGGTCCGAATCCTAGCTTAGCCCGGGCTTTATTCCCAACAATCCGTTCCTTTTAACCGGTACGTCCTTGGCAGTGTTGCTCTGCTGCATCCGATCCTTTCCATCGATTTAAATCACCGAGAAGTCTTAGTAGCCTTAACAGTTATGACTCCTTACTAATGCCTCCACTTTTTCATGCACATGTGAGGCATATAAAAGAACCCGTTCGCATGGTGGTGACGATTTACGTGAACGGAAGCATAAAGTTTATTCTTTTTATTGATTTCTTTAAAATACAGTCATGTTGATTCCCTTGCTCGAATAGTTTCATTCGCTTGGGGCAATCTTCATATTGGAGAACAATCGAGGCGCTTCTCCATTAGCTACTTTCAGTTACTGTATTTTGAAAACTAATAGCCAGTGTCGATATACGTCAGCATCACATTGGTTGCAAGACTTTAAAAACATACGCAAGATGCCACGGTAATAATTAAAAATATATAAATAAATAAATAAATTACATGTTAATTTAAACAACTCACCAACCACAACTCAGGGGAACACGGCTATATGATAGTCTTCAATAAAGCCTTACCTTTACGTAAATTAATTGCACAGCAGACTACAGATTCAAAAGCATAAGGTGGTTGTGCAACTTCACACCTTGAAAGGGAAGATGCCTGTATGTGCCAGTAGATGTCGCTGGTGTGCAGCGCTGCTGTAGCTCATGTGGCCACATCGCCCACATCGGAACTGTATGTCATTGTGCCGTTGCTCGTGCAATCGGAAGCGCTCTACATCCCTTGATCGGAACCTACATTTACTGCACTGCAATATTGACCTAGAAATAAAGGAAAACAAAGTAAAAACCTGACGAGAAAATGACAAAATGCAAAGAATGGTTTTACGGGTTATGCAGGTATGAACCTGCTTTTCTCGAACAAATAAATGAAAACTCTTGTCTTGCTGATGAAGGCTCCTCTGTCTATTTCTCCTCATTTTCACTCTTTTAAGGTGGCTTCAGAAATTAAGGTCACATTCAAAGAGGCAAAAAAGGGGGTAATGGCCAAAGGAAGTGGAAAAGGTGAGACTCAGAGTATAATTGACAACATGAGCAGAGCTTACGCTCAAGCATGAAAACATAGACACAAGGTACAACATTTTCTTCAGACAAGGAGGGTGGTGGCTTCTCACTGGCAGTGCCAAATTGTAGCATAAAACTGCCCAACAGCTCACTCTCACCTTCAAAACACCAAGGAGTCAAGAAGAGATGGATACACCAAACAGGACACAAATAATCTGAAAGATGTTTAACTGGTCAATGGATGCATTCGGATACAAAATGCACAGTTCACCACACCTCAAGAAAGAGGTCAGAACAGTCCTAGAATATATCTCCCACGTGTCTGACACTGGCATTCAGCACTGCTGACTACGTTAAATGGAAATGGCATCCAGTGTCCCCTCCCTCTCTCCGAAAGTCTCTCAAATTTCCACCTTGATCACAAGCAGCGTGTTTTATTGGCAATCATTCTCTCTCGTGCACATTATTGGAGCCTGATGTCCCTCTCAAGGCCATGACTTGGGTGACATTTTCTTTCACATCAACATTAATAACATCACTACTTTGTACCACCTTGCAGATGACTCCACCTCATGGTAGATATAGTTCCTCAGCCAGGAGAAAGGAAAGCTACAACTGCATCTCATCTGCGAGGTTGGAAGAAATAACAATGTGGATAAACAATTGCGGGACGTTCGGTGTTGGAAAGTCATACACTCTCGCTTTGCCTTTACATGAAGACGACTTAGTAAACCCTCCACTTCAGTTATGTGGTGAACCTCTGGCAGGGGTGCGATCCTTCGGACTTTCGGATCACTATCTGCTTCTGTGATCACTATCACACATCTGCATCACAGGATGTGAACTAGCTCGACACAGGTACAAACTATCAATCACAAAAGTCGAAGGGAAAATTGGGGAAGAAACAGAAATGGAACAAACAAACAAAAAAAAAGATAACCAAAAAGGAAGCAAAGGAACCGGATGAGGGCATGGAAGGGAGGTGGGGGAGGGAGGAAACATGGACAGAGGTGGGGGAACGAGGAGGATGAGACTGAACAAACTGAGGAAGTTGGTTCCATGAGAGAGAGAGAAACGGGAAACGGATGAAAGAATGGAGGTGAGCAGGAAAAGACAGAGAGACAGACATTGCCGTATTTTTGATGGATTGGACTGGCATTTTATAGGAAGAGAGAGCCACAAAATAACAAACCTATGATAGTTGGGCTGGAATCACCACCCAATGCAATTCTGAGTCATCCAGCATGGCAAACACCTTGACAAAAAGCTTACTTTCAAATGGACTAAACAGAATAAATAGAAAAAAGTTGTGAATAAATTAATGGTGTATGTAGAATTGTAATTCTTCATTTTGTCAAAGTTTTGTGATCATATGTGAAGTGGTGTGGGAGGAGAGGGAGAGGGAGGAGAAGGAGAGGGAGAGGGAGAGGGAGGAGAAGGAGAGGGAGAGGGAGGAGAAGGAGAGGGAGAGGGAGGAGGAGAGGGAGAGGGAGGAGGAGGAAGGAGAGGGAGAGGGAGGAGAAGGAGAGGGAGAGGGAGGAGAAGGAGAGGGAGGAGAGGGAGAGGGAGGAGAGGAAGAGGAGGGAGAGGAGGGAGAGGGAGAGGAGGGAGAGGGAGGAGAGGAAGAGGGAGGAGAGGAGAGGAGAGGGAGAGGGAGGAGAGGAGAGGAGAGGGAGAGGGAGGAGAGGAGAGGGAGAGGGAGAGGGAAATATAGAGAAGAGAGGAAACCAGACAAACACCATCCTAATATTTATATAAATAAGACAAGATTTGCAGCTGGGGTGACTGAATAATAAATGACTAAGCAAACAATACTGCACCAGCGAAGCAAGTTAGACACAGACAACACGGAACAGAGTGGAACAGCAATAAATAAATAAATAAATAAATAAATAAATAAATAAATAAACAAACGAGAAGGGCACTCGGTTGAGCGTACATATTCACCACGCAATGCTTGATCCACGAGAACACATCGGGCCCAATACATTTTTGAAACATTATGCTACATGTCGTTTTGACCCTATATTGCTACGGATTTGGAAACCTTGTGCACACAAGCAGACAGCAGTCCCATAGTTCAGTTATTTCGATAAGTATGTGTTTATAGTTAGAATCCCTCCTTCTGTCTAATGGGAATTTTGTGTGTGCACGACGAGTTATTTTTGGTTAGGTTTTTACAACAACAACAACGCCACCGTCCCTCACTCGACCCAGTCGCCATTGCCCACGTGTTTTTGGCTGAGGGCGTGGGCGGAGCCTCCGTCGCTTCGGATCGAGGCTCCGCTCCAAGGAGGGCATGGACCATTTCCTCCAGCCAATGAGTGAAGGGCAAGCACCACACGAGCGCCCCAGCCAATCGGGAGGCTGACCACGAGTCGTCCGACAACCCCTCGTCCAATAAGGAGGCGAGTGGTGAGGAAAGAAACCCCTCCCACCTCAAGAGAGAAAAAGAGACGAGAGGATGACAGACAGGAGTGTTCGTGGCGATTGCGGAGCGGTCTGTGGTCGTTGTTGAACGGCCTGCAGTCTTGGTGCTGACAACGCCAAGGTCATGGGTTCGAGTCCCACCGTGGTGGTTCAGGGTCGGTGTGACCGCACGAGGCGGGACAGGTACCCTGGCCCGGCTCTACCGACTAAAGACCCACGGGGTCCAGTTTCGTGTGTGTGTGCGTGTGCGTGTGCGTGTGCGTGTGCGTGTGTGTGTGTGGGCCCTGTCTAAGTAGAATCGTAAAGTGCCTTATTCATTGTACATTACATTTCTTTATTCGTGATAACTCTGCTCTTTGTGTGCTTGCCCTCCCCGATTATTGTTGTAAATAAACCCGTTAAATGTTCCAGTTCGTTGTTCGTGTTTTCTTTCATTGGCCTAGCAAGGTGCGTATTGAGAAATAGTAAGGCCGTTCGGGCCGGTAAGTTGTCATTTGAACCAACGGATCTTGGTAATCCCCGCTCGGTTTACACCCGGATCAGGCTCGGTAAACGGTCCGTTCCGCCCGAGGTCCGTCGAGGGTGTGGTTTCCCCGGTAGTTGGACGACGTGGTTGTTTAGGTATATTGAAATTAGGCAATTAACCCCATTCCACGCCGTCAAAATATTGGCCGCTAAGGGACCGTGAACTCTCGGACTTATCCGGGAGTCACGACCTAAATTCCGGGTGATCGGTGGGAGACGACTCCACTGCTCCACCTCGTGGTCGTTTATTGCCACCGACCCCCGGTCCACAACAATAACTCAATGGTGAAGAATCACTTTAAATATTAAATAATTCTTGTATCCAACTCCGGATTTGGATCTTCACAAAAATTGAATCAATTTGTTCTTACCGCACACCCAACCTGCCCACCAAATTTCATCTGGATCCGTCCACAACTGTTTGAGATATTGGGCTCCATATTAGTTTAGCACTACATCTCAATGGTGAAGAATCACTGAAAAAATATCAGATTCAGATCCGGAATTGGATCTTCACCAAAACTGAATCAATTCTTCCTTGTCACACACCCAACGTGTCTACCAAATTTCGTCCGAATCCGTCGACAACTTTTTGAGATACCTGACTCAGACAAACAGACAACCAAACAGTCAAACAGTCAAACAGACAGGGGTGAAAACATTACCTCCTTCAACTTCGATGGCAGAAGTAACAAACTCACCAGAACTTAGGTTTTTCTTTAATTTTAGCTTCCTCACTCACTTTTCCATCCTCTCCAAAATGGCATAAACCAAAATGGTCTGCCAGTATATTTGCATTCACATTTTCAGAAGACCTGTCAAGCACGGGTATGAACAAGGTTATCCCGCATGTAGAAACAAATTTCATGATTAACAACAATCAGCCTGCATTATTAAGATTGAGAAGATATCTACAGATATGTATATATATCGATATATGTGTATGCATATAAATAAATTATATATATATATATATATATATATATATATATATATATATATATATATATATATATATATATATATATATATATACACATATTTTTGTGGATGTTCGCCCGTCTGGCGTGCGGGCGACCGCCTTAGCTCAATTGCGGCCGCGCGCCAAACGATCGAGCAATCTAGTCGCAGCTTTCGGATCAACGCCAAATCCCAGCTACGGGTGTTTTTAACCACACCATAAACAAGCCAACTCTTCTGTCCATGCGCTACAGGGTCGATCGCCGAATTGTCGATGTACCTAATTATTCACGCAGACAGAAATGCCAGGAGTTTATACCTCAACAGAGCCTGCAGGAAAACAAGCCGCTTAAAGCAGCTCGTTCCGTTTGCGATTGCCGAGCGGTTCTATATCGCCAAGCCCCGTCGGACCAGATGTATGCATTATCGGCTTATAATCAGCCAGCTAATTATTCCGAACGCAATTATGGCAGTCAATGGAGGAAGGGACGCAACGAGCAGGTGCCATTCACAAATGGGGAACATTTATTTGCACACGTAAGCAATGCAATGAATGGGGATGGGGGACAAGACACGAGTAAACACCTACAGCCGATGTCTATTTATTATGTACATGCACTTAATCAGTTCTACTTGGTAGACAAGGCGCCACAGACTTTCATGCAAACCCCAAGAAAGAAAGAAAGAAAGAACCGGGCTCGTAAGCCTTGAATGTTCCTCGGAGCTGGGATGACCAAAGGAGCGCCGAGAGACCGGGCAGGTTACCTCGTCGCCCTTGAGGCGACTCGATGGGTCTTTTGGATGGGTCTTTTGTTCGTGGCGGGCCCTCGGTATGTCTCTGTTCACCGGGGGGTGTCACCAAACGCAGTCGCTTAAGCAGCTCGAGCAGCTTGGTGGGCGGCCCTCCTCGGTCGCTTGGCCTTCCCTGCGGCCTGGTCGATCGGGCCTGGCCGACGATGCTTCAGAGGAGCGAACGGGCCTTGCTATTTTAGAGTTGATGCTCTTTAAGAGCCCGCTCACTCCTCAGCGTGGCTCGACCGACTCGGCGCCCGATCGCTCAGACCATTACGTAGCTTGCTGGCGACTTCTCCCGACTCCAACTCAACTGCCGGCTTTTCCCGACTCCAACGGCCCAGCCCAACTCTTTTCTCCACTCCACTCGACTGCCTCCACCGACAAACAACGCTCTCGGCGTTGAAACGCGCCTTTTTATAGCCGGAAGGGAGGGGTCGCTCTGGGCTTCATCGTCCCAAATCAGCGCCCTCCCCCTTTTCACCCCCGGCTGGCTCCGCCCCTTTCGCCGGTCTGATCCGATCTCGCCATCAAACGCGGCCGTGTTTGAGATCACTTTCACAACGCGGCCGTGTTTGAGATCACTTTCCGCTGTCGAGGATGCCATCGTGTTTGTTTGTGGAGATGTTGTTTGTTGGGATGTTGTTGTTGGTGAAAAGATGGCGGTGTTGTGGAGATGCTGGTGAGAAGTTCGGTTGTTTGTTGAGATGTTGTTGTTTGTGGAGATGTTGTCGTTAAAATAAAGATAGAAAAGAATAACACTACCTCAAGATTCACAGCCAGGCACACGAACCATGCCCGTTATACATCGGTGGGGAAATCTAACCTGGAACACACACTTACCGAAATAACTGACCTCTGGGGAACCTGAATGGTGTTCTGTGAATTTCCACAACCGTAACAAAATAAATATATATATATATATATATATATATATATATATATATATATATACATATACATATATATATATATATATACATATATATACATATACATTGTTGTGGGCCAAGGTCCAAGGTTCGGTGGTGATAAATGACTACGAGGTGGAGCAGTGGAGTTGTCTCCCACCGAACACCCGGAATTTACGTCGTGACTCTCGGACAACTCCGAAAGGTCACGCGTCACTTAAGAGGACCGTGGTCGCCAATATTTTGACGGTGTGAGGTAGGGTCCTCTTGTTTAATTCCAATTTACCTAAGTACCCTCGCCATCTAACTACAGGGGAAACCACACCCTCGGCCGAATTTGTCCGAACCGAGTTGCTATCACCGACTCGGATCCGGCGTAACCGAGCGGAAGTTACTAAAGCGCGCCGGACCAAATGACAACTTACCGGCCCAAACGGCCTCACTAATTCTCAATACGCACCATGCTCGGCCAATGAAGGAAAACATGAACAACGTACTGGAACATTTAACACGGGGGTTTATTTTACAATCGGCAATAATCGGGAAGGGAAACAGAGCAGAGTTATCACGAATAAAGAAATGTAATGTACAATGAACAAGGCACTTAATGATTCTACTTACAGACGGGGCCCACGGACACACACACACCCAAAAGAAAATGGACCCCGTGGGTCTTTATTCGGTAAAGCCAGGCCAGGTTACCTTCCCGCCTCGTGCGGTCACACCGACTCCAAACCACAACAGTGGGACTCGAACCCACGAACGAGACGAAGCCACCACGACCGCAGACGAAGCCAATCGCCACCAAGACTGCAGACACTCAGCAGTCACCACCAAGACTGCAGACGCGAAGCAGTCGCCACGATCACTCCTCTACTCTCGAGGTGCGAGCGGTTTCTTTCCTCGCCACTCGCCTCCTGATTGGACGGTTCCATCGCGCGATCCGCTGGCCGTCCCTCATTGGACAGGCTCACGGTAGGCGGGGCAACTCCCACCTTTCTGGGGCGGAGTCGGATCTGAGGCGATGGAGGCTCCGCCCACGCCTTCAGGCAAAAACACGTGGGCAATGGCAACCGGGTTGAGTGAGGGACGGTGCCGACGTCGCTGTTGTATAAAAACCTAACTAAAAAATAACTCATAGCGCACACACAAAGTTCCCATTAGACAGAAGGAGGGATTCCAACTATAAACACATAATTATCGAATAACTAAACCACGGGGACTGCTGTCTGTTTGTGTGCAAAAGGCTTCCAGATTCGTAACACTACCCCCCATCCCCTTTTTACAGACTCGTCCCGAAATTTTCGTGTGGCATGCATGTGTAAGTTTTTCTTCCCCTAGTATGATTTACCTTCGGATCCCTGAATGCGACATTTTTATACGTGTCCGAAAAATAAATAACCTCGTGCGCTGCGTAACTAAGCTATCAGACTCACACGGACAACCGAACTACATTGCCGGTGCTAACACAAACAACAGGTGGGTTGCAAAATATTTACAATTCTAACTTATCTATTTACACTAACCATGGCCCAGGACCTGTGAACTGTAAAGAAAAGGCACAACAAAGTCAACAGTTTGTGTGGGTGAAGGAAGTCTCTGGCAGGGGAATGGATGGATGCAGAACACAAAATGGAAGTACAGGCTGCTCAAATGCAGTCCCTGTGGTGTGGCTGCCTGCAGGGCAGTCCCCGCAAAACACTGGAGGTGGATGGTCCTGGCGCACATGGTGAGATGGTGACATGGAGGTCATGGAAACAAGGGCAAGCAGGCATGGGGTCAAGGCAAAGGCAGGCAAGTAAGGCAAGGCAAGGCAAGTGAGGACCCGCAAATACAGCACAACAGGCCGGCATATGAAGCTGGCTGGCCTCTGGTCTGGTCCGTGAGATTCTGGAAGGGGTGCAGTGGTGCCAGCCGTTCCGAAGACAGGCTCGGACCTACCCTACTGTCTCCCCCCAACCTATCGCCTTTGCCTGTCTCTGTCCATACCCACTCACTTAATTAGTTTGCAACAAGAAAACTACAAAATTGAGACTTCCCCCTTTTTTATTTATTAATTATTGTTATTTTTTTCTTTTCTATTATAATTGCTTGTCGCTAACCCTCCTACTGTCTTTGTCCGGCTAATCTATCCTGTCCGTCTACTCCCAACCCCTAAGATCCTTTTTGGAGGGGAATAACGGAGAGACTAGTGTCCTGCCTCGAGGCCCAACAAAGACTCAGAATAGCCTCCACAGAGTTCAGCAATCTTCCCAAAGTGAGTCCAGCGGCCTACAGGGAGCGAAGTGATGGATGGTACGAAGGGGGTACATTTCCTATCTATCCTAGCATTTATTAAACTTTAAACTATCCCAGAGGCTTTTCAAAACGCCTGTCACTTTAAACTATCGGTTCTAACAACCACGATTCCCGTCGCCTGTGTTGGTGTTCCTTATTAATTTGGGCCTGGCCCGCAAATTTTCTCTCGTGCCCATGCACAATTTCGTGGCTGGGCAGCATGGCTCAACTGGCAGGGAGTTCCGTCTGCCGAACTTTAACTACGGCACCCCCGGGCCCTGAGGCTGTCTCCGAGCCTACCTGCTCGTACGCGGGGGGTTGCCCTTCCTGGCATTGCCCCCCTCCGATGCCCACATGGCATTTTGGTGCTCCGGGTCCCTTTCCGAGGGTCGCCCGTGCCCACTACACTATCCCGGTCCCTTGGACCCTTGGCCTACTACTTTGGTGCCCGGGGTGCCCTCCACTGAATACTCACCTTTCCACAGCCACGCTCCAAGCTGGTCAATGGACTCCTACACCCTTCAAAAGGTATTGTGCCTTCATACACCACCAACAGAACGACCTCCTTTTGGTAAATTTAACTAACATTACACTGATCCCAGGTTCCCTTGGGTGAGATTCACTCCTCCCCCCAATCATTCATTCGCACCATGCATTCCACATTCACTCCATTCACACACTCAGGCCCCGCTGTCCCACATTCATTCATTATGTTTTTTTTTTTTTCAACATACTCTCATCTCTCAACACTGCCATTCTGCTAACTAAATTCCCCGAACTAACTCGTGCTCCCCGTCATCCCTTAAACTAGTGCACGTTCCATTTAATTCTATCACTAAGCTATGTGTGTGTGCTCGTGGTTAGTTTCATGCAATTTCTCCTCTACTTCTTGTAATTCCCATGTCTCTGTTTTCATTTCCGTTGCCTCTATTAATTTTTCCGTCGCCCCTCGTGTCTTGTTTTACACGTCTCCCCAATTATTGTGGTGACGTCGCTCATCGTCCTGACCTCACCTGTCTCCATCGCAGACCGAACACATTCCACACTCCCCCTCGGCTCATTCATTCCACCACGTGCAGTGCCGATCTCGTCCGCCATTTTGCCTTTTACCTCTTTCATACCCGCCCACATTGCCTCCTGACCTGCCTGCAGGTTCAACCCCATACTCTGCATACCACCCTTCATTCGGTTTTCCATGCTCTTCATATTCTGCGCACTCGCATCCATCTTGCCATGCAGATCCTCCCTCAATCCGTTCAGTATTTCCACCAACCGGCCCCATCAAATGGCCCAAACGAAGCCGGTTCGCCGCGAACCGGGGGGCGTTTGACGGAGGGGGGGTGTCATACGCTGCCCCAACCACTCCCAATACCCCTTCTGGGTTTGGCTGCGGGGAAACTTCTTGCACGGGGGTTTCGTCCTGGGCCACTGGTTCCTTTAGCATTATCTCTACACCCACCTGTTCAAGCTCATCTTGGCCCACCATGGTGCGTATTTGAGAACAATTTTGACGCTCGTAATTTAGAGGGAACAGGGGGGGGGGGTTGCTCCGTACACCACTGATCCGAATCCCGTGAATTTCTCCACGGAGGCGGAGGGGTCGAATCACACTCCTCAGCACCAATTTGTTGTGGGCCGAGGTTCGGTGGCGATAAACGACTACTAGGTGGAGCAGTCTCCCACCGAACACCGGGAATTTAGGTCGTGACTCTGGGACAACTCTGAAAGGTCACGGGTCACTTAGAGGACCGTGGTCACCAATATTTTGACGGCGTGAGGTGGGGTCCACTTGTCCAATTCCAATTTACCTAAGTACCCACGCCTTCTAACTACCGAGGAAACCACACCCTCGGTCGACTTTGTCCGAACCGAGTCGCTATCACAGACTCGGATCCGGCGTAACTGAGCGGAAGTTACCAAAGCCACGCCGGACCAAATGACAACTTACCGGCCCGAACGGCCTCACAAATTCTCAATACGCACCATGCTAGGCCAATGAAGGAAAACACGAACAACGAACTGGAACATTCAACACCGGGGTTTATTTTACAATAGACAATAATCAGTAAGGGAGACAGAGCAGAGTTATCACAAATAAAGAAATGTAATGTACAATGAACAAGGCACTTAACGATTCTACTTTCAGACGGGGCCCATGGACACACCACACACACACACACACACACACACACACACACACACACACACACACACACACACACACACACACACACACACACACACACACACACACACACACACACACACACACACACACACACACACACACACACACACAAAACTGGACCCCCGTGGGTCTTTATTCGGTAAAGCCTGGCCGGGGTACCTTCCCGCATCGTGCGGTCACACCGATTCCAAACCACCACGGTGGGACTCGAACCCACGACCCGAAGTCCACGGCCCATGAACGAGACCAAGCCGCCACAACCGCAGACGAATCCATTCGCCACCAAAACTGCAGACGCTAAGCAGTCGCCACCAAGACTGAACACGCCAAGCAGTCACCACGATCACTCCTCTACTCTGAGGTGCGAGCGGTTTCTTTCCTCGCCACTCGCCTCCTGATTAGACAGTTCCATCCCGCGATCCGGTGGCCGTCCCTCATTGGACAGGCCCACGGTGGGGGGTGGGGGGGCAACTCCCACCTTTCTGGGGCGGAGTCAGATCTGAGACGATGGAGGCTCCGCCCACGCCTTCAGCCAAAAACACATAGGCAATGGCGACCGGGTTGAGTGAGGGACGGTGCCGTCGTTGTTGATGTTGTAAAAAAAAAACATAACTAAAAAATAACACGTAGCGCACACATGAAATTCCCATTAGACAGAAGGAGGGATTCCAACTATAAATACATACTTATCGAAATAACTAAGCTACAGGGACTGCTGTCTGTTTGTGTGCAAAAGGCTTCCAGATTCGTAACTATATACAGGGGGCTGCAAAAGTAGGTATACAGTAATGAAAAACAAAACGTGCACACAAAACGCATTTTATCGATTATTCAAGCATATCAATAATAACATACCAAAAATAAACATATTAATCTAGTATTAATGGATAAATTACAGTATAAAATGAATCTGAGCACCACTATTATAATACTGGTATAATCCTTACTGTATACCGACTTTTGCAGTGAGAGATAGATATGTATGTATAAATATATATATATATATATATATATATATATATATATATATATATATATATATATATATATATATATATATATATATATATATATATAAATGAGCCTGGTGTTGGCGGAGTGTTTAGGGCAGCGGCTTGGGATCCAAAAGGTCCTGAGTTCAAGCCCCGTTGGGCCACTGAATTAATACACCAGGGGGTTGACTCAGCCTGTCATCCTTCTGAGGTTGGCGAAATGAGTACCAGTGTACTGGGTCGGTGTATACCCCTGTTAAAATAGGTGTACCACCATATCCCTGTGTCGTAAGAGGCGACCAGGGTTGCGTCAGGAAGGGCATGCGGCGTAAAACATGTGCCAAATCACTATGCGGATCATACGGATGATCCGCTGTGGCGACCCCTAACGGGAGCAGCCAAAAGAAGAAGTATGTATGTATATGTATGTATGTGTATATATATATATATATATATATATATATATGTATACGTGTGTATATGAATGTATATGAATGTATGTGTGTATGAATGTATATGTGTGTGTATGTGTGTATATATGAATGTATATGTACATGTATGATTATGCATGTATGTGTACGTGTGTGTACATGTATGTACGTATATGTATGGATATGTGTGTATATGTATGTATATGAATGTATGTGTATGTACGTATACATATGTGTGTGTACATGTGTGTACGTGTGTGTATATATGTGTGTACATGCATGCATGTATGTGTATATGTATGTGTATACGTGTGGAGATGTGTGTATGCACATGTATATGTACGTATACGTGTATATATATATATATATATATATATATATATATATATATATATATATATATATATATATATATATATATATATATATATATATATATATATATATATATATATATATATATATACATATATACACATATATACACACACACACATGTGTATATGTATGTCTGTGTTTATGTGTATGTACATGTGTAGGCAAGTGCAAATGTATGTATATGTGTGTATTTGCATGTGTATATGCACATATATGTATAGATATATATGCATGCATAAGTATATATATATATATATATATATATATATATATATATATATATATATATATATATATACATACATATATATATATATATATACATACATACACATATATATACATACATACACACACACACACACACACATGTTTATGTTTGTTTCT
The DNA here is from genome assembly GCF_056783735.1 of Eptatretus burgeri. Lineage (NCBI taxonomy): Eukaryota > Metazoa > Chordata > Myxini > Myxiniformes > Myxinidae > Eptatretus > Eptatretus burgeri. Next base: position 130,599,496 of record NC_140962.1, read on the forward strand.
GTATGCATGTGTATATATAATGTATGTATGTATGTATGTATGTATGTATGTATGTGTGCATTTATATGTTTGTTTGTGCTTGTATATAATGTATGTATGAATGTATGTATGTGTATGTATGTATGCATATGTGTGTTGGGTGGTCGCTAGACTACCGTTTTTCTCAGGTTTTCCGTCTGTCTGTTTGTTTGTTTGTTTGTATGTAATGGACAGCTCTGGAGGCCAGAGGAGTCACCCGATTTTGATGAAACTTGACTGGTAGGTTCATACCAGCATCTAGTTGTATGCTTTTGAGCACCGTTGCTATGGACGCTACCGTTGCCGAGCAACGGGACTTTGAAATTTTTGAAAAAAAATCCGAATTTTTTTTTTTTTTCGAAAATCAAAACTCGGCTTCCGCGCTTTTATGCGCACTATAATCACCCTCTTTGTCAAAAATTTTCAGCCCGATCAATCAAAAACTGTACGACTCATATGCAATTATTACCTTCGCATTCTGCGAAAGGTTATGCTTTGGTCGGCGTGTATTTATTTATTTATTTATTTGTAATCTTGTGATTCGTATAACTCAAAAAGTATTAAACCGAATTGCATGAAATTTGGTGGGATGATTGGTTATTAGCCAGGAAGCATTCGATTAGATTTTGGGATCGTTCGGGTCAAAGGTCAAGGTCACGAAAAGGTCAAAATCGTCTTCTTACGATAACACGGTCAATTTTTATTCAATTTGCATGCAAATAACGCCAAAATGTTCAGAATTCAACGCCTCATCTTGTAAAATGCAATATGACACAATAACGCCCATACTCTTGTTACCAGTTAGGGGTCAAAGGTCAGGGGGGTCATGACCTTGAAAAATATGCGGTTTTTGTCATAATGCGGTCAATTCTTGTCCGCTTTACATGAACCCAGCACCAAAATGTTCAGAATTTAATGCCCAATCTTGTGACACAATGACGTCATAATACATGTCACCGGTTGGGGTAAAATGTCGGGGGGGGGGTCACGCCCTTGAAAAATATGCGGTTTTCGGCATAACTCAGTCAATTCTTATTCGATTTGCATGAAACCAGCATCAAACCAGTTCCCCACACTCATACCCAGAACAAAAAAAAGTAGTGGCGGCGCAGGGATGCGCTCTATGAGTGCCCGTTCTAGTATTACTATATGCTTTCACCCAAACGTTCGCGTTGGGATTCCCTAACGTAGGGTTAGGGAATCTAACACAAATGATGAATGGACAGTTGCTCGTCATGTTCCTATATGGAACAACGAACGGCAAAAATGCCATCTGATGTGTTCTCTTATCTACATATTTCAAATTCGCCTTAGTCCAGCGACCACCCATGTCGCCTACCGGCTTGTATATATATATATATATGTATATGCACGTGTATGTGTGTGTGTATATGTAAGTATACGTGTGGGTGTGTATATATATATATATATATATATATATATACATATATGTGTATATGTATGTATATGTGTGTACGTATAATGTATGTATGCATGTGTATATGTATGTGTATATATATATATATATATATATATATACATACACATATATGTGTATATGTGTGTACGTATAATGTATGTATGCATGTGTATATGCATGTGTGTATATATATATATATATATATATATATATATATATATATATATATATATATATATATGTGTGTGTATATATATATATATATATATATATATATATATATATATATATATATATATATATATATATATATATATGTATGTGTGTATGTATGTATATGTTTAAATGCATGTGTGTATGTATGTTTATATGTGCGTATGTGTATATGTTTGTATGTGTGGATGTATGTTTATGCATATAGATGTGTGCATGTGCATCATGCATGTGCATGTGTGTTTATGTTTGTCAACAAGTCAGTTCTCCATGTTGAGTGTCATAATCAAGAGCGATGGCCTATCGGGTGTCTGTTCATAAGAAATATATATATATATATACACACACATATATATACACACACATCCTTTAAAACAAGGTCCTTTAGATGAAACTTGACAATACAAATTTAATAATGTTTAAAGAGTTTAAAACATTGTCTTGTCAAGTTTTGCAGATTGTCTTGTCAAAATTATTGCAAAAGATTACATTTACCTTAATGTAATAATTACAGGTATATGCATAATGGTGACAATAAACTTAAACAGTGGAAATATTCAAGGACACAAAACGCTTCTGCACGTACTTTGGGATTGTACTTCCATGTGGATTTTCTTTGATAGGTCCATCCGTGGGTGTTGAAGATCTATAAATAGATGAATAAAGCTTATTGGCTCGCAATTTGCCACTCGCAATACGCTCTCGCAACCTCTGGCTTGCTCGCGGACTCACTACACCATTCTTCAGAACTTTACTGGTTCTCACCTCCACATCTGGCTTTGCTTCTTCTTTAATTCCCAGGCCTATTTGGTGCTCCTCACTACCGGTGCCCAAACACTCTTCTTCACACTTTTCCAAGCTCGAAGATCCATTCTGCTGACTCTCAGGATTGATGATGGTCTCTATTTTTGGTAAATCAGCCATTGTAGGTCGAGTTCTCATTCCAAGCAACACCACTCTGCAAAACTAAACCTTACCAGATTTACAACTACATTTCACAACTTACAAAACGTCACAAATTTTACTTCTTTTCTTTGAAATGCAGTGCATTGTACTACGCTTTATTGTACTATACAACGCATACGGACGGATTCCAGCAAGGCTAGCATCTCAGCTTGTCTAGCTGTACTGCGAGTGATCGTGTAAAGTTCCGACACCACTGTGGTAGATGTTTGACAAAGTTAACCGCACTGGTGATACTATTTTGCTTGATTTTTAACAACACACAATGGCAGCCTGTGACCTCGCTCTATAACTTTAATGTCCACTTCTGCATCAGTCACGTCCTGTGGCGAAGGCACCTGGTGAGAGATCAGAAAACGTGAAAACGTCAAATTAAATCAGAGATTAGGCAAAAAACAAAATAATGCACTATATATATATATATATATATATATATATATATATATATATATATATATATATATATATATATATATATATATATGTATATATCAGTTATAACGCAACGTGAGCAAAATGAAGGCACAGGGAATAAAGTGCAACTCGTGCTAAACTTCAATAAAACCGTACAATCAACATTACGAATCAATTTTATACATATTGTGATTCATTACGTGTATTGTACCTCTTTATGCGGAGAAAAACAATTCCTCACTTGTAACAAATGCAGTCCAAACGAGAACAGCACTAGCGGAGCACACACCTCCGCCAGGCTGAACAGTTTACGCTTTGTAAGCCACCGATCGGCCGGATCTGCATCTGGACCTGAACCAAAATCGAATCGGCTTGTTCTCGTCACCTAAACAACTTACCCACCTGGTTTTACCACAACTCGCCCACAGCTTTTTGAAATATCATGCTGTACATATAGTTTTTGGTCCCATCTCTCAATGGTGAAGAATCACTTAAAAATTTTTTTAAATAATTCGGGTATCTGGATCCGGATTCGGATCTTCACCAAAATTGAATCAATTCTTCCTTGTCACACACACCAAACATGCCCACCAAGTTTCATCCTAATCTGTCCATAACTTTTAGAGATATCGTGCTCACAGACAGACAGACAGACAGACAGACAGACAGACAGACAGACAGACAGACAGACAGACAGACATGGGTGAAAACATAACCTCGATCCACCTTATCTGGTGGAGGTAACAAAAAGTTTCAAGGCGTTGTAGACATTTTTTCCGTTTGTTGTTGGACATTTGGGACCGAGGTGTGCAAATTGAAAAAAAAAAAAAAAAAGACGAGTCAAAAAAAAAAAAAACACAACAACAAAAACATTAAAGGAAGAAGAAGGAGGTTCGACCACTTTGCAAACTTTGCAGCTATTGGACTAAAAGTGCCCGAGGCAGTTCGACTGAGAGCGAGAGCGTGATGAGGGGTGGGGGCGTGCGCGAGGTACACGGTGACCCAGTCACGAGGTACAAAACAATTCGAGACAGGTAAAGTACAATGCCACACACAAGCAGCTAAGGCGTGACGTACCGCATCAACATCACAACCGAAAGGCAAACTGCAAAGAAGAATATGTGAGTAGAGGACGTTCAGACAAAGAGCGGTGCAAAAGGAGGTGAAAGTGGGAACAAAACGAGGTGCCAGCCCCATAAAGCAATGCAAGAAGGTGCAAACAGCGCGCGCGGTCTTACAAGCAGCATTCGTACCTTTAAAATCCCTTCACGAACAACAGGCCTGACCGCCGTTCAGGGTACTCACCGTCCGCAGTGGGACAATGGCGAGGCGACACGACAGTCTGAGGGTTTTGTGACATTCCCCTCATTGTCGAGTGGACGCCGCCATGTTGTCCTCGGGTTCGACTCCCGCCCTACATCCGGGTCCTTCACGGCGGATTCTACTGCGCGCGCTTCTTCTTCTTCTTCATTGAAGTTTCATAACTGTATCTCTTTTTTTTTGCCACTATTTACCGACCTCCTCGTTTCTTTCCTCTAGTCGTGAGCAATTTATTCGCATCAACTTCCACGCCGCTTCCACGCTCCGTAAAAACGTCATTTCTTTGTAGTTTTACCCACTTTCCTCCTTTTTCACTCTTGTCTATTTTCTCGACTTTCTTCCCTATTTTAAACTGCCTCACGACTTGCACCTTCCTTGAACGTTCATCTTCTTCTTTGTAGTCGATTTTTCCAGTTCCCCGCCGTTCCTATGACTTTAGAAGCTTTTTTTCTGAGGCGATCAGACCGTACATCCGGGTTTTCAGGCGACATTCGACAGGGTGGTCCATATGTCCCCGTTATGCCCACTGGATAACAATATATAAACGACGGGTGGGGAAAGCCACGAGCCATACGAGCGAGTATACATTGCAACAGCCTGTGACGATGAGCTCGTGGTCTCACGAGAATATAGTTCAACAAAATGGAACATTTCCCGGGGACCAGATGGATGCACACGGCGGTGGGAAGGGGGTAACGGTACTTGTGGACCACTATGTCCACCACCGAGTCCACTTCGACCCCCTAATTACACTCAGACATGATCCCCCCTCTCTATCTCTCTCTCGACTGTACTCCAGATTTTGTCTCACTTCACGAATAATCCAACTCAAAGATGTCCGGCACTCGGGAAGACGAATCGATGTGACGTTTTATTTTAAGAATCCTTGACACATGGACGATCGCCTCAGTTTTTTTCCCACCATGATGGCGACGCCGCCATTACGTGGCTCAACATCCCCACAACATTCACCTCGACTCGGAGCAACATGGCTTTCGTCACCATTCCGTACAAACTACGACGACGATTTATTTCGGTCTTTGATCCGTTGTTAGTACCATTTACCTGCATGTTGTGTGTAAAAAAAACAAAACAAAGAATATCGATGCAGTAATTTTGTGTGTCCACCGACGTTGCGAGCAAACCATGGATGGATATAACCTGAGGGACTTGTCGTGTTTGAACGTGTGTGAAAGGTTCACAGTAATGGCGGTTAAAAGGCGAGCGGGTGGCGACGCAGACGGCACGCTGTCTGTGATCCATTCCTGACGGGATGTGGCCTTACAGTCCGTTTTAACGTTTTTGCTCCCATTATCTCCACATGTTCGGCCAATCGAATACAGCACTCCCGTTGAGGTTTATAAAATCATTCGAGGAACGTTGTTACGAATGGACACAGACAACCAGCTCCCCCTCCTCCCCATCGTTACACAATGAGCTGTCGTTTCACTTTGTACTACGAGTACTCTACGTCTGTTAGGTTCAGACGTCCAATTATATTAGAGCATCGTGTGCAACAATTAAACACCACCACATTAAACCGAGCTGTTGCCTCACTCACCAAGCCAGCGCTCCAGCCTCAAAAGCATGAGACCGAGTGACCCAATTAGCACGCTGCCATAGTAACAGCGACAGATTAAATAATTCCATTAATTGCAGAAATAAGTTGATGTTCAATCGTTAAAAATGGCTGCATCGAAACCATTTTTTTTTCCTCCCCTGAAAGAATACAAAGCGAATGGACGTGAGAAGGAAACATTTATACAACCATTCCGGAGAAGATCTGCCTCAATCATATCATTCATAGAGCTGGAAAGCAAAACAAAACGGAAACAGGTGACCACAAAGGATATGGTACAATGGTCTCTTTGGCCGTTAATTGCATCGTTTCATTCTGGATTCTCAACTTGTTTTTTTTAAGCATCGCACGATTAATAAAATGTAATCTGCAATAAACCACAAGAAATTCCCCCTTTCCTAAAGGATGTAATACATTCCGAAATAAAAGAATATTCCAGAAAAAAAAAATACCACTGGACTTGCGCATCTCCTTTTTGACAAAAAAAAATGATACGCCAACTGTACACGAGTTGCTCGTGTGAACGTGCATTTACGTTCCCGCAAGAAGCAATTCAACCCATCAAGAAAGAAAGAAAGGTTTTACCAGCCTGGTTAAGTGTCTCTTCCTCATCAAACAGTAAAATCCGAAGGAAGGGTGCCCGAGTAATACAATTATAATGGTGTTGATGATGCTTGCAAGTCATATCGGGAAGCATTTCAGTTTCAACTTTGGTCGGTGTCGAACATCACCAAGAACAACAGGAAACACATGAAGAAGGTTAGTTTGCCCGATAACGTCTCTACCATATACATACCCTGGCAGTCCAGCGGCTGCAGGGAGTTGCTAATTGCACAATGAGTACATAAACAGATAAACCCTACTTAGGAACAAAAATAATTTGGCCAGGGTATGAGCGCACAATGGCCTACGCTTTTCAAGATAGCATGGTGTCTTTAACACCGCCAGCCGAAGCGTGATGTGCTCCAGGACGCTGCACCCCCCTCAAAGCACTGCGCCAGAGCAGCAAATTTTTAGTCAAATCAGACTTTCAGCGATTGATGGATGAGGCAGCTCAACTGAAAACACCCGACCAAATGAGTTATCCTGTGCAGATTAACAAGTTGATGTATTGCTGGACATGGATGCAGTTTAAAAAAAGGAAATCTTTCAGGTAAGTACAAGGAAAGGCTTTTTACATTGCCGTGACAGAGAACCGAAGTCATGACATTGATAAAGCAATGCACTGGCGATATTTTGCGACAACTTAAATCACCGAATACAAGGTCAATTTTACGACCCAAGAGGACAACAGTCATTTTGTAAAGATGTGACTGAAGTGTAAACGTATCATTTGAACAACAATGAGGACATGGGGTCGTCTGGACGTTTCCTTTTCATCTGCCAAGCTTCAATCTCCTCTTCTGTTGGTGCGACAATATCATGGCGGCTGTGGTAATGCCTTTTTCTCTCATCCATTCCCAGGAGCTCATCCGCCTCCCTTTGATTCTGCTCTTCAGCCTTCAACGCCTAGAACAGTCACATGATGTCACAATTAGAACTCAAGCGGATGTGGTGAGAAGATACAGAAAGAAGAAAAGAGGCGGACAAACCTTCTGCAATCTCTCTTGCTTTTCCTTCTTTGCCTTTTGTTCTTCATCACTCTCCTCACCCTTGTTCTTCTTATGTTTCTTCTTCTTCTTTTTCATCTCCTCTTTGCGTTTCTCCTGGTGAAGCTGGGAATACGAAGGGCGATCACACAAGACATGAAAACTTGAACTCGAGGCAAGCCAAAGCACAGACAAAAAAAATTCAATTAGTGGAGAAGTCCAATACAATACGAGAATCACAAACCTCCACAAGACTCTTCACGGGAGATTCCTCAATGGCTGGAGCAGGAAGAGCGAGCAGAGGACTTGGATCTACCTAATGAAAAGTGGAACAATGAGAACACATTTTTATTACAGGATAACAGAAGACCTAATTTTATACAACATACTTGATACACATTACAATGTTTTAAACAAATGAAAATCACATCAGAGAGAAAACAAAGTGAAGTTCTTATCAAAAGCTGCATTACATAAAAAAATGTGCAAAAACGGTTCTCCATAATTACAGACTGATCAGTTTACTTCCAATCATCATCAAGGTCATGGAATCCATCATAGCTGATGTGAAATCCTTCCTTTGCTCCAACAACCTCATCTCAGAACTCCAATTTGGTTTCAGACCAGATCACTCCACCTTGAACATGCTGCTTTTACTCACCCAACAATGGATGGAGGCCCTGAATGTCAGACATGAGATCAGGGAAGTCTCTCTGGACATATGTCATGCTTTTGATACAGTCTGGCATCCTGCCTTACTCTCCAAACTGTCTGCCTACGGCATCCAAGGCCAACTCCACACATGGCTCACTGACTTATGAGCTACTCTCATCGCCAACATGTGGCACTCATCAAAATCCTTTCATCTCTCCCCATCAAGGCTGGAGTGCCCCAAGGCAGTGTCCTAGTCCCAGTCCTATTCCTGATCTTCCTCAATGATCTCTCTGACTCTCTGGAAAATCCTCTTTATCTATTTTCTGACGACTCTACCTTTGCCGTGACATCCCGCATCCTTCAAACAGGCAGGCTGCAGCCTCTTCCCTCTCTAAAGACCTTTTAAAAAAAAAAGCTGGCTGGCCAAACATTTTTAATGTCTCTCAATTCTGACCAATCTCACACTCACTATCTCCCTCTGAAAGGATCATCTGACAAACCTTCCTATCTACTTTCTTAATCCGCTTGAGAAAGTTCAGTCATTCAAATTTCTGGGTCTCACCATCAGCCATGATCTTTCTTGGGCAAACCACATTTCAAAGTTAGCCTCCAATGACAGCCGCCGACTGGGCATCCTCCGTCATACAAAGTCCTTCCTTGGCACACCTGAACTCCTATCCACCGACAAGGTGTTCATCCGCAGTTTGATGGAGTACTCCTCTCTCCTCTGGGCTGGCTTCCCTGACTCACATCTTGTTCAGCTTGGAAACCAAAGCCTTTGCAATTACCAGTGGGCCTGTTGGTCCATTGGACCAAGTTTCCATTGATCTTCACGGCCTTGTAGCATACCAGTCCGCTGCACTGCTCAAGCATCAACTTGCCTTTCACCAAACCCAGATGTGCTCAGATCAGGGGGAGGGGGATTATACGTTTGTTATTATTCTTGCCAAATGATATGACGATTATCATTGTTGTTAATATTATTAAAATTCATTAATACTGTGTTTGTGGGGTGGATGGAGGAACTTCAGAGTAAAGGAAGGATTGTATCGAGTAGCATGGCCGGTGGACGTGTTGGAGACATCTCAATGTAAATTAAGTCAGGAAATGTGAGCTTAAGTATTAAACAACCGAGCCGGACATTACCAAGCAGGCGAAAACCCCACCTCCAGAAATGACAACTTGCGAGACCATGCCCCTGGTATGAATGATGGATGGGCGGGAAGTGAGAGGAGAGACGAGGATCAAGTCAGGATCGGTGGTCGGAACAAACAGGAGCGTGAAGGGAGGTTTTGTGAGGTACGTGTTTGGACAAGGAGGTATCGTTTTTATGGCTTCCCCTCGACACGGTAAAGAAGGCTGCACAATTCTCGTGTTCATGCTGAGGCGGATTTGCTCGTATGATGGAGCAAGACGCTAGCCATTGACTGTTCGGCTGAGTCATGTGATACCGCGCCTCGAAGCCTTGTGTTGTGCCATCGGAGAAGAAGGCGGTGCCATTTTGCAGAGGAGTGGGGTCGGCAAGTGCGATCAGGAAAGAAGCTGCACGGTGGTTTCTGAGCTTAGGTTTGAATATCACTGCCTGAACTACCTCCTGTTCGCTTCATGCCGAGAGAGAGGCTTGGCACCCTTTTGCGAGCTTCCCATGCAGGATGACGTGGTTCGACCGTCAAGTTGTAAAAGACCATCTCTCGGCATACAGCAAAGCGCCGGTATAAAAGGAGGGATTATTCTTTTATTTTATTCTGTCCCCTTGTCTGTATTCGTCTATGTGGAGGGGCCTCAAATAGGAAATTAGGTTCAGTCCACCTCATGTTTCATCACGATCCCATTTTGATTTATTTCCATAATAAAGATCTGATTTATGTCATCAAAACCTTATTTCTTTTTTATTAAGATTGCTTTTCAGGTCAGGTCAGGTGTGGGAGCATGCGCCGGAGCAGCGCATCGCTGTGTCCACTTTCCGCCGGTACTCCAGCGGCTGTCTGACCATCCCCCAGCCAGATGCCTGGCCCATCCCCATCTCCCCGAGATGCCGATCAACCTGCCGCAACCACAAGGCGCGTGGATGGCCCATTGGCCTACTCCACTCAAGACGCTCCCTTGCTGAGAGAATTTGGTGAGCAGGATCAGCATCAGGAAAATGAGCCACATGTTCATACAGCCGCAGCTGACGCTCACAGACTCTGTAGGTCACAAATCTCATTTGCGTCTCTCTCAGCAACCGCTCATTGGACACAAAGTCTGACCAGCAATAACCAAGGATTCTCCGAAGGGACCTGGTACCAAAGGATTTAAGTCTCCATCTCAGATCCCTGGTCAGAGTCCAAGTCTCACCTCAGTAGAGCAAGACTGGAAACACCAAGGACCTGAAGACTCAGACTTTTGTCCTCCTGCACAGGTACCGAGAGAGAGCCACACCCCATGATCGAGTGAATCCATGACTCCCCAGGCCATACCCAGACGTCAATTGACCTCTAGCTCACAGCCAGCAGAGACATGAATATCACTGCCAAGGAAAGTGAATCTCTCTGTGACCTCAACATCCTCACCACAAACAGGTGCAGAGAAGATAACAGCATCCAACATGTCAGTGAAAGCCTGGATCTTAGTTTTGACCCAGGAAAACTGAATTCCAGCGGCTCCAACTCCTCATACAGCACCTCGAAGGATATCCAGTTTCCGCAAACATGACTGCATCATCTGCAAAATCAAGGACAGAGATCTTGACATTCCCAAATGATGTACCGCAGCTTGATCTCTCCGACATCCTCCCCAGAATCCAGTCCATACGAGCACTGAAAAGTGTGGGGCCAGTACACACCCCTGACGAACTCCAGTAACAACTAGAAATAAGTCGAAGATGGTATCACCACATCGCACAACACTCTCAGCACCAGAGTATAATTCAGTCATCAGATCTATCAGTTTTGGTGGCATTCCACGAAAACCAAGAATCTACCAGAGGGCATTCCAATTCACTGGATCAAACACTTTGCAGAGATCAACATAGGCTGCAAGCAGCCCCCGCCAAAACTCTCGTCTGCGTTCGGTGAGGACCTGAAGAGCAAGGACACGGTCAATCATTGACCTCTGGTGTAAAGCCTGACTGCTCAAGCAGATGGTGGCGAACCGCATCAATAATTATCCGAGCAAAGACCTTGCCCAGCACTAAGAGCAGCGTTCCCCCTCAGTAATTGTTGCAGTCCTGGTGATCACCCTTCCCTTTCCAGAGAGGGACAACAAGGCCCTTCTTCCACTCAGTTTGGATGATGCCTGTGTTCCAGGCAGAGCACAGAACTGCATGCAACAACATGAGTAATACATTTCCACCAGCCTTGAGAAGTTCAGCATGGATGCCATATATCCTAGAAGAATTACCACATTTCAAACAGTTCACCGCAGCCTGTGTTTCCACAAACGAAGGTGGACCACAGTTGATTGGAGGGTCAGCAATAGGGAGCGTAACACGCCTGATATCCAGCTGGTGGATCAGCCTGGTACAGCCACTCAAAGTAACCGGCCCAACGGGCTTTCACTTCAGACTCCTGTCAAGAGCCCACCACCCTCCACTTTGATTGCAGTACACCAAGGGATGGGCTTGGAGGAACACAATGCGCAAATTCTCGTGTAAGCAGGACGAGATTCACTTGATCACAGGTGATGCTCTACCCTCTCACAGATTCCTCGCACATCGGCCTCCTTGTCCACCCTCAGCGCACGTACAGTTTTATGCCTCAATGCCCTGAACAGCTCAGCTCTGCCATTAAGCCTGACCCTGCGACTCTGGTCAATTGTATCCAATGTCCCTTGAGAGACAAAATTCTTCACCCTACGGTGAGTTCCAAGACATCCACCGGCAACATCAAGGATGTTGGTCTTGAAGGCACTCCACAACCTTCAGGATTCCCCAAAGCACCCAGATCCCCCAAATCCCCACTCAGCCTGTTTGCAAACTCCTCAGCTACCCTCTCATCTTTGAGCTTACAAACATCCAGATTCAGTTGGGATGGTACCATTCTCCCAAATTTAAGCTGCAACTTCAGAGTTGTTACCGCAAGCCTGTGGTCGGTTTTGACGAACTGAGCACTCCGTTAAACCCTGCAGTTTTGGATCATCCTCCAGCGAACATCAACCACCAGCGTTGGAATACCAAGTCCAGCGATGAGCCTGTGGGCACTGAAACCATGAACCAGCCACCCCAAGTCCATGACTTCTTGCAAAGTCAAGGAACTTGGTGCTATTCTAGTTCACAGTTCCAGACCCATGGGGAACCAATACATGCCTCATAACCATCCCCATCAGTTCCAGTCGATGCATTGAAATCCCCAAAGGTTAGAAGAGTATCTCGCCTGGGGCACTGATCAACCACAGACTTGAGCGTGAAACTACCTACAACCAGGGCACACTGGTGACATCACTGCTGTGTGACTTAGCATGGGGTTCAGTGTCGGCTTGTAGTGTACTACTTGTAGCTGGAGTTTACTAACCTAAACTGTAGTTTGTAGTATACTTGAGTGTCCCAAATGCTATCTAATAAGCCCCTGTATATATTTCAGCGAGAAGTATAGCTAGTTGTAGTATTACACTATTAGATAGCCGCGCCTGAATTGACAGGATGTGCCAGTGCGGGAGAGCCGAGCCAATGGTAACAGAAATCCTTCTCTGACAAGGTCCAGAAATTGTCTGGTGAAATGAAGGATCTGGGCAATCCTTTTCAGGAAGAATCAAAAGACCTGCTCACATTGGACTCAAAAACCATCGTGCATCCCAGTACTGCTGAACTTGTAAGGACTCACCTTGAGAAAGGTAAAGTTGCCTTCCGAGAATTTTTCAATGGTCTGGGTGACGGAGCTTCATTCTATAAGCCCATCAAAAAGAACAAAGCAGACTTCTTTCGCCAAGAGGCAGCTGCAACTTCTGGCGACATGAAGCAGCAGGTACTCAAAGATGATTGCCGTCTGTTCTCGCAACTCTTTATATCCTGCCAAGCACGAGAGTGTGACTTGCTTGAGTTTTTCCAACATGAAAATCAGTCTTTCCCTGTGGCGCTGAGTGACAGTGAGAAACTCCACACTGGACAGAAGTCGCAACTTGCAAAAATTCTGGAAGCTACAGTTACTCCTCCCAACACTAGACCAGGATGTGATGCTGTTATCATTAATGGGTCCTCTCTTGTGTATTCATTGCCGCCAAAGAGATCAAAGACCTTTGATGAATATGCTGTCCTAGATGTGGTTCCAAAGATTCAGATGTACTCATCGAATTTCGCGAGGACAGACATAATTTTTGATGTTTATTGGACTTCCAGCCTGAAGGCTGAAACAAGATCAAAGAGAGGCAAAGGGGATCGACGCCGAGTGATGGAGAAAACCAAGCTGCCACCTAACGAAAAGTTTCCTGTGAGACAACAACAAGAAGACAGAGCTCTTTGGGTTCCTTGCTGATAAGATAGTGACCATGTGTCCTGACAATGTCGTTGTTGTGACCAAAGGAGATCAGGATCTTTCCAAAAGACCCATCAGTCTTGATGGCTTAAGTCCTTGCAACCATGAGGAAGCAGACTCTAGAATCTTCACTCATGCTCTTCATGCAGCCAAGCAACAGATGACATTTGTGTTGATTAAAGCATGTGACACAGATGTTCTCGTTGTTGCAGTCAGTGTTTTTGCTACCCTCCAAGACGCAGGCATGGAAATGCTGTGGGTTGAATTTGGCCAGGGTCAGTTCATTAAGTGGTTGCCAATTCATGACATGGTGGCGAATCTTGGCCCAGACAAATCCAGTGGCATGCTGTTCTTTCACGCCTTCAGTGGCTGTGATATTCTGTCAGCTTTTCGCGGAAAAGGCAAAAAAAACTGCATGGCAGGCATGGGAGGTTTACCCTCAAGTGACTCCCGTCTTCAAGAAGTTAAGTCAGTACCCACCAGTTGTGGAAAATGCAGACTACAACGTCCTTGAGAAGTTTGTCATCACCATGTATGACAAGAACAGCACTATGGACAAAGTTGATGAGGCAAGACTGGACTTGTTCGCTCGGAAGCAAAGGTCTTATGATGCCATTCCTCCGACAAGCGCAGCTCTCATACAGCATGTCAAACGGTCTGCTTACCAAGCAGGCTGCATATGGGGCCAGGCAACAGTGTGCAAAATGCAAACTGAAAGCCCTGCTAACTGGGGGTGGCAGAAAGATGGTGAGGTCTGGCAAGTCTTTTGGACGACCCTTCCACCCATTGCCCAGAGTTGTCAGCAGTTAACAAAATGTGGCTGCAAGACGGAATGCCGAGGGTGATGTAAATGCTATCGCTTCAGTCTCAAGTGTACACAGTTGTGTGCATGCAAATGTGAGGACTAAATGATTGACTAATCCACCACGTGAATCAAAAGATAATAATTTCCTGCTGTATATGCTATATTATTCTTCATTTTTTTCTTTTTGCAAAATGTAGCGCTAAAAGAGCCTGTCATTTAATTCCGGCCATATCATCTTAGTTTTCAATAATTACGATTTTGTAAGTGCAGACATGGATTTTTCTAACTCAAAAACATACATTTCGATGCATAGAATGTTAAAATAGCATTATTCCATCAAAATTTAGCTCAAACACAGATTCAAACCACTTCAAATGGCGGCCATCTTGAAAAATGGTGGCCATTTTGTTTTTCAACGTGGGTAATGTACTTTTCTGAGAGAATAGGTCCTGGAGCACATGTATACCAAATTTGGTGCTTGTGCCACCAAGTGAAAGATTATTTCAGTAATCTGCTGCACTAATAGCTTAGTTTGGAAGGGTTTGGAGGGGCAGCAGCTCCAGATTAGTTAAAGTGATTAGTGGGGCAGTTCGGTTTGAGTTCGGTTAGGACCAAGGCCGGCCACCTGACCTGTTGCCTGCTCCTGCCGCCAACCAAGTCTGATGCCTATACCATCAGAGGCTGGCGCACAACATTTGCCGGCCCCACTTACCTGTCAGCCATGCCTTGCCACCTGTCTGTAGTCTTGCCAGTGAGCTATTTCATTGCCAGCCACACCATCACCATTTTCTGCTGTGAACCATCTGCCTTGATCACCTGTTGCTAACCTATGCCACTTGTTTATGTGCCATAAAGACCAGAAGACCCTGTGGTTTCAATTGCCATATTTTCCGGTGTATAAACCGCGGCCGTGTATTAACTGCACCCATGTTTTTCAACCTCCAAAGAAATGAATATATTGATCATTTTATTTTTTGATCTCGATCTAAATACGTTTGTACATTAACGTTGTACGGAACAAAGTGACGGAGGTATCAACATGCTTACTTCCATGTCCACTTAATTTAGTCTCACAGTCATATTCTCATTTTCAAGAAGTTGGAGAGAGAGGAGAGGATACCAAGAAGTTTTTATTTTTTTCTTATTTTTTAATATTTTAAAGAGGATTTTTTTTGTTTCTCGAAAAAGGAAGAAAAGGGATTCATACCGGTATTTCTTGTGGATTTGTGGCCCTGAGAAGGCCTGGTTGGGTTTGATGAAGTTCTTTAGCTAAACCCAAGAAAATCCTCGTCAATGCTTTCCTTGTTGAAGACGGCACATAACTTCTTGCCCGAATCAAGGTAGAGCAAGTTCCCATCGCTGTCACCGTCATTTGCAGCCTCCTCCCAAATGATGTCATCTTCTGTGCCATCCATGTTGTTGATGCAGCATTTCAGAAATTCTCACTTGATGATGTGTGACGGTATCTCCTCCCACACCTTGACGATCCAGAAGGTTAACCTTTGTCATCCTCCCGCTCTTGGTGTAGGTCTTCTCCCCACTCATTACCCAGTCAGACAGGCAATGACGTAGCCCATCCTTGAACAGCTTGTTGAGGGGCTGCAGGAGTGATGTCATCCCGCCTGGGATGATAATGACATCGGTGTTGGTCCGACGGAGCAGCACTTTGGTGTCATTGGTCTTGTGAC
Organism: Eptatretus burgeri; assembly: GCF_056783735.1. Taxonomy (NCBI): domain Eukaryota; kingdom Metazoa; phylum Chordata; class Myxini; order Myxiniformes; family Myxinidae; genus Eptatretus; species Eptatretus burgeri. Next base: position 130,615,606 of record NC_140962.1, read on the forward strand.
AAACTAACGCATCCAGGCCTAGCATGTTCCGTCATCGGGAGAGACCGCCATCCAGCCTATGACTCCAGACCGTACGCATCAAGTCCTGGACCAGTCCCTCATCTATCCACCCCTTCTGCTGCGCACGAACAATGACGCCAGCTGGAAACTTGTCTTTGGGCATTGTCTTCCTCTTCAACACGACAAACGCTGAAAGCTCACCACCATTTACGGTGCAGGTGAGCATGATGGTGACTCTGTCCTTCTCATAACCAGTAGCGTCGATCGTCGCATTACATGCAAGCTTTTTTGAGGTGGATGCTCCATTATTAGACTTGTAACGGTCCTTTCCCTTCAGAGACCGGATAGCATCCGTTCGCTCGTCAAATGTAACCGGTGCGTTTTCCCTCGAACGGAGGCGGGACAATAAGAGGTGAAGCTGAGAGTGAGTTACGAGAGGTTCGGTGCATGGCTTAACATGAAGGATTCTCTTGCTGTTGTTTTTCTTATTTGCTATATTTGGAACGTGAATAAAGATATTATACACTCGATCTGCAAGTGTCCTCAACAAACACTCAAACTATTGTGAATAATTCTTCTTTTGATGCAAGATCAGGTGTTCTTCTTTTGTGTTTAATGGCGTTTTCAGAGGAGCAAGGCTTTATAGACACCACACACCTAAACTCCAGGCATCTCCGATTTTATTTATTTATTTAATTTCCACACACGGTTAACAAAACGCTGAACAAACTCTTAATCTGAACCGATTTTCAAAATTTAAACGGCAAAATTTAGCTTAACAGCAGTTCTGACTGCTAAAAAAAACAAAAGTGTTCATTTGGAATATAATTGAAATTCAGCATTGATCGTTTTTAAGACTGATTATTTTTCTATACCCATGTATTAACCACAACCCCAACTTTTACATTTTTTGCTGATAAAAAGGTGCAGATTATACAACGAAAAATGCGGTGGGCACAAGGGCCATAGTTTATGAGCCACATGGGCGATGGTTTATTATGGGCCACATGGGCTGAAGATCCTCCATTTATTGGGCCACTCGCTAATTATTGTGGATCATGAAGACCGACGACTCATCTTATTGATAGGCCACATGGGTCCTGTTTGTGCAATTTTTGAGGGCCCCCTGGCCCAAAATAACTCCAGTTGTGGAGAGGTCATTTGGGCCATTGGGGAGTACCAGGTGCTGAGAAGGCTTTGTGGTCATCAGGGGACACTTGTTGCGGCGGGACCCAGGGCCCCGATCGACAGCATTGGGGGAGGGTCTGATACCAGGTAAGAGGGGCCAGTCATTCATAGACTTCATAAACTCTGCAGAGAAAGAAGAAAAAGTGCTCCTGGCACATCTATCCCTTTCCCAACCACACAATATTGTTTTAAAATTGCATTCGGATTTAGTGCTGGATTTTGGATGTGTATTCGCGGATGAATGAGTAGCCTTAGAGGAGTGATGCATTGGACCAGGAATTGAACACCAATTTTTTTTTAATTTTATTGTACATGCGGGTTTTTCAGACGAGGGTGGGAAGTAGTCATGTATGGTAAATGGGGTCATGCCTCGCATTGCTTCCTCTTCTGAGCACAGCCTCAGGAGAGGCTGAAGGAAGAAGGTGGGAGTATTGTTGTGGGAATGGCTCTTAGGGGATAATGAACACACACTATAGAGCAGTTATGTCCTTAAAAAGTGTTTTAAAATAAGCGCAAAGTAATTAAATGTGACATCATATGTGTGTCGCTTAGGCAATAGATGGACACCGTGCGCCCACCCCAGTGTGTGTGTGTGTGTGTGTGTGTGTGTGTGTGTGTGTGTGTGTGTGTGTGTGTGTGTGTGTGTGTGTGTGTGTGTGTGTGTGTGAAAATCTACATTCCATTTGAGCCTTATTTCATGTCTTTACCTTTGTTATTCTTCTACAGTCTGGGGAGGCCGCCAGGTACCAAATTCAGGTGGGAAAACCTCCTCCAAGACTGCTGCCTTGCAATTTGGGTGAAAGGTCAGAGAAGGTGTTCGCCACACCCACCAGCCGAGTTACAAGCCAATGGGGAGAGGGAGGGTAGGGGTGGGAGTAGTCACCAGTGACAGTGAGCGAGGGCATAAGAGGTGGGTACAACCAGAATTGGAGTGGAGAACTCATCAGACGCAATGCTGGGAGGTTGCCAATATAGAGTTTGGAAAGTGGAAGCCACGCTTTTGTTCGCCACACTCCTGCCCAGCCAACGACACTCCCCGTCCAGCTAAGCTGACACCACGCCCACTCCGCAGAGTTGTTCCTCCCTCATTTTGCACCAGTTCAGGAATGATTTCCACACACAAGCAGGGCAACCTTGAAACAACTTGACAGTTTTGAAAACAACGCCCTTCGCGTCTCATGAATTTCCCCAGTCTATCAACTGTTATACGAGTGAAGGCCTTAAGGACTTTGTTCACTGAGCATCTTCTGGTCATTCGTTTGATTCGTGGGCGAGTACAGGGTTTTAATCATTGTTAAACTGTTTTGCTTGAGCCTGGTGTTGGCTTAGTGGTTAGGGTGGTGGCTTGGGATCCCAGGGTCCTGAGTTCAAGCCCTGTTGGCTGCTGAATTAACACCAGGGGGTTGACTCAGCCTGTCATCCTTCCGAGGTCGGCGAAATGAGTACCAGTGTACTGGTCCCGGTGTATGCCCCGGTAAGAATAGGTGTACCATATCCCTGTGTGTCGTAAGAGGCGACCAGGGTTGGCGTCAGGAAGGGCATCCGGCCATAAAACATTGCCTCAAGAAAAAGCCCAACCCCTGCACAGCAGGGAAAAATGGCTGTAAAAACGGTCATTTTTTTTTTTTTTTAACTGTTTTGCTCTTTAATATTCCCACCCTTCGTGCTGTACAATACATTTTACAAACCTCACTTGAATGCTCTTTTTTATAGTCGTTGAATCGTCCTGTTTTAGGCTTGAATCATTTCTCGTGACCATTCCTACCATGCTTATCTACTTTTGGAGTAACATCTCTACATCCTCTTGCGTTAAAAAAAAGTTTTTATTTATCGTTTCGTTACTCTTTAGAAATATATAGATGTTCTACAACTGATTTACAAATATTGTAGTACAAACATTGTAGTAGATGTGCTCACATTGTAATGGTACTCTACATACTTTATAGTTGTTGTTGTTGTTGTTGTTCGTCTTTCGGCTGCTCCAGTTAGGGGTTGCCACAGTGGATCATCTGTTATGATCCGCATACTGATTTGGCACAGGTTTTACGCCGGATGCCCTTCCTGACACAGCCTTGGTCGCCTCTTACGACACAGGGATAAGGATTGGGTTTCACCATGATTCCGAGCTGCCCTACGCCCTCTCATAGCGCGGCCCAGCGCAGAGCGCCCGTCCTCAAGCGATCCTCCAACCCAAGCCTCCGAGTAGCCGGATTACAGGCGCACGCCACTACGCCCGGTACTCTACATACTTTCTAGACAATGTAATATTTTAAATAGTACGTACGTTCTGTCACCGACTTTCTGATAATATTCCACCATTAACCACACTCATATGTTGGCCCTAGGGCCGAGGGCAAATGTGTTGAGTATGTTCCCGACCCTGCCAGGCTGATTTAAAGTCATAGTCCCACCCACCCCTCTGATCCCTTCACAAAGGAATGCAAAGGCAAAAAAAGGAGAGAGAGAGAGAGAGAGAGAGAGAGAGAGAGAGAGAGAGAGAGAGAGAGAGAGAGAGAGAGAGAGAGAGAGAGAGAGAGAGAGAGAGAGAGAGAGAGAGAGAGAGAGAGAGAGAGAGAGAGAGAGAGAGAGAGAGAGAGAGAGAGAGAGAGAGAGAGAGAGAGAGAGAGAGAGAGAGAGAGAGAGAGAGAGAGAGAGAGAGATGTAAGTGGAAGAAAAGGGAGACAAGGGAGAAAAGAGATGAGTAGAAGAGGGAAAAAAAAAAATCAGATGCTTCCAACTCGAGCTATGGTCTGTCAAAATGATTTTCAAAGAACACATTACCTTTGACCTGTTGAACTCAAATGTGAATCAGTTCATATTTGTCACAGTCCATTATTTTTCCAAGTTTGGTCGAGATCCCTTCTCTGGTTCATAAGTTGTTGTGGTAACAAAGATTTTCCATTAAAGGTCACAAGACCATCGACCTTTCAAACTCAAAATCTAATCAGTTTATCTTTGTATCACAGTTCATACTTTAACCAAGTTTGGTTGGAATCCCTTCAGTAATTCACAAGTTATCATGACAATGAAAATCTGCAATGCACACATGGACAGACGGATGCACAACCGGATGGACAAACTAAAAACAATGACTGCGGAGGCATACAATGTCAACGTGAGCCAAACAAACAAAAATGATAGACTGAATAAATCAAGACAGAGGAAAGCCAGAGAGAATTTGACATGGGTACAAATAAAGAATCAGAAGGACAGCAGAAGGAAGTCGAATTCTTACCAGTGCATTACGCCCAGCTTCTCCTGTGCAATAGGACTGCTTGACCAGAGAATGACAGCATTTGTAACCCCACTGCCCAACGCGCCAATATGATCCCCACACGGCCTGAGGAGGACAAAAGAAGAAACCATGGATAAATATTGAACCAAAAATTAATCAAAAGGAAGTTAAGAGTTGAAAGGTTCAAAAGATTGTGAGGATGAAACAGAGAGCATATGACAAAAAGAAAGTTTTATGGAATTAAAAAAAAAAAAAAATAGGTGCAAAAATAAAAAGGGTACGGGAAGAAAAGAGCAAAGAGAGACTTGATTTGTGGTTTCCGCGGGACTCAACTTATATACAAAACCCAAGGATAAGCCATGAAGATGAAAATGGACCTGCACTGTTTAATGTTTTATTCGTCTTCCTGCGTCACCTTGCGCATTGTTTAGAGTGCGAGTGCTGTTCCAAGGCCATGGTCATGCGTGCTCCTGGTTCAACAGTGTGCTCATAATTTGTCTGCAAATCTCATTCTATTTTATTCTTATCCCCCTTCCTATACACTCCCCATTCCAATGATACTTCACCAAAGAATAATTTTTACCCATAACCCATTTTCCATGCCCCATCACATTCATACGGCCCCGATTTTCACAAAGCTTTCAACAGCCCAACTTCTTTACCCCATTTTTGATGTTGTATATTTGTAAATCGCCAGCCTTGAGATTCGGAAACAGAACCCGATTTGCTACGAATCGAAGCACCTGCTAATTAACCCCACCGTGCCCACCACTTCAACTCCCATTCCTCTCCCTTCCCTAAACTATGGATGTCTAACATTAGAGTCTGTTCTCACGTCACAGATCTCCCATTAAATGTTGTTACAAAGTATTCCTTCCTTAAGAAGGAAGGCGAATAAAGTTGTTACAAAGCTCAACAGAAATATTCCTTCCACAAAATGGTAACTGCCCTGTCTTCACACTGGCACTCTTCCACTTTGTAATCCATGCCAAGGTTGTGGTTCTCCGAACCACCAGGAATACCTCTGGCTTCACAATCTTCTCCAGAACCACACGATCTTCATTTGCATGGCATATTATCCATCAAGCGATGACGGATCCATATAACCCTCTTTCTTTGCCAAAAATTAACAACTACCCATTCTAACTCTCTCTCTCCTTTCCCTGTGACCGTTTCAACTGCCAACATGCCAGTTGGCAAGGAGTGGATTGCACAACAAGCAACCATCGCATTGGTGTGAAGGTCTTCTGGGGTGTCTGACCGCATTCATGAATTTCCAAACCCGTATCTGTATGAATGATGTGTCCTCCCTCCTCGACCTGGTTATCACAATCTAACCATCCACCCTCTCATGTTGCTCTTCTGACCACGTTTTCGTAAAAATCAAAATCTCCATAGCCATTGTTCAATAGCTGCTGCAGCACCGCAGTCTTGACTGCGAAGGACTGCTGTTTGCCCTCTATCGAAAAAAAAAAAACCTGTCTTCGAGCTACCTTGTACCTGATTACGACTCCATCGGGAGTGCTTTTTACAGAACCCTACTAGGTTTATGCCATCTCATCTGCAGGTATCCTGTCCAAACTCTCAGCCCTCATACAGTCATGTGGCGAGACAGTTCCAATAAAGCGGACTGCTTTCACAACATTGAAGGTGAACCTAACCAAGGGCAACCTCAAGTAAACATCTTTGAAGGGGAACACTCAAACCGGAAAACACGAGATCAATCTCAATAAAGGCTGAACTTCCTAACCTGTGTCTCTTCCCTTAAATACATGCTAGCACCTTGTTGCTCATCTCCAATGTATGCTCACCCTCAATCCCTTACCTCACCAGAAATAGCTAACCCTAACACCTCTGTTTGTGACTAGGGAAAAAAATGTCTGAATTGTGTTCCTCTTCAAAGTGTACCCAAACCCTTCTCTGTCCAGAGCTTACCACTACCCCCACCCTCCCCCTCAAAACGCCAAACACATCATAGACTCTTGGGTTTTTCACCCAATAGATGGCACAGAAAATTGACCACTTTCAACCCTGCCTCTGTAATGGACAACTTGGCATCTGCGTGTGTTCATTTCTATTGTGGTTTCTACATGAGCCTTGAAACCTATAAAAAAGGAGCGGAAAGGAGTAATGGGACATTACAGAAGAGGCTCTCATAGTCTACCCGGGGCAGGTCCCTGATGGGCCCTGCTGGCTTGTCCGAAGAGTGAATCCAGTGATCGCTTGGCTATGCTAGGGGTTGTGGTCTGTCTAGCTGAAGCGTTGGCACCACAATGTTGAAAAGCTCTTTCATGAACTTCTCTTTTGATAAGCCAGACACACCAAGTCCTCTTTCCCAGCATAACACACCAAGCAGAATGACCCACAACCAGAACTAACAGGAACCAAAGCCGCCAGGAGCACAAGACCATCAGGACCCAAGAACATCAGAGGCCAAAACTTGACCCTGTGCCCCACCTTTTATCCCCTCTTTAGCCCCAACTACAGTGTCTTTTGATCTGAAAATACAAATGTGGGGATGGGGTGAAGCTAACTCCCAGGCCCCTCGTTCCTTCAGGCCACCTTGGTCTTGATTGGCACCTTCAGGCCTCTACTAGAGTGTCTTTAGATCCGATTCCGCAAATTTTCAGCACGCCACAATCTAGGTCACGCTCTACGATCCTGACATCAATCCATAGATAACATATAGGGACAGATTCGGGAAAGCAGTATTTAACAATCACACTGGAATGGTGGGTGAAGAAGCATTACATGGGGTTGGGAGACACGTCTATCTTTTACACACTAGAAAATACAACCCGTCGCTTCTTTTACGGGGGGGGGGGGGTATTAAGGAAGGCGGGGGGTGAGACTGGGAGGGAAGGGAGAGAGAGGAAGAGAGGAGAAGGCAGGAGAAGCTAGGAAGGGGGAATAGCGAGGAAGGGGGGAGGTGGGGACAGCTATGCCTCACCAAATGTTGCTATACTGTGGGAGGGAGGGAGGGATAAGAGAGAGAAAGAGAGAAAGAGAGAGAAAGAAAGAAAGAGAGAGAGAAAGAGAGAGAAAGAGAGAGAAAGAAAAAAAAAAGAAGAGAAAGGCGAGGGGTGGAGGTGGGTTTAGTAAAGAGAATGATGTGTTATGCTTAATGACCAAATAAAACACACACACACACACACACACACACACACACACACACACACACACACACACACACACACACACACACACACACACACACACACACACACACACACACACACACACACACACACACACACACACACACACACACACACACACACGTCAGAACAGCTGTACACACAATGACACAACACAGTTTGTAATGTAATCCGCTGGCACATCTGCAAAAACTTTGATGTCCCAGTTCCAGAACATTTGTGGGAACATGAACCAAAAGTAATCACTGAAAACATGGAAGGACCTTCCGCTCACGTACGAACTAATGATCCCATCGAGCGTGAACATCAAAAACAAAGCGTTTTGATCACACATCACACTTATGTACAAAAAAGAGAAGAAGGCAATGCTAATTGAGGTGTCAATACCAGAAATTCTTGGACTAAACGATGCAGAAATCAAGCAAATGACCAAACACGAAAACCTTGAGAATGAATTGAGAAGATCCTGGAAGCTGAAGAATGCCAAGGTTGTACCAGTGATAGCTGAACCTGCAGGATTGATGACAAAGAACCTCAGAGATACTAAAAGTAGGGGCACTACCCATAGGCGCTCACCTGGTCGTGGCTGGATAAGATAACCAAGCAACCACTGGTAGGCATGGATGACCCACAAAATATATAATGGAGAAGAAAGTAAATACCTATGGATGTTTTTTTTTTAATGCCATGAACAAACATTGGTACATCACAGGTGATAAAGGTTGTGATCAAGTTTCATCGAAATTGTGTGTGTGGCTTAAGAAAAGAAAGCAAATACATATTTTGGGGGGCAAACCCCCCACTGTAGAACACCTTGGACTCTACATTTTTTAATGTCGTGGTGAAGATGGTGGTCAAGTTTAATTGGAATTGCGTGTTGTTTCTCAGAAGAAAGCAAATGCATATTTTGGGGGGCAAACCCCCTCCCCCCATAGACCTTCCTCGACACCAATTTTTACCTCCGCCACCTAAGGTGAAGGAGGTTATGTTTTCACCCCTTTCTGTCTGTTTGTCAGTTTGTGCACAGGACATCTCAAAAAGTTGTGGATGGATCCGGATGAAATTTTGTGGACAGGTTTGGTGTGTGAAAAGGAAGAACTCATTAGATTTTTGTGAAGATCCGTGGTGGTGACGATCTGGATCCGGATCAGACTATGAGAATTTTTTAAGTGATTCTTCACCATCGAGAGATGGGGCCAAAACCGATATATAGCACGATATCTCAAAAAGTTGTGGACAGATTCAGACAAAACTTGGTGGACAGGTTGGGTGTGTCGCAAGAACAAATTTATTCAATTTGGGTGAAGATCCAAATCTGGGATCTGGATATGAGAATTATTTAATTTTAAAAGTGATTCTTCACCATTGAGAGATTGGGCCAAAAACAATATAGTACTGTATAGCATGATTTTTCAAAAATGTATTGGACCCAATATGTTCTCGTGGATCAGGCATTGCATGGCGAAGGTACTGGATGTGCTCCACCGAGTGCCCTTCTAGTTTTTAATGTTGTGAACAAACTTTAGGACATCATGAGTGATGAAGGTTGTCGTGAAGTTTCATCGGAATTGGATGTACTGTTAAAGAAGAAAGCAAATACCTCTTTGGGGAGGCAACCCACTCCCCCCCCCCCACCGCCACCGTAAACTCCCTCTGTAGACCCCTTCAGACCCCGTTTTTTATGCCGTCACGGGTGATGAAGGTTGTGGTCAAGTTTCATTGAAATCGTATGTGTCGTTTCTGAGAAGAAGTTGCAAGTATTTGCGGACGGACAGACGGACGGACGACGCGCCATCCCAGAAGCTCCCCAGAACTAATTTTCAGGTGAGCTGAAAACCATCCCTGGGAATATTATTACAAACAAACTACAGTTGGAAGCTGTCCGGGGCTCAGTGACAATCCTGAAGAGAGCCCTCGCACAGAAAACTTCACAGCTTGGTCCATGAATGGTGACCCCTTACTGAAATGAAGGTGGATGCTTTGAACCCACCCTAGAAGGACTCCATTCCACATTCTGAAACCCGCATATGTAGATAGCAATCAATGACACACACACACACACACACACACACACACACACACACACACACACACACACACACACACACACACACACACACACACACACACACACACACACACACACACACACACACACACACACACACACACACACACACACACACACACACACACAATTTTGCAGGAATCGGCAGGTTGGAGTCAGTGCGATTACCGACTACAGTTCGTAATGGATACAACCCAGAAACCTTGAGTAGCTTTCACCGAAAAACAACGTTACATTAACATAGACGTTTCAGGGTGATGATCACAAACATTATTCGTTTTAAACAGCTTCGTGTGATGGGTGGAAAATAAATTGGCTCGGTAATTTAGAAAATACGTCAATACTGCAAACGGCTCAGAAATCACGCGTTATCAAATATATTTTACAATGAAACTCACAAAGAGTTACAAAAAACTCACAAAAAGTTTGCAAACATTACTGCCCTGCATAAAAAAGGTACAAAAACAGATCCCTGCAACTACAGACCAATCAGCCTTCTGCCAATCATCAGCAAGGTTATGGAATCCATCATCACTTCAGACATGAAGTCCTTCCTCTTCTCCAATGGCTTGATTTCCGATCTTCAATTTGGTTTCAGACCAAGTCACTCTACCCTGGATATCCTGCTTCTGCTCTCCCAACAATGGATGGAGGTCCTGAATGCTGGACATGAAATCCGAGCCATATCCCTGGACATATCACGTGCTTTTGACACAGTCTGGCACCCTGCCCTACTCACCAAACTCTCTTCCGATGGTATCCAAGGCCATCTCTACTCATGGCTCGCAGACTTCCTCTCCTGTCACAGTCAACGTGTGGCCCTAAATGGAGTTCTTTCATCCCCTCTTCCTGTCCAGGCTGGAGTTCCTCAAGACAGTGTTCTGGGCCCTGTTCTTTACTGGTTTTCCTCAATGATCTCTCCAACTCTCTGGAAAATCCTCTATATCTCTTTGCTGATGACTCCACCCTCTGCCATACCATCTGTCATCCCTCAGACCGTCAAGCAGCAGCTTCTTCACTCACTGCAGATCTGGGTAAAATCACAAACTGGTCCAACACGTGGAACATGTCTTTCAATCCGAACACATCTCACACTCTCACTAGGTCTCTCCGAAAGGACCGTTTAGAAAACCCCACCATCCACTTTCTCAACAATCCTCTGGAATAAGTCCTTTCTTTCAAACCTCTGGGTCTCACTATCTGCCATGACCGTTCCTGAGAAAGCCACATTTCAAACGTCGCCTCCAAAGCCAGTCGCCGACTGGGAATCCTCTGTCATGCAAAGTCCTTCCTCGGCCCACCTGAGCTCCTGACCACTTACAAAGCTTTCGTCCGCAACCTGATGGAGTACGGCTCTCCCCTCTGGGCTGATGCTCCTGCCTCTCACCTTTCTCAGCTTCACGCTGTGGAAACCAAGGCATTTCGGATCATTGGCATCTCCCGCGATAAGGCTGAGTCTTTGGGCCTCTCACTCTCTCCCCGCAGGCTGGTCGGTGGTCTTTCTGTCTTCTACCGTCTCCTCTCCAGCTTCGCTCCCCCCCCCCTGCTCTCTCTGGGATTTGTCCCCACCACATTTTGCAGGGCGCTCAAGGTCTGCCAAAAACCATCTTCTGGTAAAACAACCAAAACCACGAATCACTGCTCACCTTCACTCTTTCATTCCTCTTTTTTCTGCCTTTGGAATAAACTCCCTCACTCTATCCAATCCCATTGTTCCCTCCAGGCCTTCAAAACAGCTGTTCACCACCACGACTTATTATCCCCCATCCAAATCCTCGATCTTTTCTTCCCCCGATAATCCACCCAAGCCCACCTCCTTCAATTCCCTGCTTTCCTTCCTGAAAGTCCCTGTAATGTCCATCTTGTAATGTCCCCATGTTCCCCACCCCATCCCTCTCCCTTCCACAAAACTCCTAATGTCTCTGTTCCCCACTGTTTTGTCTTTCCTACTCCCGCCCCTCTTGTCTCATGCCCCCCTTGCTGTGCGTTGTGTATTCGCTCTCATACGAGCCTCGACAAGCTATACAATTTTTTTTTTTTTAAATGAGAAACATATAACCTTTGTAAAGAAATCCGATAACCAAATGCTTTAGAAACAGGTGCGAGAACAAAGGAAAACCTGAAAGAACCTCCATAAGATACAGGATTAAACTTTGCCATCACAGCACCCGTAACAGGCATGGCATGTCCACACACCTGCAGAGTCCGTTCAGATCCAAATCTACCCATATGTACCAGGTCCATGTGTGCTGTATTCGTAGCTCTACCCTCTAGTAAATGTCGACTGCACATCCTGATCAGGACATGAAATGTACTGTACAGCTCGGAAAGTGGCTTAAGCACTCCAACAGAACGCCTGGCTTGGCCAGTGATTACCAATTGCCATTGTTCCAACTATGCATCCGGAAATGCCTATGCAATGTCCGAATTGTACAAATCAACACTTTTTGGCGAGTCGAAACTGCTGATACTTTCAAATCTGAAGTTTACATCCAGGCCAAAAAAACATGGCGGCTTCAGACCCCAGTGAGGTTACCCAGGAAACACCTTATGACCCCAGAGAACGAAGTGGCCGAGGATCGCGTGATGAAGGATGTTATTAAATAAGGCCGTTAATTATCTTCAAAAGGGGTGTTGTAATTAACCCAAACACCCAATTTTCACTCTTGCACTTCCTTTGAGTTTTCTTGGTGTGCATGCAGTTTCAGGCTGCGAGGTTTGATAGTTTTGGAGTTATGGAAGAGACACATACACATTGCCTTTTATTAGTATAGATTTATGTTAATATTTTGTAATGCTAGCAAATCGCCCATAACGGAAACAGCAAACTGCGTATGTAATTGCCGGAAAAAAGGACCCCTGTGGACTGTGCCGTCATGGATTGCAAAAGCAGGTGATTAAGTACAGTGATTCACTCAATGAATTGATACTTTCTGCACATTCCATAATTTTTTCTTCACTCAATATAATCGTCCGAACAGTCTAAAAAGTTAAGTGTAATGCTTTGCTTCAATAAATACACTAAGTTATAAAAATCGCTAATTTGTTTAAAAAAAATTTTTTTTTAATGTTAAATGTTAAAAAAAATAGCGATTTCGACACTTATTTTGTTCACCAGATCCGATTCTCAAACCCGACATAACATTTCGATAATATTGTTGCGGTTCTGGAAACCGCATGCCTCTAAGGCAATGGCACCAAACATACAGTGATCCCCAGACAGTTATTTCATTAGTACTGTACAGTAAGTCCTCGCTAACCGGAAGTTGGCATATCGTAGTTTCGATTATTCGTAATTTAGTTTTAATGACCAATTTTTCAATTATCGCAAACATTTTATGCCTATCGTAATGTCATTGCAAGGAAAAACGCAAAAAAAGTTTCAAACTGCCTGCACAAAACAACAATCACACAGGATGAGCATAAACACACTTTCACTTTACTGCGCATGTACTGTATGCTGTACTGTACATATTCTCTTCACGCTCGCCTGCATACCTTCCAGTATGAATCCCAAGCGACCAGCAAGTCTTTTGCCGAGCACACCTCGTTTCAAGAGACAACGAAAGGCTGTCACATTGAAGGTGAAATTGGATATAATTAAAAGACATGAACGAGGTGAAGGGACAACGGAAATCGGCCGCGCGCATGCAATCGCTGCATCACCTGTACATTCGATCGTTCAAAGTTCGGCAAAGATAAAGAAAATATCACAGATTGCGACCAGTTCGAGTGCAACGACACTAACGAGAATGAGAGATGGTGCCATGCACAACATGAAGCGTTTATTATGTGTGTGGATAGAAGATCAAACTAAACGTCGCATGCCTTTATCTCTTGCTGTGATACAAGAAAAAGCGCGTCGTCTGTTAGGGCATTGACCCACGATTATGTGATCAATTACTTCTCCAATCATGTTGAGAAGTATCTCCAAGGAGAACATCATTGACAACAAATCTTTGCTGCTTGTAGACAATGCTCCTGCCCATCCTCAGCAAATGGAAGACTGGTGTGAAAACGTGCAGGTAGTATTTTTACCACCAAATACTACCTCACTTTTACAGCCTATGGATCAGGGAGTTATTGCTGCTTTTAAAGCCTATTATGTTAAGTATACCATGCTGCAGCTTATCAAAAAAACTGATGAGGACAAGCTATCAATCAAGGAGTTTTGGCGAACATACAACATAAAAATGGCTTTGGAAAACATGAAGGATTCATGGGCGGAGGTGAGTGCTTCCACAATGAACGCTGTGTGAAAGAAAGTGTGGCCCGAGTGTGTCCACAATTTCACGGGGTTTGCTGATGTTCCGTTGATTACAAGTCAAATTGTAGACCTGGCGCAGGAGGCTGGTTTTGAAGAGGTTGACGAAGAGGACGTGGATGACTTACTGGAGTCTCATGCAGAACCCTTAAGCAATGAAGATCTGATGGAGTTGGAACAGCAGTGGGCTCTTGAGGAAGAAGAAGATGCTGTGACACCTTCATCCGAGCATCTCACCATGAAAAACCTCAGCCAAATCCTCAGCTCGTTTGAAAGTGCCATAGAATTTGTTTTTGAGCAAGATCCAAATCTTGAAAGGAGCACTGATTTTAGCTGTGTTGTCAATGATGCCCTTTGTTGCTACAAGGAACTTTATGCAGCAAAGAAAAAGAAAGCCATCCAGCCCACTCTCCATGCATTTTTCCAAGCCAAAAGATGCAGCACCAACACCATCCACCATCCAGGATGCTCCTTCAACCAGCTGCCAAGAGACCGTTCCCACTGGTGAAGAAAGTGACAGCACAGTGTCAAGTGAAGAGGGGGACGATTCTGCCACTCCGCAAGTGTGACTTGTCCACCGCAATCAACTCCTTTCCTCCAGCCTCGGGGTAAGTCGCCACGACTCGAGGAGTGTGTTTTGTTTATTTGTGTTTATGTCCAAAAAATTCCGAGCCAAAAACACATCCCCCCTTTAACACATTGGTTTCTATGGGAAAATATGTTTTGTTTAACACAGTTTCGCTTATCATAAGGTTTTCCAGGAACGCAACCCTTGCGAAAAGCGAGGACTTACTGTATATGTCCAGTTAGAGCTACTCCTCATGTCTAATGGGTCAACGGGACGAAGTGCGTTGTGTGGGTCTCATAGTTAACCTCCGCTCTCGAAGATGGACAGAGGTTACTGTTTTCACCCGTCTGTTTGTTTGTTTGTTTGTTTGTGAACAGTATTACGGCAAAACTCCTGGAGGGATTTCGACGAAACTTGGTGGGGGTGGGGGGGGTTAGGTATGGTCCAAGGATCATGCCATTAGATTTTGGACTTGGGCCAAAGTCCAATATGGCCGCTATGGAGGCCATTTTGAAAAAATATTTGAATTTTTGTTTTTGCATTTCTACATGTTTTAAGTGATTTCCAAGCAAAAAAAAAAATACAACTTTTTAAAAAAAAAAAATTCGATTTTATTTGAAAAATATTAGAATTTTTTTTTTTTGCATTTCTACATGTTTTAAGTGATTTCCAACCCCCCCCCCCAAAAAAAAATTTGTTAGAGAAAAAAATTTTTTGCCACTTTTTTTCAAAAAAATTTCGATTTTTTGGGGCATTTCTACATGCACATCGATCTAGTTTAGTTTACTCAATCGTGGTTCAGTAGAGTCTGATCTGTTTTGACCTACAATGAATAGGATATCAGGTTCACTTAAGTGACCCAGCAGTATTGGCGGCGGAAGTTTTGCACTCTACCGAGTGCTCCCCCTCGAGTTAGGTCTGTTTATATCTCTTTCTTCCTTTCCGCCATCAGCGAGGCCGCCACGTAGGTACATATGAATGTCCTCGCGGAGGCCAACAAAAGCATCAACACCATGATGGCAGACCCACGCGCAGCCCCATGATAATTACCATCGCGCTGTATGGGACGCGCATGGCGCACATCCTTGTTTGGGTCTGTACGCTGGTGCTCCTTACCGTCGATCTTCGCTCGCCACCGTGGCCACCAATACCTCCTGCGGACAGCAGAGATCTTCTCGCACCTCCACTTTGATGCAGCTGCCACCAAGCAGAGGCATGCTGTACGGCCAGGATCGCTCGGGCCGCATGGCGTACGTACGGAACAAGCGCATTGATCAGCGCCAACTGCAGAGCGCCGGGGGTGCCCGAGTGTGCATGCGGGGCCGATGCGACTCTCGGCCAGTCGCCGGAGCACGGCCCGGGAGTTCGGTGCAAGGCGATTCATATCACGGGGTTCGGAGCGGGACAATTCCGCTGCTCGGCCATGTCTCGCCGGATGTAAAATGAGATCGCTTCCGGCTGCGGCGGCCAGGCCACGCGGTGGCCGGGGTCCAATGGGAGCGCCCGATTGGGGGGACGACACATCGCTTCGGGTCGTCACCCCCACCTTACACTATGCACCTCATAAAAGATGACCGTGAAGCCGTTCGAGAGTGCTCGCCTTGCCTCAAAAGCTGTGATCTCTACATTTGCCACTGGATCCACCCACCTGCCTGACTTCGCCTGCTTCTCGTTGCCTTCTCCACCTACCCGCCTGGCTCCACCTACCGCATTCTCGTCTGCTGGCTCCACCGACCACTCTTTCACGCCTGACAGTGCCGCCCATTCTCTGGACTGGTGTACGCACTGCGCCCGGCACTGCAACCAAGCAGGAGACAATGCGCCAACGTTCAAGGAGGGATCGCTCGGGGGAGCATCACCCAAAGTGTACTAGGTAGCGTGGCTGGCTAACCGTGCAAGGTATTGTGAGACCGATAGCCTTCATCTCCTCTCCTTTCTTGTGATTATCTCCTCTTCATCGTGTGTGTGTGTGTGTGTGTGTGTGTGTGTGTGTGTGTGTGTGTGTGTGTGTGTGTGTGTGTGTGTGTGTGTGTGTGTGTGTGTGTGTGTGTTGTTGATTGGTATCTACATATGCAAGTTTCAGAATGTGGAATGGAGTCCTCCCAGGGTGGGCTCATAGTATCCACCTACAGTATATTTTGGTAAGGGATCGCGATTCATGGACCAAGCTGTGAAGTTTCTTGTACTCAAAGTTTTGTATCGAGGGCTCTCTTCAGGATCGCCGCTGAGCCCCGGACAGCTTCCAACTGTAGTTCATTTGTAGTAATATTCCCAAGGATGGGTTTAATATCTCTGTGAGGTTCTTGTTATCATTCCCATAGCTCCACCGAACACTGGTACAACTTTGGCATTCTTCAGCTTCCAGGATATTTTCACTTCATTCTTGAGATCTTGGTATTTGGTCATTTTCTTGATTTCTGCATTGTTTAGTCCAAAATCAGTAGTATTAACACCTCAACGAGATCGGGGGAGTGCTCGTCACATTCCACATTTTCGATATACCTGCCGATCACATCACATGCGTTCTGGTTGAATGGTTTGCATGAGCAGGAACAATTGTCTGGGTGACAAATAGATGGTTGTTCTGTGTAGATTATGCGGTTTTACGGTGCGAGACATAATCCGTGGCGATGCTCACCATAAGTCAGGAGGTGCGTCTTACACTATGTATATATATATATATATATATATATATATATATATATATATATATATATATATATATATATATATATATATATGTATGTGGCATTGAAAGCTCAACTAATGTCGAGCTCGGCACGGTGCGAGGTTAAAGTACCGCGATGTCCCAAGCGGCTCGTGAGGAGACGTTCCGAATTAATGGCGGACAACACGCGCGGGTTGTGAGGAGAAACAAGAGAAGCTTAGCTATGGTAAAACCAACACGTTTATTTCCCATACCACAAACAATAAAAAGAACCATAGATGATGTAATCACGAGGAGACGACGGCGGGTTGGGAGGAAGGGAATGCAATCAATAAATAATTATTTACAAGGAGAATAAAAATGAATGTAAAGAAACTAAGGCGCCTCACTCTGGACTCAGTCACAGATGGGGGAAAGGGAACAAAAACCGGGGGACTCAGCTCTGGCAGCAGCAGGGACGAGGACGACGATGAGGAGATGAAGACACCTAGGCAGGTTGATGAACGGGCTCCGGGCGACAATGAGGACACAAAGCAGCAGGCAGATGAAACGGGCACAGGGCACATGAAAACAGGCAGGCAGAACAACCTCCTTAAAACTCAGACTCAATTCTCTTCAGCAGACTTTTTCCTCGTTCTTCTCAGACCAACTATTTTGTCCCCAACTTCAAACTGCCCGATTGGCTCCTCGCTCTTTTCCTTGGACAACGCTCCGCCCCCATGGGAGGTGTCTATCACTCTGCCCCTCGCGCTCATGCAGTTTTCTGGCACTCCCCAGTAGAGGGTGACATTGAGGTTATATGCACAATTTCCTTAACCATAATCCCTAATGATTACCACACACCACCCCCTGTATGGCGTATAAACAGTACAATTCTTAAGCTAACGTTTCCCTGTTTTTACATTGAGATGGCCAACTACTCGTACACAGACCATGCTACTCCATACATTCCTATCTGCTCTATGGGAATATCCTCCCCCACACCCACAAACATGCCAATATATATCTTCATTCATGGTTTCAATCTGCCTTTCGTCTCGGTATCCTGCATTCGTGCTTTCTTTCCAACAAACTATTAATTCTGAAGAATACGCGTCACCTGATACCTGCCATTATCTTGCATGTGCAAACCGTTTTGGTCTGGTTTGGGTTATCGTTGGAGGAGATTATAATATGTTAAACATTCTTTTTAAGAGAACGGAGCGATTTGGATCCCGACTGGGGGAACCTACGCTATCCATTTAGGCGTGATTACCCTCAATTCAGCCATTCACAAAGCACATTGCTTTGGGGGGGGGGCGGAGGGGGGGTCCGCTTTATCAGACTTTGTTGACGCGACAATATGTATGTACATTTCAATACCGTATTTTCGGTTCCTGCGACTGCAACATATCTGCAGCAATGACAATTTTTTACATAAGCCCAAGAAATGAGTGATTATTTCAGAAGGAGAGGTTATCCTATTACAATTAAAATTATGCAATGAGTAAAGGTGCACGAGTTTCTCACGAAGAGGTGATGATTGCAAAGAAGAACAACTTCAGATGACATATTCCTTTTGCCATGACCTACAATTTTACACTCGCCATATTGCCAGATCTGTCAAAGAGAACTTCAATCTTCTTCTGATGCATGAAACCACTCAGCAGATATTTGGTGACAGTCCCATTCTGGTGGCTTACAGGAAAGATAAGAACCTCATAGCAAACTGAGTATGCTCTTACTTTTCTTCTAATGATGGCAAAGCAGAACGATTAGGTACAACAAAATGTAATGGCTCCAGCTGTAAAACAGGTCAACACGTTACGTCCCACATATATACATACCCCGTCATGTGACCGTTGCAGCCAGCTCGACATCAGCGAAACTGAAGAATGCTTTGCAGAGTGTGGCTGAACATTTACGGTCAATTAGCGTAAATACAATGGGTCTTTCTGTAGCAACACACTTCAATTCTGCCAACCACACCAAGGACGATCTCCAGGTGTGTGTTATCACGGCGTGCATGGGTGATTTGGAGAGTAAGCGCTTAGAGGAGAAAGCCATTTCTCAGCTTGGTACTATACATGCCCAGGGCATTGAATGTTACATTTTGGGCCTTTCCTTCTTCCAACACGGCACATAATAAATTACACAACACATGTATTGCTATTTATAGCTTCTCAGTGCAGTACTTTGACAGAGGGAATATATATATATATATATATATATATATATATATATATATATATATATATATATATATATATATATATATATATATATATATATATATATATATATATATATATATATATATCCCTCCCCCACCCCTCCCACTTTTTCCTATTCATTAAATTCCTTTGCTCATGTATCTGCTTGTTTCCACTGCATCGCACTGTCGATGTTGCTTTTATACCTTCATCTTACTCCTCCATGAGCCGAGATATTATACCGCCATCATCCTCTCCCCACCCCCACCCCTCTCCCACCCCAAAAAAGAGGGACTGACAAGTATGCAAGAAAAAAAAGGAAAGATGGATACAATGAGGAAAGGCAAGTGAAACCTGTTGCACAATGAAACCCAATGTACCGTATGATTGTTGATGAACACATCTTCAGCATACTTTGAGCGAGCCACAGCTCGCTCTTGGCCTTGCAGGATGGTACCATGACGCGAATACTCCACGTAATCCTCACTCTGTGCTAACAGCAGCTCTCTTGGGGGCACGTCAAGGTATTTTGCACCACCATACTGGGGTATAGGAAAGGATATCACACACGTCATTGGAATCAAGCAAACATAACTTGTGCAGAGTTGTTTTTGCACACTCCTTGCATTTTTTCGATCCATCCTCACCTTCTCCAGGATGCTTTCCTGCAGACCTTTTTTGTAGTCTTCCTTGCGGACACAGAATGCTTCTCCGAGCAGCTGCAGCTTCGTAGGATCAGCTTGCAAGTGGACCTCAGTGCCCCGCTCACTCGCATCCCATGCAAAAACTACGAAGAGAAATAGTGCATCATATGTATGTTAATATTGTTGCAGTTGTCAGCCAATATCAAGTTTGAATTAAAAACAAATTCCCGTTTTGACCCCTGTGACCCCAAGCCCCCACCCTCTGGGGCATAAAACAGGAGTCAAATCCAGAAAATTCATTATACGTTTCATGCACTGCCCAATGTTGATTGCATATACAAAGTTTCACATCAAAAAAAAAAGTTTTAAAATGTGCCTGTAATTGCATTATTGGTATTCAACCTTGAAACCCCGCCCCAGAGGGCAGGGCCAAAAATGATACTGCTACAGCAGCTTCTTGCCATGTGGTGATCATAACTACCAAGTTTGGTGAATTTCTGCACAACTGTTTTGGAGGAGATCACGTGACGGACGTACAGACAGAGACAAACAGGAGCCATTTGTAAGCGTCTAAGAGTTACAAATCAGAAAGCCATTCAAGATACGTTTTCTGGTTCGATGACAAGTAAGTGCAAGCAGAGACAGACTCACGCTGAGCTTGTGCCATTTTTGCCGTGTCTCCTGTGCACCGTACAAAGTTATCTCCAGCAAAGGTCACCCTGAAACGCACACAAAGGTTGGCGACAACGAATTAGTACAATATGAAAAATCCTAATGTTCGATGCCTCTTGCCCTTCACTAGATAAGCACCCGAAGAAGAAGAAAAAAAAAAAACTTGCTTCCTCAAATGTCAGGCATTTGCTCAAGTGCAGAGAAAATCAGAGCAGCTTACAAAGCTTTACTATCACAATGTTGTTCAGTCATGCGGTAAATGTCAATCCGGACAATTCAATGGTTATTGGCATTGAAACTGGTAGGATGGCTGATAGGGGCATGTAGCGTGGTTGGATGGCTGGTCAAGTTTTAAATAGCAAAGGGCTTACCATGGGATGACGTTCTTGGATGCTTTTTGCAGCCTTCTCTTACTAGAAAAGCCAGTGGTGATTCAATTATGTTTAGCCATAGTTGCAGCTGGGATGATTGATTAGGTGAGAGCTGATTGGTTGGTCTTCCAATTACAGGTGAAAGATGATTGGGATTTATTTATTTGTTACACTGAGGATCAGAACCATGTTATGATGGAGGTAGTTAGGATTCATTTGTTTACCAAGTATTTTATTTCTCTTTTGAAGATGTTATAGTATGAAGAATACGTACCGAATAGGAACTCAAAATGCTCCACATATTGCTGGTAATTCGGTCATGTTTTGGCTTCTATGATGAGGGCAAGTTGAATGATTTTGGTTGTTTACTTTAACAACAATAAAGGTTACCTAATACATGGATTGTATTTTTCCACTCACGCATTTCAAGGAAGATTTCTTTTCCAAACAATCAACATAAGCCATATTCTGCTTTCCATCATATTGCACAGTGATATCCTCGGTGGTGTTTGACTGAAAATCCCTTGGCTTGCGTCACGAATAAGTCAAACATGACCATGCAGTCCATCTCCATCATAATGGTTGGCAAGAACAGGCGATACGATAAATTTCAAAGTTGCCTGGAAATCAATCAAAAACTGGCAAAATATATCTCAAAGGAGGTGGACGTAGGAAAAAAAATTTTCATCAAATGTCAAACCAAAACTTGGAAAAGTTGGGAACCCTTCGTGCAAGCTAAAACAACAATCGTTGGCAATCTCAAGTCTAAAGAGTGGATGATGACTTGGGCTATCATCTAGAAAACAAAAGAGGATATGCAGTATTTTTGCCCATACAAAATGCAATGCAATATTGACTTGATGGAAACCATCATTTTGATCCACAGTTGGATTTATATTTTAGATTCTGACCTTTTGTATCACAATGTACTGTTACTGTGGATGGTTGTTCACTTTTTCTTTGATTAGTTTGAGTGTAGAAACACATTGTTCCTAACGTTTCCATGACTCGAGGCCCCCATGCTCTAAACCCAAACAGTTCCCCTGGAATAACAAAGGAGCAATCATCAGTCTAGTTTTGAGTAACTTAGATGCACTGGGTTTAACTACTTTCAACATATGCCACCAAAAGAAAATAAAACTCAAGCAAAGTCGATGGCGCTCCATCACAAATCCCTACTCATCCCACTTTAAGCAAAGTTGAAAGATGGCAAAAAAAGTTCTCCCAGGAATGACCAAATATCAAATTTTGAGTTAAAACTTTTTTCCCCTGTTTTGACATGTGACCCTAGTCCTGACCCACTGGGGCATGAACCGGAGGTCAATTCCCAAAAAAATGTTAGATATTTCATGTACTCTCAATGTTGATTGCATATACAAAGATGCATATTAAAATGTTTAGAAATGTGCCCGTAATTGCATTTTTTGTTATTTCACCTTTTGACCCCACACCCAAGATGACACAGCTCTTGCATGATCTTCGTGCCATGTGTTGATCATAACTACCAAGTTTGGTGAATTTCTGCACAACCGTTTAAGAGGAGATAGCACGATGGACAGACAACCAGACAGACGGAGCCGATTCCAATATCTCCCTGGATTATTCAACAAGCATGGGGATAATTATTACAAACAACTTATAATGACTAAAAACTGGTTCAGTGGTGCTGTTTTGTGCAAGTGAAAAGTTGATCATTGGGAGTTGAAGAGAAGGAGCAAGAACACATGGGTTACTTACTCATTCTCTGCACATCCAGTTCCAGAGTAAGGGTTCTCTCTCATAGAGCGCGTCTTGGGATCATAGTAGGCCGAATTTGGGTCCAAGTTCCTTAGGTACTAGTAGAAAAGAATGAAGAAATGATACAAAGGTAAAATGGAGTTAGATATGCATTGGTATGATGGCAAGCAAAAAGGTTTAATGAAACAAGATCTACTAAAAAGCATATCAAAATGCAAAGCCCGTCCGCGTCAGCTTTGTACTCGAACTAAGCTTGACAAAAACGGCAATTTAAAAAAATTTCACATTTTATTAATTTGTGTTCTCCACATTCTCATAATAAAGGCTGTGTTAAAGATTTGATGACAAAAGCTCAATTGGTTAAAAAAAAAAGGAAAAAGCTATGGTATGGACATGCGTGTCTTCTCCATAACTTCAAACCCATCAAACCTAGCCGTCCAAAACTTTGCATGCATACTAAGGGAACTCCAAAGCAGCGCGTGAATGAAAACTGGGAGTTTGGGGAAATTTAAACACCCCTTTGAAGATAATTTAGGGGGTGCTCATCACAAGTAACCAAAATAAGCCTTACGAAGATGGCGGCACGCCATCTTCATCAACTCTCTGTCAGCTAGCTGGGATCTTAAGCCACCATTTTGTTCGGCCTGTTCAACAATGCCTGATCTCGGAACAGGCCGTAACGGTTTAACAATAAGGAGCTCAATTTTTTTTCACTTTCCTCACTCGTATCATCGAATGCCTCATCTTCATTCCTAAATATTGCTGTATACATCGCTTTTGTAAGTGCTATAGTTTTCAAATTAGGAGCATGGAGCGATTTCATACATTATATGATGCGATTTTCCACTATGACCTCTTGCGGACAAATTAATGTAAATAATCAAAATATGAAATTTTCCTTTGAGGATCGGATGTCGTGGACTAAATAAGTGTCAAAATCTGGAGTGAAATCTGAAAATGTAAATAAATTCACGGTTTTTGTTTTTGCGGGTATGTCTCATTGCTAATCAGCTTGCTATCGCTTGCCAAGCCAGCCATTTTGTTGGAGTGCTTAAGCAACTTGATGAGCGCTCTACAAGCTGCTTGGTTGTTTGTTTGCAAACCATGTTGATACACGGCAAAAATACCTACACTGTTAGGGTTAGGGTTGTAGCGATACATGGGAAATGTGGCCATGCTGTCACACTGCACTGTCTATTTTTATTTCACCTTTTTGTGCGATTTGCTTTCATCATACCACCCATCATTTCCACATAGATACATATTAAAAAAAAAAAAACGTTCATCAACCTCATGTTCGGAATTCCACCATGTTGGTTTGCACTGTGAAAAGCATAGTCGGACATTTTGTGTCTTCTGTGGCACGATATATTTTTGAATTGAATTTCACCCATTTTCCACTTGAATTCCTCTTTTAAAGAACTCCGCTAAAGGGTAAACATTTGTGGTTGACATTTTAACGTACTTTATGTGTGCACCCACACATTATATATATATATATATATATATATATATATATTATATATATATATATACATACACATACACATTACCACAATGTAATTTGTAACAGGCTGTGGCACCTCTGTCACAACGGTCCACTCAAAAGCACTCATACGGAATATATATATATATATATATATATATATATATATATATATATATATATATATATATATATATATATATATATATATACATACATATATATATATATATACATATATATATATATATACATATATATATATATATATACATACATATATATATATATACATACATATATATATATATATATATATATATATATATATATATATATATACATATATATATATATATATATATATATATATATATATATATATATATATACATATATATATATATATATATATATATATATATATATATATATATATATATACATACATATATATATATATATATATATATATATATATATATATATATATATATATATATATACATACATATATATATATATACATACATATATATATACATATATATATATACATATACACACACACATATATATATATATATATATATATATATATATATATATATATATATATATATATATATATATATATATATATATATATATATATATATACACACATATAGACATATACACACGCAAAAGAAACTTACCACTTGTTTGAAATGTAATAAAATTGTAACAGTTGAAAATAAAACAAACTAACAATTGCGAATTGAAACATTTGCATTTTATTAATGACATGTCAAGTTTTTGACCAAGACACACCATCTCATAAGTTTGTTCTACAGTACAGAACAGCACAGGGTGCAATGTCAGTCCCCTTTGAATAGCGTGTGTGGCCACCATTGTTTTGGATACAGGCAGTGCATCGTCGGTGCATACTGCCGACCAGTCTTTGGATGGATTGGTGCTGGATTTTGTCCCACTCAGTCCTCAATGTCTGAAGCCATCTGACTTCGGACCATCTGCCTGTTCTGCCTTGCAGTGGTGACTCTTGGCCTCCCTGATCGAGGTCTGTCATCTGTAGAGTTGTGTAGGGTGTCTCTGTCCACCAGGGCCGATATCGTCTGGTGTGAACAGCCAAGGCGACGTGCCACCTCACGGTCGCTCAATCCGCCTTGCAGTATGCCCAAGGCACACTGCCGTTGATCCCTTGACAATCGTGGTATGTTGATTGAAATTCCCATTTTGCACTGGCCTTTTTAAAGCCAATATCAAGACATCACGTGCAGCTCATTAAAATCATCCTGTACCCCTTGGCTAATCACTGACAGTCAAAACGGCTGTTCAACAGCTGTGCTATGAAGTGACCATTGAAGGTTCAAGTGACCATCCGTGACTGTTTTGTCTGACAGTGAGGACACTATTGTCCACAAATAAGTTCACACATTTACTACACGCAGTGTTATTGTTGATATTTGAAGGTTTAAAAGGTGGTAAGTTTCTTTTGCGTTTCAGTATATTGTTACGGTTGTGGAAATTCGCATTACACCATAAAGGGCCCGCAGGTGAGATATCTCTAAGTACATGTGTAGTTAGCCCAAACCCATTGTATAGAGGGAATTTATGTGATTCATCCGGGCTGCAACGCTTCGAGTTAGCCATTTTTTCTGTTCTATCTTTATTTTGAACCAACCACGTCTCAACCGCCATCACACAACAACCACCTTAACCACCACGCCAGCCATCGTCACCAACTACAACCACGCTCCAACCCTCAGACAACAACAACAACGCCGCCAACAGCCACGACCTTAACCTTCACAACTCAATCCCGCAAACATTGCATCACCGCCATTCCCAAACGGCACCATAACCATCAACCCTCACCACCGAAAACCCTCCACCACCTTCACCTCTCTCCTTCTACGGCCATTCCCGCACCTCCTGTGAACACTGAACGTCAGGCTGTCTCAGGCCTGTTCAGCGATTGGTACCGAACGCACCGAGCCACGAGCGCAAATGGCGGCCTTTCCGAGGGGAAAACTCGGATCAGAAATGCTTCACGCCCACTTCTCCTCTGTCCAATTAGCGAGCGCGGGGCGGCTTGGCACCGCCTCCAGGCGCGTGTGTGTGAAGTCGATATATGCAAATTCTAGGATCAGGGGAGGTTCACGCCCCCGTTTCCTCCGACCAATGGGCGAGCGTGGCTCCGCCCCCGAGGTCATTCTGATCCGAATACTTGCATATTAGCTGCTCCTGCCCGCCTATAAAAAGACGAGCGCAAGGCGACCTGCGGAGAGAGTATCATCGAGTCGAGTCGCTAGGAGAGTGCGGAACTGAGGAGAGTGCGGAACTGAAGAGAGTCGGGTTGCAGAGAGAGTCAGGCGAGGGAGAGCGGTGGAACTGCAGGCAAGGGAGCTCGGGTCCAAGGCAAGAAGGACGGCGGTCGGCGACGAGGTCGTGGTGTGGGATCGCTCATCTCGGGACCCAAACCAGCCAGCCACTCCCCTCCCCCTAGGGCATCAACAATCTCCCTTTCCCCCACGCTGAGATAGTGCAAAAGGGGGCCCCATTCCCACCCTACCCCACACGTGGTGCCAACGAAACCCGCCAAGGAGCACGGAGTCGGGGCACAGCCGCGCGGCCACATTAGCGGCTGGCCCGCCAACGCGTCACGAGGACGCGGGTAATACCCACCTGGTCTCACGGACCTGGCCGCTCATCTAGGTCCCACGCACATTTGGCCTACGGGCCTGGCTGCCTCCTTGTCTGTGAGGGTGGTTTCTTTCCTTTGCTTTTGTGTAAATGTGTGTTGGCACCGT
>NC_140962.1:130650169-130670169 GCF_056783735.1 Eptatretus burgeri
CCTTGAGCGTTTTCCGCAATCCAATATGGCGTCCAAAATGGCCGCCTCTTCTGTTTTTCTCATAACTTTGCAAGCAGGTTTCCCCAAAACACACTTTAAATGTCTACATATATGTTTTGAAGTATGAGGAACTTATTAGAATACATCTTAAGAGATATTGAAGCACGCAAGTACCAATAAGACCGCTTGAGCTCTTCCAAAAATCCAAAATGGCGTCCAAAATGGCCGCCATATTTACTGTTTTTTGTCATAACTTTGCAAGTAGGTTTCCCCAAAACACACTTTAAATGTCTAAATATATGTTTTGAAGTATAAGGAACTCGATAGAATACATTTTAAGAGATGTTGAAGCACGCAAGTACCAATAAAACTGTTTGAGCTCTTCCAAAAATCCAAAATGGTGTCCAAAATGGCCGTCATTAACAATTTTATCTCAAAATTGTTTAAATATTTATCATTAATTAATTGACTGTGATATTTCATCCTGAAAATATTCAACAAACATTTCAATTATAAATGTGGTTGCTGTGCATACAGTATTCAAATCAATTTGAATGTTAAAGTCTAGAAGTGTGCCCTTAATTGCTTATGACATTACGAGGGAAACATTGTACCATCAGTTTGATGCTAAACAGACAGGGCGACATAAATTTGCCATATGGTCCATTTTCGTCACCTAAAGCTCGGAAATTGAAAACTTGGTGCTAACCTTTTTTTACCAACAAGATGCAGTTGATGTCTACCATGAGGTGAGTTCTATTTGAAACATTCCGTTATCATTAAGGAAGTAAAACTATTATTTTTGGTACCCAGACTAAATGCATGATCAAAATTTGTGTCTTCATGCATGTACTACACAGTACTGTGTAATATCACTTGACAGGGAATTTCTGTGGAGTAGTCTATCGTTACACCTAAAACATTGTATTGAATCATTTTATTTGTTTCATGCAGATGAAAAGAATTATAGTATGATAGAAATCAGAGAGTGTATGACACTCCTTCCTATTGGTACATGTATGCTGTATTTGTATAAAAGGTTCCTTTTTTGTGTGTGTCATGTCATTCCTATATTGTGATATGCTAGTATACATTCATTATTAATAATAGCAGACATTTTAAAGTGCCTTTTCCATTGGATACAAAGTGCTATGAGATGTCATCCCTGGTTGTCATAGGAGATAAAATATGTTATAGAAATTGCAGAATCATGTGATGGCAATCATGTGATGGCATTGGCATTTGTGTGCTTCTACATCTCTTATAATGTATTCTATTGAGTTCCTTGTACTTCAAAACATATATTTAGACATCTAAAGTGCGTTTTGGGGAAACCTACTTGCAAAGTTAAGAGAAAAACATGAAATGGCGGCCATTTTGGACGCCATCTTGGATTGCGGAAAACGCTCAAGGAGGATTCATGAGGACTTTTAGTATGTTATTTCACACACATTCCTGGACCTTTCCTGAAAAAATCAGCTCGTTACCAAAAATGTCCAGGTTAAACCCTAATGCTCTTGGACTATTGCCCAAAAATGGTGTGTTACACACTCCTCTTGTTCGGTCCATTTCGGCTTCTCTTGCTTGAACCCTTGCTCCTCACCTCCATTCTCGTCATATCCTTTCCCTTCTTTTTCTCAATTTTGACACTTCCCCAACCTCAAACTGTAGCCATATTTGCGGTGGGTGGGTCTGAGAAACTGGTGGCATGAAACCCTTCAGAGCATTTGACCCCAAGAAAGGTGTATGGATGCATTGCAAAGCAGTTAGTTAACCCATCGGTCAGTGAAGACTTACTAGATGCTCAGGTATTGCATCAAACCGCAGCTCATCTTGAAGATTTTGTGCCTTTAGCTGTCGCTTTGCCTGCAGAGAAAGGAAGGAAAAATCATTAATTTGTATGAAACATGTGGCTACGGGTTTGCATTACTGCTGTGAACACAGTACCCATTGTAGGTTAATGCAGTACCCATTGTAGGTTAAGTTCAATTTTAAATACGCGACCTCTGCAACATCCTATCGGACAAAAAGGATTAGTCATATACCTGGTACTGAGCAGTGATATTTCTACATACTCAGGCCGGAGACCATCATTAGTAAACCTATACCAAGAGTAAATTTATTTCCTCGTCGTCAAGCTTCATTGGATTTCACCTTCATTGATCTTTGCATTGTGGAGGTACAGTGAGTAAAGATGAACGATAGGTGAAGCTTGTAAATTTGCTTGAGCTTTTATCATTCACTGCACTTTTACCGTATTTTCCGGTGTATTAAGCGCACCCCTGTTTATCAACCTCAAAATAAATGAATATATTGATCATTTTATTTTCTGATCGAGATCTAAATACGTTTGTACATTAACATTGCACGGAACAAAGTGACGGAGGTATCAACATGCTTACTTCCATGTCCACTTAATTACATCTAATAGTGTTGTTCTCATTTTCAAGAAGTTGGAGAGAGAAGAGAGGATACCAAGAAGTTTATATTTTTCTTTCTTATTTTGTTATATTATAATGAAGATTTTTTTGTTACGAGAAAAAGGAAGAAAAGGGATTCATACAGTATCATACATATTTCTTGTGGATTTGTGGCCCTGAAAAGGGCCGTTTGGGTTTGATGAAGCTTTTCACCTAACCCGAGAAAATCCTCGTCAATGCTTTCCTAGTCAAAGACGGCACGTAACTTCTTGTCCGAATCCGGGTTGAGCAAGTCCCCATCACTGTCACTCATCATTTGCAGTCTCTGCCTCCCAAATGATGTCGTCCTCTGTGCCGTCCATGTTGTTGAAGATGCAGCATTTCAGAAATTCTCAATTGATGATGTCCGACGGTATCTCCTCCTACACATTGACTGATGGACGTTTTATCAGCCATATCATCAGGCAGATGTTGGGAGATGTATGTGCAGTGTTGAACCGACAGCTGATGGCATGCCATGAACCTGTAGGCCCATGGCGACCTGGCCGTGAAGTCCCCAATGTCATCCTCATTAGCGAAGCTCCTCGCCTTCAGCCTGAGAGCAAGTGTTGAAATGACGTAACCCTCAGCTCTCTTCTCTCAGACCCGAGCGACGAGACGCTCCTCAAGTTGAAGCCACTTCGCTGACTTTCCCCTCAGCGCCTTTTTCTTCCTTGGTGTCTTCTCTATCGTTGCCTTGCTTGTTCTCCAGCGCCGGATGACAGACTCGTGCATGTCGAATCGCCTCCCAGCTTCCCGGTTCCCAAACTCTTCTGCAGACCGGCAGATGGAGAGTTTGAACGCTGTGGTTAATGAGCGCCTTGACATCTTGATAGATAGAATGGATGATACGTGACGTAATCTGGTGATGTAAGCCGAGGCACTCGCAAAGCACAAAGCAGCCTTTCTTGAGGGTCACGTGACAGCCCCAGCCTGTTGTCGGATGCATGTAAGTTTGCATGCAAGCTTATTTGAGGTGGGTGCTCCGTTATTATACTCGAGCTATTGTGAATAATACTTCTTTTGATGTCAGACCAGGTGTTCTTCGTCTTTTGTGTTTAATGGCGCTTTCAGAGCAGCAAGGCACTATATATG
Organism: Eptatretus burgeri; assembly: GCF_056783735.1. NCBI lineage: Eukaryota > Metazoa > Chordata > Myxini > Myxiniformes > Myxinidae > Eptatretus > Eptatretus burgeri. The sequence goes on from NC_140962.1 coordinate 130,653,724, forward strand.
CCACACACCTAAACTCCGGGTGTCTCCGGAAGTTTCCGAGCATGACGATTTAATTTTTGCACACGGTTAATAAAACACTGTACAAACTCTTAACCTGAACTGATTTTCAAAATATAAATGGTGGAGTTAAGCTTAACAGCAGTTCTGACTGCTAAAAAAAAAAAAAATTAATAAAAAAGTGTTCATTGGGAGTATAAATTAAATTCAGCATTGATCGTTTTTAATACTGATTCTTTTCTATATCCGTGTATTAACCGCACCCCTAACTTTTATCTTTGTTGCCATTAAAAAAGAGCGGTTTATACACCGGGAAATACGGTATGCATTCCTGAGATAGGAAAACTCGGGATTTGGTATTTTACTTTGGTGATGTCAGACATGATATGGTGCAAAGAGTGATTAAATGGTTGTTTCAGGCTCTTCACGATAAAAGAACATGCGAATAGTCAACTTCCTTTGACTTCAATATTCCTGAGATGTAAAATAACAACTTGGGATAGCACTTCATATATGATGTCACAATCTTACTATAATTCACTGTCTGTCCATCTGTCTGTTCCCAGGAACCGCAAAAACGGCTGAACCGATGGAAACCATTTTTGGGTATGTAATCCTGGGACCCCTTGGAGTAAAATAGGCATAAATATAATAACACGACACCCTTGACGGTTCCCGTAGGGAGCGGGTGCTTTGAGCATATTAAATACATCACAGGAATGGTCTGCTTTTGAGTTTCAGGTACGGCTGGCAGGATAACCTAGAGGAATGCACTCGCCTCCAAACGGTCTCGCCTGGGTTTGAATCCTTACCCGGCTATAAACTGTCATCCTAGTGTTTCATCAATGTGTGTGCGTCCCTCGGATGGATGTTAAACTGGACTTCCCATCTGCCAGCACGAGTCGGTGGATGTTAAAGATCCCACGGTGTCCTTCGTGAAGAGTAGGTGAGCTATTTCCGGCACCTGAATAAATTCCAAATTCCTGCTTTAATCTACAGGGAGCACTGCATGAGTGGCACAGCCACACCCTCAGCCAATGATGCTATCCCACAGCCTTGTACTGCATATAGTGGAGCAGATAACAGCAATTTTTGAGAGGAATCGTGCAAATGATGATACAAGCATCAAATTTGGCACATTCGTTCTCCAGGGGATTCTCATCAAATCTGCCTGATTGGCCATTTGAAAATCCAAATTTTGAAGAAAAAAAAAAAAACTTCAAAAAAGTCAAGATCACGAATCAATGTTGGATGCTGGCTGAGATTGGTGAATGTTTCAAAAACATCACCAAAGATGTTCCAAGTCTGCCATGCAGTTTTCTTCCCTTTACCGTGGAAGGCAAACACGACGTCACATCCAGTGAACGCATGGAAGTATGGGATCCCTCTAGCTTTCTCAGGCCAGATTGCAGAAACTACCTCATGGACTGGAATCCATCGCGCCTTGGCTCCTTGGCCAAAGGCAATCCACATGTTCTCAAGACCTAGTTCCTGTAAGGATGGCAGTGCAGATATTGCTATGACTAATACGTCCGTGTCATTTGCCTTAATGATAATGGACTTGCTACCATCCGTCGTTGCATCCCTGGCATGTACAAATATTTGAGTGTCAGCTTCTTCATGACAACATGGAGACACAGCATCCAGTTACTTCCTTGTGTTGCTAATGGCATCTTCTCCTTTTGTGACAATGACTGTGCTTGTCGTCTGCTTCACACATCTTTTCCACAAGGAAGTGAAACAGCTCAGTCTTGTTGCTGTCATCTCGAAGAAAGCTTCTCCAGTTACTTGGGGTCTTACTGGTTCCTGTCACTCTTCTTCCGATTCCTTTCCCCCTTTTCGACCTTGCCTCAGACTTCAGACTTGACATCTTGTACACATCAAACACTACGTCCACCCTCTCGTACCTGGCACCATAGGATTCCACCTTTGGGATGATGTCTTCTTCAGCATAGTCATCAAATATCTTTGAAGTGCGTGGAGGTAGGGCATTGATAAGTGGTGAGCCATCAATGACGACTGCATCTCCCCTTGGTTCTCTGTCTGGGATGTTCACTTGCGCTTCAAGAATTTCAGCCAGCTGTAGCTTCAAATTTTTTTTTAAGTTTTTTTTTTTTTTTCAAATTTTTCAAAATTTGGATTTTCAAATGGCCAATCAGGCAGATTTGATGAGAAAGCCCTGCAGAACATAAATGCCAAATTTGATGCTTGTATCATAATTTGCACGATTTTTCTACTACCTACTACGAAAGAATAAGTTTTAGGTTAACCTGATTAATAATTATGGAGACATGCACTGGGAAATTTGAAACTGGGGTGTCGGTCGCTTTGCAAGCTTTTGTAGTTCTTTATGTAGAGGATACACAGTAACCTGCACGTAAGAGAAAAGATTGTACGTAGAGACAAGGGATGACACGAGGTGGTGGCATACCACAAACTTGGCACTGTCGGGAAAAGTGGGATTGAACCATCTGTGGAAGGCAGTTCAACAAATGGGAGAAAAAATAGGATTAAAAGAGTTGAGGTATGCAGTAAGCCTGGATTTTGGAAGTTTAACCAGGAGAACTGCATACTGGGGTGTTGGGGGAAGGTTTGGTGGAGGGTGTAAGGGTTGAAAGAGCAGAGAGGGGGATTATAGATGAGGTTTAAAACAAACAAACAAAAAAAAAAAAACAGTCCAATGAGCTCCATGATTTGAGAAGAAAAGGTCTTCATTTTCGGCCTCATCATGGAAGATTCCAAGTAGGTTAAAAACTTTAGGTTCTCCTTCAAGAGTGCAGGAGAAATGTGATGCTGGGGCACAAGCCCATCGGGGAGAGCAGTACTCCATTGAGATATGGAGAAAGTCCTTATAGACCGAGCATAGTTCTGATTTTTCAAGGACAGAGTTGGAAGGAGTGAGGATGCATAATCTGCAGCTGACTTTGGAGACAAGATTTGCTAAATATTCAACCCATGAGAAGTCATAGCTGATGGTGGGGCCTCAAAGCCCAAGAGATTGAACATTTGAATGGCTGAGCATGAAAATAGATAGGTGCGCTCAATTGATGATCCTTATGGAGTGACGGGGTACATGAGACTTTGAGACTGGCCAAGATTGAAATACATATTCCATTTGTCAGATTAACATTGAATCCATTCTCGATAAATAGGCAGCAATGCAACTGCTGTCTGCCTGACAGTGGGATGGGGTACTGCATGAGAGAATATCAAGCCACGTGCAAAGGCTTTTTCAGAGCACCGGAGGTTGTTTTTGTAGATGAGGAACAAGACTGGGCCCCAACACTGGTTCAAGACAAGAGATGGTTCCATTGATAGTAATGCATTGACTGTGCGAGTGAAGCAAGTAAGAAAGCCAGGCATGAAGGGGGATTTGTATTCCACACGCAGCAAACTTAGGAAAAATATAAAGATGCCAGACTGTATCAAATGTCTCACATATGTCCAGGGGAGATGGCCAAGACCTATTGTTCAAAATTTAAGGTCTCCGGCCATTGCTGAGAAAGAAGCAAAAGCATGTGCAAAGTTGAGTGAACAGGACAGAATCCAAACTGATTGTCAGAGATCAGGCTCAACAATTTAGCAGAAATATTTGGTCAACCTCCCACAAATTGCAACAAAAGCAAACTCAACAGATTTTGATTCCTTGATATGTCCTCAGTGACAGAAAAAAGTCCTAAGGGATCCTCCAGGGGGAAAGTCCTGAAATCATGGAAATCTAATATGGCCACCACCCGGCTTCGGGGAAAATGAGAAAATAGTAAAGATTGATATTTTAATATGTAAATATATGTTTTTCTGCATTCTAATTGTTTCTAGTTATGGTCAGTATATTGATATACAAGAATAATTATAAAAAAGTAAAATGTATTGAGGGTAAAATAAAAAATACAGCTTTTTTGTCCAAAAAATGTCAATTTTTTGTCCCGAAAATTTTTTTTTTTTTACCCGATACTGATTTTGGCTCCTGGACAAAAAATTAAGAAACGTTGAAGACACAAGATGAAATCAAGTCTATGGCAATACAATATAACTATGTAAATCATTGAAACATGAAAAAATTCACAATTCCACTCGGGGCAATCACATTTGCCTGACGAAGGTTTCGAAATGAAAATGAAAATTCGCATTAAACTCAGAAACTACATCCATTATAAACTTGCTCTACATGTTGAGAAAAATCAAGCGTATTAAAGTTAGAACTCGACAATGTCGTCATCATCCTCATCATTATCACATGGAGTGTTTGTGCAGCCAGAGCCCCTGCAGTTTCCACAAGCTGGAGTGCACTCGATGTTGTGCTTCTTGCATGGGCATCTCATGGTGCTACATTCAGCCTGGCAGTTGCACCTAATGACACATGGCTTGGAGCTCCTCTCACGTGCAACCACAGACATTACCACCAACATCAGAAGCAGCAAAGTATCACAGCCTGCACGTGTATCTGCAAGTCCAAGAATGCAAGGGATGTGCAGATGAACTTCTTCCGACAGACTGGGGTTGGCAGAAGTGTGACAAGGGTTTTGTGCCACTTCAAACATCAATAGCTCCAGCTCCTGAAAAGATGTTACGTGGCATTAGGTGCAACTGCCAGGCTGAATGTAGCACCATGAGATGCACATGCAAGAAGCACAACATTGAGTGCACTCCAGCTTGTGGAAACTGCAGGGGCTCTGGCTGTACAAACACTCCATGTGACAATGATGAGGATGATGACGACATTGTTGAGTTCTAACTTTAATACGCTTGATTTTTCTCAACATGTAGAGCAAGTTTATAATGGATGTAGTTTCTGAGTTTAATGCGAATTTTCATTTCAAAACCTTCGTCAGGCAGATGTGATTGCCCCGAGTGGAATTGTGAATGTTGTCATGTTTCAATGATTTACATAATTATATTGTATTGCCATAGACTTGATTTCGTCTTGTGTCTTCAACATTTCTTTTTTTTTTTTTTGGCCCAGGAGCCAAAATCAGTATCAGGTAAAAAAAAAAATTCGGGTCAAAAAATTGACATTTTTGGACAAAAAAGCTATAATTTTAGATTTTACCCTCAATACATTTCACTTTTTTATAATTATTCTTGTATATCAATATACTGACCATAACTAGAAACAATTAGAATGCAGAAAAACATATTTACATTTTAAAATATCAATCTTTACAATTTTCTCATTTTCCCCGAAGCTGGGTGGCGGCCATATTGGATTTCCATGATTTCAGGACTTTCCCCCCGGAGGATCCCTTCGGACTTTTTTTTCTGTCACTCTGGACATATCCAGGAATCAAAATCTGTTGAGTTTGCTTTTGTTACAATTTGTGGGAGGTCATCTGACATTTTGACTGTACTAATCAGAGGAAAGACTCAAGAGGAAAGACTCAACATCAGCAGCAATGATAATTCCATGACTTTGGAATAGTTGGAAGTAGGTTTACTTGTCTGTATAGTATTTGAGAGTATCTGTTTTTTCCCATTCTTGTGTATGGGTGTGATGTGTTCTGACTTCAAAACAGATGGGAGCCAGCCACAGAATAAGGACAGGCTCAAGATCACAGACAGAGGAGAAGACAAAAAAGCAGTAAAATAGGATTTGAGAAAATGGGCAATGATGTCATATAGGCCCGTCATCAAAGCAGAGATGAGGCTGAACAGAAATTTCTTCACGTTCTTGGTTGAGAGGGAGACAAAGTACAGGTACACAAGTAAACACAGTTGAGACATTCTTCCTTATCTCAAGCAGTCTGCGGTGATGCCGTTTGATACGAGAGGGGTGTCCCGGAGGGTGGAGGGAGAGACGGACTTAACAAGAGACCACCATTACTTTGAGGAAGGACATTCGTTGGAAAGTTCAGCCTTGATATTAGCAAGTTGGTGTTTTCGTTCTCGACAAAGGATGGGCACACACTTGTTGCGAGCCTGATGGAGTGGCCTGAAGTTTCCTTCAGCGAGGTTTGCCTTCCATGTGGAGAAAGCAAACTGCTCGACTGCAACTTCCTCACCACAAGATTCAGTGTACCAGGGCTGAGAGGATGGATTTGATAGCTGCAGATGGGATGGCATACATAAGTGCACGAAAGGAAGTCGGCTTTTGTGAATGTATTGCCACGTGGAACAAACATCAGGTGCCTTAGAGACGGCAGCCTAATTCTTTTGAGAGAAGGCAGATTGAAGTCCCTTCCAGTTGGCCTGTGCAAACAGTCATAACCTGTGACATTGAGGTCACTTCCCAACAACAGATGTAGGTTTTTAGGCTTTGATAAGAGGCCTATAGAGTTATCTTCATTCCGTGGATGGCACACCACACAGACAAGTATCAAGTGGTTGCAGAGAGGAATACACAGCAGAGGTATTCTGTGGGCAAGCATTCACATCAAAAGCAATGCCACATCTAGGACAGAGAGAGACTCAGGAATTCAAGACCTTATCCTTATGGAGTGACTGGGAGAGGAATGTTTCCATTAGGCATACAAATACCAGAGCAGGGACATAAATAGAAAGATCGGTAACATTATAATGGAGACCTCAAAGTTTGGGAGAATGAATATTGGTGGAGTTATGCAAAAATATCTTTATTCGACTTTACATTCCTGAGATCTAACTACATAAGGCAAATTGCAATTTAGCTTCATTGACGGTAACATTTGTCCAAAATTTAACCACGGCTCTGTGTCGATTTTGGAGACCCCAAAAAAACAAGATGGACAAAGAGACCCAACTAAGTACGGAAGTGAGCGGTCTCACAAATAATTCAAGTGAGATTGACAAAAGAGAGAAAGAGTGGCTATCCAGGCAGACAAGGAAGGAGAAAAGTAGAAGGGGATGAGGGAAAGCATCAATTTCATGGGAACGATTGAGTCACTTACAGAGGATTACAGATAAGTCTCTGCGGGACTCACAATATCCACTTTGGCATACTCCTCCACAATGCGAATATGCTCAGCCGGATTGTAGCCATTCCACCGGTCTCGTTTTCCATCAAAGTCCTGCAGCAGGATAGGTTGATCTGGTTCATCGGGAGCAATGTCCTTTCCTGTGAACTGTGCCCCAATTTTCCTTGGCCTCTGGAGAGTAAAAGGAATAAAAGGGATGCGAGATATTTAGGCATCGAAAAAGGCCTTGAGCTTTACCAAAAAAATACCAACACAAAATAGCAAACCAAAGTAATGTCCCAAAAATACCTCCATGCAATCTTTGCGCTTGTGGGTCATTGAACCACAGTTCTCACAAGCACCTTTTCGAAAGTAGGTTATAACTCGGCCCTGAAACACAGGATTCATTTGAACTTTGTAAACAAAAAAGGTAACGAAATCAAAAACGTGCACCCCCACCACCACCAAAAGGTCTTGAACACGGATCCTATTAACAATACTCCACTGGAATTTCCATTTCATATAGAAGCAAAGATCGAGTCCTTACAAATGGGCTAATTCCCGGAGAATTACAGATGGGATGTCTCGTAATCACCAAACCCACTGGGAGCGGTGGTTTATCATACACATTTACATAACAATTTGGAGTCCTCTCCTCCACCCTGAACCCCAAGTGGTATGAATTGTTTTTATCAAATAAAACATTCCCGAAAACAAATGCAGTCTTCAACTCATTCCATCCAGTGATTTAGCAGTGCAGAGAATAGACATATATATATATATATATATATATATATATATATATATATATATATATATATATATATTATAATACCAAGCTTGCACACTAAAAACTCGGCTCGCCGTCACACGATCCCTATGAAATTGCTGTGGCACTTTTCGGACATGCCGACAATGTTTGGGAAGTCTTGGCGTTCCATAGTACCACTTGCATTTTGCACAATGCATATTTTTGTCATTCCCCATGTACGGTCTGTCGTCTGCTATCAGCTATGTTGTACTGCTATCCCGTGCATGTGCACGGGTATCGCTAGTATATATACATAAAGACCCACCCACATCTCTCACCTGTGAATGGAGGGAATAGCCAATCAGCTCTCACCGAATCAACTAAACTCAGGTGGCTATGATTATATAAATAATTGACCCCTCCCACACTCCTCCAGCCGAAGAAGCTGCATAAAGCAACCCAAGAAGTCTGACACAAGGGAAGTGCAACGCTGTTTCGAACCATTCCCAGAATTCCTCAACAACTATAAAGTCGTTCACAAATAGTACACACATGAGAATCCCAATGCTACACACCCCTTCAGCTACCGGACCGGTTTCATCACTTATTGGCGAATTATCAGCGACAGCGCAGACAGCAATGCATACCAATGAGGCTCCCAAGCATATACCATGTGCAAACGTCAAAAGCAGTCAATGGTGAAGAAACTGCATAAAGCAACCAAGAAGGCCTACGCAAGGTAAGCACTTTGCCGTTTGATCCCTTTGCAGAGTTCCTCCACAGCTATGAAGACATATCGGCTGGAAGAGTATGGGAAGAGTGAATTTATTTATATAATCCTAGCCGCCTGGGTTTAGTTGTTTAGGTGAGAGCTGGTTGGCTGTGTTATCTTCATTCACAGGTGAGAGATGTGGGTGGGTCTTTCTTTAAGAAAAAAAACAAAAACATTATACATATATATTGTTGCGGATCCGGGGTGGCAGGATTCTCACCCAGTCCTAGGCTCCACCCTCACCACCACCGTCTCCGGGGTTTATAACGCCGGCCGGCTCAGCACAGGCCTCGGATCACACGCCTTCAATCGCGATACCAACGTAATACTTGTACCCTGCCAGTTGGGGAAATAGAACCCCTGGTTTCAGACTGGTTTTGTCAGATGCCGAGCGTTTTCTGCCAGTCTGTAACCATTTTGGTTTTATATGCCAATCGAATGGATCGTTCCTCGACGCGACACATTAATCCAGAGCGGCAACTTCATATGAATTAACCAGATTTATTGGGGAACATCGGGGATCACAACACAAGCAAAATTCACGACAATGTTTTTATGAACAATCCTCAACCCGTTCTTAACTAGGGAACCACGGCCTACAGGTTTCGAGGGGGTCGCTACCGAAATATGCCTTAAACAACGTGCAGACAAAGACAGATAGACAGACATGCATGCAAGACAACACAGAGTACTTGGTGATGTCTCATGGACGAGAGGACAGTGTCAAAAGCATGAATGTCGCTCGCAACAGGCGGATGTCCACGGATTCAAGCTCCCGCTCGAACGCGCCGCGTGGTGAAAGGGAGGCGTCGTACTCTTGCTCCCTTTGCACCGCACGCGGTCTCCACGCGCTCTGACCCCGCGTAAGGTCGATGATAGGCCTCAGCTGATCTCTCTCATGATACAGAATACAAATCCAGGCCTGGCCCGTTCACCAGACAAGGCCCAAATTGAGGTGCCGGGCTCCGGCAAGCGGATCGGCAAACATGTCGAGCCGTTGATGTGAGCAGGGACTGTCAGAGGCTCCGGCGTCTCCTCCTGCCTTCCCGCCTCGAAGCCCGACTTCCCAACTCCGTCCTTTCAGTTTCTCCGTGCAGGCCACCTCTCCCACTGCCCCAAAAAGGCCGACTCAATGTACAGGCAGGGGTCATTCTACCTCAGTTCACCCAAGGGTTGTAACCTGACCCCCTCAGATTTGGCTAATTTTTTGCATGGATGCTACATATGATAGTCTATGTTCACATACAAAATTTTAGCTAAATCGGACTCGGGGTTGACGAGATATGACCTTGAGAACTTTTGACCTTTTCGACTGATGTCGAGTTACCACCAAAATTCAAATCCTCATATCTCATGCTTGGTTTGGTTGCATTTTTATGACCTTTACAACTTTGGCTGAAAATATCTCGAGAACAAAAAATACTACCCCTCCAGTTTTTCGATATGTTATAGTAGACAGTATGAAGTTTCATTTTCATGCAAGGCCAGGTCAAGGTCACGAGGTCTTCAAGGTCAAGGACAAGGTCAAATGTCAAGTCAACAAATAATCCACCCCTTACTTAACGAGATTGACGAACCGATGCTGGATTTGCATTATATGGACAATCAACTTTCCAACGACACCAAAATAATCGAGATAGGTCAAGGGGTTGCTAAGATATGAGGATTTGAATTTTGGTGGAAACGCGACATTAGTCGAAAAGGTCAAAAGTTCTCAAGGTCATATCTCGTCAACCCCAGTCCGATTTAGCTAAAATTTTGTATGTCAACATAGACTCTCATATGTAACATACATGCAAAAATTAGCCAAATCTGAGGGGGTCGGGTTACAACCCTTGGGTGAACTGAGGTAGAATGACCCGCAGCCTCTCTTACGTTCGCTCGCTTTGAAACACGAGTACCCTCTCAACCGACTGCAGTTTTCCAAACTGCCAAACTGAAGTTGTTCACGAGGTCTTTGCTTGCTCTCTTGCTCCATGAGCACGCCTCTCTCAGCGACTATTTTCACACACTCCGAAACCTTTTCTTTCTTTTACAGTTTTCTTCCGTTCGCTCGCTTCGAACCACTCGCTCCTCCCCCTTTTCGAAACCGACAAGCTCCTCCCCTTCGCGTCACTTCCTCTTGTTGGCCACACCCTCTCAGCCGACTGGGCAAGGCCTATCGTCCGTGATGGGGGGAGAAGAGGGACCTCTCGTTCCACCACCACCGCACAACAATAATACAGCCTCTTACACCTCCTGACACACATATAACGTCCATTTTACCAAACAACCTAACTATACATGCATTTAATGGGAGAACTGAGCTAATCCTATATTTAGTCGTCCAATAAGGGCCATTTCCGTAACAATATATATATATATATATATATATATATATATATATATATATATATATATATATATATATATATATATATATATATATATAACCAAAATAAGACCCTTCTGACCTGCTAAATCATGGCATATAAACGCAATGAGCGCACACGTGCCGCCTCGCTTCCTGGCCGGATAGCTTCAGCAACGCATGCTCGAGTCGATTTTAAAGACTGAGGATGTAAGGTCACAAGCAAAGGATCATAGAGTCATCGACGATGGTTTCGCTCTTGTTCGAGTTCATCAGGCTGACCCACCACCTAATCGTTTACCTGTGGCCATGCAGCCCCATCTGCTGAAATACCTCCTGGCTCGGTGGAGCAGGAAAGCGCAGTTCACGTCCCGCAACAGCCGAAACTGCGCGATGTGTGCGTGAGCAAGAGTGTCCGCTCATAGATCGCGAACTGTGCTTTACTGCTTTATCAAAGTAGCAGGTATTAACACGATATATGTAAACATGCATACGTACAGTGTGTGTGTGTGTGTGTGTGTGTGTGTGTGTGTGTGTGTGTGTGTGTGTGTGTGTGTGTGTGTGTGTGTGTGTGTGTGTGTGTGTGTGTGTGTACAAGCACGTACACACACACACCATATGATCCGAGTGTCCCACATCTTACCTCCACCACCCCTCGTTTGTACCATTTCTGGATGTCGCTGAGTTGAGTCTGACGCTCCGGCTGTGGCCGCTGATGTTTGAGAGTGGGCCGCTTGCTCGGATCCACGTACCATGGTACCGACGAGATGTACTGCGGTATATGAGGGTTTATGTCACTGTAAGGAGGGAAAGGAACGCGCACACACACACACACACACACACACACACACACACACACACACACACACACACACACACACACACACACAGTGACGAATGGCTCAACAAGATCGAAAAGGCACCAAATACAATCCAGTAAGTTTGTTCTGTCACATCCAAACAAGTCGGGCAGTGCGAGTCCTGTCGTGCACAACTCACCGTCCTTCCTCATCGACCTCCGCGGGTGCATTCCCCAACTTTCGCTGTTCTTCGAGCTCTTTACGTTTCCTCCAGTCTTCCCGAGATAGTTTTCGCGGTTCATCGCTCCCGTCAGTACCTCCATCCACCCCTTTGAGATCGACCACCCCTGCGGCCATCGCTTGACGTGGACCACCTGAAGTTCTGCGCTCCGACGGACTCGGCCTCCCCGAGCAACAAACGGGAAAGTCGGTTAATTTTCCTGAACAACTCCGGATGCTGCTGCGCCAAAACAGTAAGCTCAACGTCTCTGCGTCACCACGCAACGTCAAGCATCTGATCCACACCAAGAACATAATCGGCAATCGCATGGGGAAAAAAAAAATGGATGCAACTACACAAAAGTTCAATACTCACCACTTCTTCGATATCTACTTTCTTTTTTTATCTACAAATATATCTCTGCACCAAAGCGATGTCAAAAAAAACAAGAAAATGGACGCATAAAAATTGTCGTCTACCGCTAACTACACCGCCATGATCGTTAGCAGCGTACGAGAAAGAAAACGATAAATAATCACGACAAGAAGAAACTTCGACGTAAAGAGGAGTCACCGTGTCCGTCAATGCATGCATCACACCTTTATAATTTATCCCCAACGCCTCGAGGTATCCATATAATTCAAATTTGCAGTTTAAACTTATCTCCTGTTTTCTGCTGCCACTTCAGGCCTTCCAGAAAGACCATTCTACGCACTAACTACTCTGGTCAAAGACTACTTTTGCCTTAATGTCGTCCTCACTCTCCTCTTATTCATTTTCAGCAATACCTCCTGCTCTTATCACTGTATATTCTGCTGAGAAACTCTTCTGTACTTGTTTTATCTGTATTCTTCATGATCTTAAACATCTCCATCATATCTCCTCATAACCGCCTCCTTTCTCGTGTAAAAAGCCCTGTCCCCTTCAACCGCTCCTCATAGATGAGTCCAGCTAGGCCCGGAATCAATCTAGTAGCCGTGCGTTGAACCCTCTCTGTGGCATCTACTGTATGTCCTTCCTGAGTTGTGGTGCCCAAAACTGCACACAATATTCTAGATGTGGCCCTCACTAAATTCCTGTACAATGTTAACACCACCTCTTTTGATTTGTAAATGATCCCCCTCCGAATACAACCTAAAACCCTATTTGCTCTACCAATAGCTGCCTGGCACTGTGCTGTTTGCTTACCTCCTGTATCTATTACCACCCCCAGATCCTTCTCCTGTGTGACATGCTCCAAAATTACCCCTTGCATCCTGTAATCTCGATTTTCATTGTTCTTTCCCATCCCCAACACCTTACACTTGCTCAGGTTAAACTCCATCTGCCAGTCTTTCGCCCAATCCATACAAGTATCAATCCTTTCCTGTATCTTATCACCACCCCCTCTGCTATCCACCATACCTACAAGCTTTGTGTCATCCGCAAATTTGGAAAGCTTACTCTTTACCCCATTATCCAAATCATTGATGCCAATAATAGTAATGGTCCGAGTACTCTGTCTCTGTGTCTCTGTCTCTGTCTCTGTCTCTGTCTCTGTCTCTGTCTCTGTCTCTGTCTCTGTCTCTGTCTCTGTCTCTGTCTCTGTCTCTGTCTCTGTCTCTGTCTCTGTCTCTGTCTCTGTCTCTGTCTCTGTCTCTGTCTCTGTCTCTGTCTCTCTGTCTCTGTCTCTGTCTCTCTCTCTGTCTCACTCTCTCTCTCTCTCTCTCTCTCTCTCTCTCTCTCTCTCTCTCTCTCTGTCTCTGTCTCTGTCTCTGTCTCTCTCTCTCTCTCTCTCTCTCTCTCTCTCTCTCTCTCTCTCTCAAAATGGGATGGGATGGGACAAAATGGACAAAATAATGGGACAAAATGAAAGAGAGAGAGAGAGAGAGAGAGAGAGAGAGAGAGAGAGAGAGAGAGAGAGAGAGAGAGAGAGAGAGAGAGAGAGAGAGAGAGAGAGAGAGAGAGAGAGTGAGAGAGAGAGAGAAAGAGAGAGAGAGAGATATATACATATATATATATATATATATATATATATATATATATATATATATATATATATATATTGACTTTTATGTCCTTTTTATTACAAAAAGTATAAAGGGTAAAAATTCAATACAACAAAGCAAAGGATTATATACAAGAGTGGAAAAAAGAAGAGAAGAAACCAATTCAATTTTCAAGTTATCGATAAAGCATTGATAACAATTTATACACAAGGAACACCCCCAAAAAATACATTAGAGAGAGGAGAAGATGATAAGAAGAGAGAAAGCAACACAGGCTCCACACGTACCGCCAGAGACTGAGCAACAGCCCCTTGCGTTTGCACGTGCGTGCCAAGCGAGAGAGAGAGAGAGAGAGAGAGAGAGAGAGAGAGAGAGAGAGAGAGAGAGAGAGAGAGAGAGAGAGAGAGAGAGAGAGACAGAGGAGTGGACACCAACAGCAGGACTGAGGGACAAAATAGAGGGAGACTTGGACAAATAAGGAATGTCGGGAAGAATGAGTAGTGGAGGATGTGTAGGGTGGAAAAGATGAATACAGAAGCAAACTCTCAGGAAGGGAAAACTGGAAATTTGGAAGGAGGGCTTGGGGGTGGGGGAGGGTTAACGAGGGTAGAAAAGATCGTGGTTTTTGATTGGTGACGATCTGATATGGTGGTGAACAGCTGTCTTGAACACCTGGAGGGAAGAATGACATTGAAGAGAATGTGGAAGTTGGATCTACATGGGGGGGGGGAGGAATAAATGAGTGGAGGTGAGCAGCGATCCTGGATTTTTGGAGTTTCGCCAGAAGGGGGTGGATGGTATACCGTGTGTGCCCTGCAGGAACCTGTGGGGGAGGGGGACGGAGGGGGGGGGATGGGGAACAAAGAATAGAAAGAGCAAAGCATGCAAGACCAGAAAGGAGGAGGAAGAAGACAGAGAGACCACCAACTTGTCTGCGATGGCGAAGTGATAGACCCATGGACTCCGCTTCATCGCAGAAGATTCCAATGATCTTGAAGGCCCTTTACCCATGGTGTCAAGCTAACCAAGGTGTGCAGCAGGGGAGCCAGCCCAGAAGGGAGAGCAATTCTCCATCACGCTGTGGAAGAAGGCCTTGTATGTATATAGAAGTTCAGGTGTGCCAAGGAAGGACTTTATATGATGGAGGATGCCCAGTCGGCGGTTGGCTTTGAAATGTGGTTTGCCTGAAAAGACCATGGCTGATAGTGAGACCCAGGTGTTTGAATAACTGAACTTCCTCAAGAAGGTTGTAAAGAAAGTAGACAGGAAGGATTGCCAGACGATTCTTTTGGAGCGAGAG
Source organism: Eptatretus burgeri (assembly GCF_056783735.1). Lineage (NCBI taxonomy): Eukaryota > Metazoa > Chordata > Myxini > Myxiniformes > Myxinidae > Eptatretus > Eptatretus burgeri. Next base: position 130,668,771 of record NC_140962.1, read on the forward strand.
ACTGTGAATGTGAGATTTGTCAGGATTGAAAGACATATTCCAAGTCTTTCCCCAACTTGTGATTTTTTTCAAGGTCTGAAGAGAGGGAAGAGGCTGCACCCTGCCTGTCTGAAGAATGAGAGATGTCACAGCAGAAAGTGGAGTCATCAGCAAATATATAAAGAGGATTTTCCAGAGAGTCAGAGAGATCATTGATGAAGATCAGGAATAGAACGGCCCAGAACAATTGTCTTGGGGCACTCCAGCCTTGACAGGGAGAGGAGATGAGAGAATCCTGTTGAGAGCCACATGCTGAGTATGAGAGTAGAGGAGGTTAATAAGCAATGTCTGGAGTTGGCCTTGAATGCCATAGGCGGAGAGTTTCGAGAGTTACGTAGGATGCCAGACTGTATCGGAAGCTCGAGATATGTCGAGAGAGACGGTCCTGATCTCATGTCTGACATTGAAGGCCTCCATCCATTGTTATGAGAGTGAAAGAAGCATGTCCAAGGTGGAGTAACCAGGTCTGAATCCGAATTGATGATCTCAGATGAGACCGTTAGGCAAAAGGGAGGATTTCATATCAACGGTGATGATGGATTCCATGACCTTGTTGATGATTGGAAGTAAACTGATAAGTGTGAAGTTCAGGGGATCTGTGTGTGCACCATTTCTGTGTAATGCAGTGATGTTTGCTGATTTCCAAGTTGGAAGATGACCAAGGGTAAATGATAGGTTGAGAAGGCAGATAGAGAGAGGAAGTGGAAAAGCAGCAGAGCAGGTTTGAAGGACTCATGAGGTGATGCTGTCTGGTCCAGTTACCAAATCAGAGTTGAGGTCCACCAGAAACATGTTCACCTTCTGAGATGAAAAAGACACAGAGTCCAAGAGCAGTTGAGTAGGAATGGGAAGGGTGGGTACTGAGAGTGAGGGGTTGGGTACACAAGATTTGGAAGCAAACACAGAATTGAAGAATTCAGTCTTTTCACGAGAGTGGATAGGGGTGCCATGATAGGGATAGAGGGTGCCCTCTCCATGATTAAGCGGACGAAACAGCCATCCCTCAAAGCTGTGACACCATCTCTCCCCAGCTACCAGCACGTGCACACCGACTATTTGAGCGGTGAATCAAACACCTGTTGCCATTGCCTGGCAGTTAACACAAGATAACCTTAACATAATTATCTATTATCAACACAAATTTCTACAAACCAAATGAACCACCATCTATTTATAGTGGAGAGAAAGTATGTATGTCTCATCATCTCCTCTTCCGAGAGGATTTGACTTAGGAAGTTAAAACTTTCAGGGTAACCCCCTCCCTCCTCCACCACCCCTCCACAATACCCACCACCATCCCACATCCCCACCCTCCTCCCCCCTCCACAATCCCCCATCCACGGGGGAGGGACATCGACAC
>NC_140962.1:130675169-130795169 GCF_056783735.1 Eptatretus burgeri
CGAATCGCAGCCCACTTCTATATATATATAGTGCATGAAGACTGCTGGGAAGACATTTGTATATTTCATGCGCTAGTCACATATGTGTGGCAGCCCCATACTTTGCATGTACAGTCAGTCAATTCCTGTTTATGGGGATACAGCAGGGTTAGCAAGGGAGGCATTCTGAGAAAGAAAGATAATATATGCACATGATGTAGTTATTGTGGCGGAGTGGACTGGAAATGCAGGAGGTATGGAAGGATGTGTTCGACACCTTGATTGAGGATGAGTGGAGAAGGGTGAGTTTAAAATGTGGGTCAGACAGCAGAGAAAGAAACTGAACATTAGTTTGGAGTGTAAGAATATATGGTGAGGAAGCAGATTTGAGTATCTCTGTGGAATGGTAGTTCAGATACAAAGGTGTGAGGTGGAGGGACTCATGGTGGACATGCAGTAAAAGAGTGTTGCGGACTTTGGGATGGCAGGAATCATGAGGGAAGTTCCCAAACCAATATTTGGCTGATGAAGTGCAAATTTAATGGTGCAGCGAGCTGCTAAGCGACCGCGGACGCTGTCTAAGACATTTAATTTAGGCATTGTCCAGCGTCGCAATCTGCTTTACCTTCCCAGAGAATTAACCCCACCCCAAGATGGAGTATGGTGCTCTCAACGCACCACTTTTATGTTATCGCTCAGCCATTTGGTAAGAGGAACGTTGGCTGACCATGATGAAACGGCGGGCCGGGAACTCCCTGTTACTATTCACACACCTCTGGCAATCAGGCAATTTGAGAAACTGTAATGTCAACAAGAAGCATTTATTTACCAGCAGTATCACAGAAAGAAAGCTCTGACTCCTAACACAGAATCCCAGTGTTATTCAATGATTTAATCACAGTTCTATAACACAGGCACCTCAGTCGTAAAATGAGGTAAGGAAGGGGGACAGAGCGAAGAAAAGGTGCAAGCTGGTGGGATAACATTGGTCCCAACAAAAGAGAGAGAGGGGGGAAGAAAGAAGAGGGTAGAGTGTCATTATGACATCTAAGGAGAGGTGCAAATGGTCAGGTGGATGTGTGTGACTTGAAGGAAGCAGCATGAAGTGTGAGGCAGGAAGCCATCCAGCCCTGAAAAGAACAAGGGCTGTTGATGCTCTGTGTTTAAAGGGACCGAAGTAGACTTGGGGAAAGCCAAAGGAAAGGTAATGTGTCTGGGACCAGTGCGTCTGGGAATTGTGTGTGGGCTTGCTCCATTCCCGGCTCTGAACCTCGCTCGCATGCTTCACCAGCCCTCCAGTCACCAACTGCTTGTCGCAGATCCCAGACAGACCAACAGTTCCGATCTGCTCAAACCTCCCGACTTACAAAGCCCAATGAGGGGCATGGCTTGGGGACTGAGCAACTCGCTGGCTTGGTGTCTTGGAGGTCTGTCTTTCCGTCACTGAAATCTGCCAAAGCTCTGTCTCCCCATTGGCTCGCCTTGTATCCAGGCGATGTTTATTGGCTGCACCTAGGGTTTGCCATGCTGCCTGTGTCCAGAATATGGCATCGGCCTTCAGGTTTTCCTGTTGGGATTTGTGGTCGTATGGCAGGTTAGCTGCCAGGGTAGCTGTCATTTCTTGAAGCGCGACTGTGTCGCTGATGCAGTGCCCCTCTACCAGTACACACACTGGAACTGGTACTCATTTCGCCGACCTCGGAAGGATGACAGGCTGAGTCAACCCCCATGGTGTATTAATTCAGCAGCCGACGGGGCTTGAACTCAGGACCCGAGGATCCCAAGCCGCCACCCGAACCACTGAGCCAACACCAGGCTCGCCGTTGGGATTTGATAAGCTTCCTCAGCCCAGTGGAGCGTGGTTCTTTCTGGTGGATGTTGAGCCGTTTTCACTGGTACTTTGTTGGCTTTGTGGTGTTTGACTGCACTGTTTTCTCACTTTATATATTGAGGTGTTTGCACTGTGGAGGTGAGATAGAGATAGAGAAGAAATGGTGTCACTATGGAGTTCAGATCCTACATAAACACAACACTTATTTCCTTTCCACTGATGTGGGGTTGGGGGGTGGAATTTTTTGCTGCACAGGAATTCTTTATGTGTATTATATGTGCTGCCCCAGGGTTTCAGAAAACTGTCACATCAAGGAAATCAAAAGTTAAAGTTCTGGGGTCTTGTGTTGTGCTAGTCTACCTTTGTAGTCTGGAGACTGGCACTGACAAAAAAGCAACAGTGGCTGCAGGTCTGTGAAAATGGTCAGGAGGAGAGTGGGAATTGAAGAAGGTAGATAAAAGGATTGCTGAACTGTGAGTATAAGTTTTATATGGAGATTAGTAGCAGTGGGCTGGGTACCTGGTGTGGATGGAAGAAGCAAGCGTGGCAGGTTTGAGTGAGTAAAGAAGGAGAAAAAGAGGTCGACCTCAGCTGAGATGGGACGATTGTGTGTATGGAGAGAGTTAGCTGGGGATAGAGGGCAATGGAGGAGTCAAGATGGGGCAACAGCAGCTTTGTACCATTTAGGTGTCACCACGTATAAAGGGAAATGAGACGTTTGGTGTTTGCTTAATGGTTATGGTGGCTGGCTTAAGATATATGGGTCTTGAGTTTGATCCCCTGTTCTCAGTTGAATTAACACCAGCCTCGTTGAATTAACCAGGTTGACGGCCTGTCATCCTTCCAAGATCGATGAAATGGGTACTGGCTTGCTAGTAATGGGCACGGCATCAGCGGTACAGCCTCACTTCCAGAAAGTGATGCAACTAGCAGCCACAGGCTGCATATGAAACGACAACAACATAAATGAGGAAGTAGAATAAGATGTCTTGGGTTCTTGTATTAGTTATTTATTAACCTCGGCCATCGAAGATGGACGGAGGTTACTGTTTTCACCCCTGTCTGTTTGTTTGTGAACAGTATTACGGAACAACTCCTGGACGGATTTCGACGAAACTTGGTGGGGGGATTAGGTATGGTCCAAGGATCATGCCATTAGATTTTGGACTTGGCCCAAAGTCCAATATGGCGGCCATTTTGAAAAAATATTAGAATTTTTGTTTTTGCATTTTTGTGTCTACATGTTGTAAGTGATTTCCAACCCCAAAAAATTAATTTGTTAAAAAAAAAAAAAAATTTGCAACTTTTTTTTCAAAAAAATTTCGATTTTATTTGAAAAATATTTGAATTTTTTTTTGCATTTCTACATGTTTTAAGTGATTTCCAACCCCCCCAAAAAATTTGTTAGAGAAAAAAACCCAGAAATTTTGCACCTTTTTTTTTTTTTTTCCAAAAATGTCGATTTTTTTTTTTTTTTTTGCGGGGGGGGGGGGCATTTCTCCATGCGCGTCGATCTAGTTTAGTTTATTCAATCGTGGTTCAGTGGAGTCTGATCCGTTTTGACCTGCAGTGAATAGGATATCGGGTTCACTTAAGTGACCCAGCAGTATTGGCGGCGGAGGTTTTGCACTCTACCGAGTGCTCCCGCTCGAGTTATTAATGTTGTTATTTTTACATCCTTGTTTGAGGATCTCTAAGACTCTCGTTGTTGTTCTTGTTCTTCTTCTTGTGGACTTTTTTGTTTCACAGCCTACAGTTTTCATCAAAACTTCCTGAAACTTGGCATTTATATGTAAAAAGACACTGCGCAGACAGTAACCATCTCCAATTGTGAAAATTCATCCTATAAAAGAAGTTATGATGTCATAATGTCTCCGCTAATGGAAATGGCTGAAAAAAATTATCTCAAACTGGGAAAGCTTTTTGAATTCTGTTTGCAGGAATGTAACGGGGCATTAGCAGAGATAATTTAACTCACAAACAATACATCATTATGATGCCATATCCGTTTTTATGATGTCATTCCTATTTTTTCACTCTTTTTGTTTCACAGTCCAGAGTTTTCATCGGATCTTCGTGAAAAGTGGCATGTATTTGCATAAAGTCCATGCACAGGCAGTAACCGTCTCCGATTTAGAAAATTCTTCCTAGAAAAAAGTTATGACGTCATAATATCGCAATGGAAATCGCATAAACAATTATCTCAAACAATGCAAGCTTTTTGAATACTTCAGATGGAATTGAATAGGGCATGAGATAATTTACCGCACACCTGATACATAACTGATAACTATGACGTCATCACTAAGAGGACGAGGATCTTGGCTCATTTGAGCTTGTTTGTTGAGTAAGTCTGGATTGTATTATTTAGGAAATTAACATTGCATGATCACCTCATTGCTATGGTGAGATGTTTGTAAAACAAGGTGTGAATTGATAGCTTTTTTAAATGCATCTTTTTTTTTTGTGGCAAGATATCCCTTGCATATTATGCAGGTGGTGGAAAGCTTTATTATTTATTTTGAAAGCGGGTTCTGTTTGCTTTGAGTTTGCTTGATCTGCTTTTGATTTCTCTGCAAGCACAGCCACGTCGAGAAACTATGGGCCTGCCTGGCGGTTTGTTTGGCTCCTTTGAAAATTTTATACATTTTGTAAAATTACTTTTCTGTATTGCATAACTTGAATTGTCTCATTTATATATTTCAAAAGCAACTTTGTTTTTATTTTATTATTTTATTCTGCACATGAAGCAACTACTTGATGAGGTGACAAAACAATTAATTGTTGTCTGCATTTTCATGATTTAAAAATGTTTAAAAAAAAAAATTATCTTCCATGTGCTTTTGTTTGCTATAATCCCCTTTAAACCTGCCAAACTGATTCTTCTTTTTTATTCTCTTGTTTCCTCAGTCCTCCTGCTTGCACAACTCTTCAATAAATACCTCGCACATCTAGCCACCATGTTGAATGATGTCTCTCCACCAGTATACCTGCCTGCTCAACTTCTTGGGTCTACCTCTCTGCCGACAAGTCATTACATCATCCCAATCTCATCCCACTCACACAGCCTCATTCAGTCCTCCACTCAAACCAACGACTGCTTCGTCAACCCCTTTACTGATTGTATTCTCTCAGCAACACCTGTTTTATCTGAGAGACAAAGAGTGGCACGGTTTGAAAGGAGTCGGTGTAGAAGGAACAATTTGAGGGTAAATGGAGCTTCAGTTGATATTGGGTCAAGGAGTACAGGAGTTGAGGTTTTGTATGATGAAGATACAGGTATGGGGCAAAGTATGTCCGTGAGCTCTGCGCATGCTTTGGAAACAGAAACTGCGACTACAGATGATACTTGTCTCAACTCAAAGTTGAATTCTGAACAATATCACTTTGATGTTTTTCCTTCGACAACTTTCATCCGAACACACACCGAGTTGCAGACTGAAGACATTTTCTCATTCCAAAAATGGTCTCGACTATTATCTGTTGATGCACCCTTGGATAAACTCCATCAGTACCGGGATAATGATTTTGTCCATGATGGTCCATCTCCAGAATATGTGGACCATCAATTGCTTTCAACCTCGAACGTCAAGCTGAGAGAGGCACCAGTCTGTCTGTGTTCTTGTAGAACATTCCAGACTTGTCAACGTCGGCCAAGCATCTCTTCTATCAAGCTCACTTCACGCCGGAAACGGCAGTTGATAATCCCATCTGAAACCGACCCAATCACTCATTCTCCCTCACTTGTAGAGTTCCACCGATCACCTCCACCCACCCGTTCTGTCCTGTCATTCATACACTTCTGGGTGTCCCCAAAAGCACATAGAGAACCCATTCATAAGTGTGGATTTATGAAGTATCCATATTGCCGCAAGAAAGAGCTGAGGTTGAAGCTGGGGCTTCCCTCAAGCAAAGATGCAGTGCATCTAACTCGCAACAAACAATTGACTTCTCATAATTCCATGCCTAGTATAACCCAAGCATCTGGAATAACCGATGTATATACTATGAACATTACCTTTGACATCAACAAAGTGGAGGGAGCAATGCACGGAAAAACAAACATGGAACATAAAGGAACGAGGATTGGATCAATTGGTGATGATGGGAAGGGAGATGAGGGTCAAAATTTGGTTTCCCGATTAAGCAAGCTTACTTGTCTCCTTCACCATCAAAATTTGTCAAGTAAAGCTCCGAAGGTCAAAAGGGAAATTAAGCAGAAAGTTATTGAGAACTCCATGATTCATGGGGTCAGAGAGCAGGAGCGGTCATGTGGTTATCTTCCGGAGCTTGAATTGGTGGATGCCAAGTCTGACAATGTGAGTACAAAATTTAATTTTTTTTTTGTGTAATACAATTTGATGCTCCCTGTATTTTTGTCTCCTGTCCTCATGGGCTACCAGAGACTGAGTTGTGCAATGTTGTGATAAATGTTTTTGTTTGGCTGATGATTCATTATGTAGATTAACGATGCTAACCTAAGATGCATCCCACCCACTGTCCTCAACCCCCAATTTGTCCTTCGAAATTAAATGCTGCACTTGCTTTCTATTTGGTCTGCTCATTTTTTATTTGCTGTAGTTTATAGGAAGCAATAAATAGTTTTGCTTTTTAAGGAAGTCAAAATTCTAACTTTTCTTATTCCATTTGAAAAAAAAATTATTTTTTTCTTTTTGTATAAATTTCCTTTTCATCTTTCTCCTTCCTGCTCTCTTGCAACAGGGTCTGTCTCTGTCTTTCTCTTCCAAGTCGGCACTTTGGACATGATGTAAAGCTACAGCATTTCTTACCAAAGAACGATTTGCTATAAGCAAAGCTTGCGATTTAAGAAACAAAACAAACAAACAAAAAAGGACTACAAGGTTCCCCACAGAAAACCAGGAAATTTGAGATTTTGAGCCATGCAGAGTAGTTGCCAGGTGCGAAGTTTCAATCTTTTCCATCTTGCGTTTTTAGAGATAGAGGGCCAAAGTTTTTATTTATTTTCTTCCCTTTTCCAACATGGCTGCCACCCCACATTAACTATGACCTCATAATTATTATTAAAAAAAATTCCGCATGATGAGTTGCATCTATGGTCAAAATTTCATTTCAATCTGATAAGTAGTTACGGAGAAAATTTGCACATAAGTACAGACAGACAACCCGAAAACATCATGCCACCGGCGACATAACATTTGAATCGCAGCAAATAATTCAAATAGAAATATAGATGGTATCCAATCCAGTAGTATTCCTTGAGCATGTTTGAATCTGATTGGATTTGTGATGATGCATGCAGAAAATGTGGCTGAAAATTTGTCATGGATATATGTATTTGCACTGAATGATAGACATTATGGTATACAAGGGTTATTTGGATGGGAGAGAGTAGAGGGCTAAACCCGACTCTGGCATAATGGTTAGAGCATCCGCTCCAAATCTGGGAGTTCGGGAGTTCGAAGCCTGGCTGAGTCATACCAAAGACTTTAGAAATGGCATGTGCTGCTCCCTGGCTTGATGTTCAGAATTTAAAAGGATAGAGCACAGACGAACAAACTGGTAACCATTGTGCATGATTTATGGGCCTGATGGCCTGCTCCGTGTTGAAGGTCTTTGGAAGGGACCGCTTTTTTTTTTTCTTTCTAAATCTGTTCTACCTACCAGAGGCAGTTTTGCTCTTTCGTGTGAGGATGCTTCAGATTTCTCCAAGACTTTTGGTTATAAATGGAAGACTTGTGTATGTTGATGAACTATTTTTATAGGCTTGGTGACCACTACCCAAGATCATATTTTCTGCTTTGATGCATGACCTGGAAAATCGAGATGGCAGCAAGTGAGATCATGTTGTACCTGGAACACAAATTATAATTTGTTCGGTGAAAGTGTATCTCCTTGAAATTTGCACACGATTCGATGAACAGTATGGTGGTGATTGCCTGTCAAGGACGTGTATTGAAGAGCATGTTGGGGTGGGAGAAGAGTTGAAGACCAAAATGTTTTTTGATTAATGAGGCTATTACGATTTATATTGTTCACTGCCTACATGTACAATATATTGTTACAGTTCTAGGAACCGTACGCATGCAACATATAGGTGTCCCAAGTCAGTTATGCCGTTAAGTATATGTGTAGACAGAACCCCTCCTTCTGTGTCGTGGGAAATCGAAGGGGTGTGTTGTGATGTTTTTTTAGTTAGGGTAATAAATCTTTATATCCCATCCTCCATTGCGATCCACGGTACCCGAGTGCTTGCAGCCTTCTGTTCGCTGGCAACAACGTACCACGGTCCACCTGTTGTCTCTGGAGGTTCGTTTTTCCGAGACAGAATCTTCGCTGTCGCAGTTCCTATTTGGCTTCTCCGAATGCTCCAACTCTTTCTTGAGTCCACACGGGTGGAGTGGACGGGCCTCGCCGGTGCCTGGCCGAGGCCTCACCCAGAAAAGGTGGACCCATGGGAGCCCCGTCCAATCAGTGTCGGACAGTGACGTCAGTTTTGACCAAGGCCCCGCCCCACTGAGGGAGGTCTATAAACCATTACATCATCCTCAGTCTTGAGTTCTTTGGGGGTAGTTCGTTCTGTGCTTGGAGGCCGGAGTTGGTTGGAAAACGAAGGGGTTCCCGCTGCTTGGCTCCGCTCACGTCTCGCCCTGACGCCCGACTACTGGTCCCGGCCCACTCGAGCTCCTCCATGGACCCGAACTCCACATGGGCGGCTGTGGACCTGACTGCAAGACCGTTGGCAGGTGCCGCACCATGGAGCATTCCTTTTCCCGAGACTCAGGTATTCGAAAGAACTGCGACCTCAGCCCGCCTCCCTCCCTGGCTGCAACAGTCCTTTGCCTTCAACTGAGTTTATTTTGTCCGAGTGTGTGGCGCCAGTCTAATAAGTAGAAACTGTATAAGTGTTTTCTATCATTGTAAATCTTGCCTGTATAATTCCCGCGTAAGTTGCTGTAAATTGTCGCACTACATCTTCTTTCTTTCCCCTGCATAACACCCCAATAAACCTGTTTCTGTGCCACATAAATTTCCTCGTTTATTATAAATAAAATGTTCCCAGTTCGTTTCCATCCTTTCTTTCATTGGTCCAGCATGGTTCGGATCTGAGTTCAAGCCAGGTCTTTGTTCCCATTAATCTGCTCATCCTAGCCGGCACGTCTTTGGCAGTTCCACTCGACTGCACCCGAACCGGAGTTGGTAGTCGGTAGTTGTAACTCTACCACAGTCAATAGTGACCCGGTCGAGCAAGATGTGCCGAGGGCTTGGTTCCCCGGTAGACACCGCGTGGTTAATTAGGTAAATTAGTTCTAGACAAAAAGACCCTGCGCTACCCGGTGGAGGTATTGGCGTCCACGGTCGGTTAAGCGACCCGCCGCCTCACGGAGTTATCCGGAGCGATGGCCTCCAATTCCGGGGAGTCTGGTGGGAGACGACGTAACCTCCCCCACCTAGCAGTCGTTCTCGCCACTGGTCCCCGGCCTGCAACAATATATATATATATATATATATATATATATATATATATATATATATATATATATATATATATATATATATATATATATATATTAGTGAAAGTTTCCACACCAATGCAATGTATCCCCAAAGCCTTTGAGTTGAGTATTTTTCGTGATGCATGCAAACATGCATTACTCAGTTGGGACTATTAACCATAAATGAAGGTAAATTTTAAGCATCCTCATAAAAGATGTCTTTTTGGTTCAAGTGGACAGAATGCCATGGGCAAAGAGTAAATTGGCACTCCTGAGGGAGAGATAATCCACTGTGGTTCGTGCATCATCGTGTCGATAAGGTAAACATAACTAATAACAAATGGTCCATATTTAAGATTTAAAAAAATGAGCTTAACATCTCATTTAAATGCCAAAACGACATCAAGATTTTTCCAAGCACACACCTTGCATTTAGCAAATCCCACAGGATGGTGCCCTGGTAGCACTCTTACCTTTGAACTATCTATTATGGATTTGTTTCCTGACCTCATCTATATATCGCTGGATTGGTGTTTCTGATGAAATTTGTCATGATGTTTGGAATTCATTGCATCACAAAGTACACCCTCCCTCGTATGGAGGTGAAGCTGGATGTCCTTTCTGTTAATATTGGTGGATGTCTTTCGCAACAGGTTGGTGAGTCATCACCAAGAATTTCCACAAATCGATTCCAGTAGAACTTTGAAACCCTGCAAGCTGGTTTATATAGGAGTAGTAGTAGTAGTAGTTGTTTTATATCCATTGGGATCGATCTTTATTAGAAAACCGTTGTTCTGGTGTACCAAAAAATGCATTGCTTCTTTACCTCCACTACCAAAGATGGACGAATAGTGTTTTCTTGTGTATCTGTGAGTTGGATATCCTAAAGTTGTGGACAGGTTGGGCGTGTGACAAGGACTAATTGATTAGATTTTGAAGATCCGGGTACTAGCATTTTAAGAACTTGGTGGATGAGTTTGTTCGGTGACAAGAACAAGCCTATTTAGATTTTGGTGAAGGTCCAGATACAGATCTGGCCTCTCAGTGAAATACAAGATGTAAACTGTTCAGCCTGGCAGAGGTATGTACTTCACCAAGTGCTGTTCTAGTTTTGAGTATTGTAAACAGCTTCTTCCCAATTCCATATCCTAGCGATGCAGGTCATCGCCAGGTTCTAGACAAATCCCTTTTATGTCCCTAATTTTTGCCATGTCCATAATTATGCAACTGTGGATAACTTTGAAGTCTCAACAAGTGTCCCTGAGCGCCGGAGGGAGTACTCAGTTTTTACTCTGTTTTCCTTCTTGTTTGTTTGTCCAGGCAATATCTCAGCCATCCTTTGATCAAGGAAGCTGAAATTTGGGGACAAAAGTGAAGATGTGCTTTGGCAGAAAACGCTATTTTTTTTTACTTTTCGATTAATCAAGCAATCAATTGATTAATTACTTAATTATTATAGATTTATTAATTATTTATTATATTTCTCATCCTGGCAATATCTCGGGCATATTTTGAGCTCGGAAGATATTTGGACGTGACTGTGACCAAGTGATTTGTCTATAAAGGGTAAATTTGGTTTATTGATTAATCAATTAATTACTTGATTTTCAAAAAGTTACACATTCGGATGAAACGGTGATGGTTTAGGTGTGCTATTCAGCAATTGTTTGAGAAATTAATTATTTAACGATTATTATTAATTTATTTTAATTGTGCAATAAGCAATCTTATTGTACACCGCTCCTTCCCAATTCCGATTCCATGTGCTGCAAGGTGGCATTGCCGGGTGCTGAAGGTGCCCTGGCGATGTCGTGCGCTGGAGAATTGTTATTTATTTATCTGGCATGGGGTGGTGTACTTTGAATGAAGCCTGGTGTTGGCTTAGTGGTTAGGGTGGCTGGCTTGGGATCATAAGGTCCTGAGTTCAAGTCCCGTTTTCCACTGAATTAACACCAGGGGGGTTGACTCAGCCTGTCATCATCCTTCCGAGGTCGGCGAAATGAGTATCAGTGTGCTGGTTCCGGTGTATGTCCCGGTGAGAATAGGTGTGCCATATCCCTGTGTGTCGTAAGAGGTGACCAGGGTTGGTGTCAGGAAGGGCATCTGGCCATAAAAAAAACATTGCCTCAAGAAGGGAACCATTATTGCATGGAGCCTGCAAAAAAGCTAACTCTTGCTCAGCAGGGGAAAATGGCTGTAAAAAGGCTGTTTTGGGTGTACTTTGAATGTACCGCTACTTGTTTGATTATTTGGTTAGGGACTTTAGCTGGCTGTCCCATCTGAATTTTGGCTGTTGATGTAAAAAAAAAAAAAATTTTAATCCCATTATCTGAAGGAATAGGCCACTGTGCTAGTACATTGGCCATACTTCCTGCTGATGGAGGTTAAATTTTTGATCAAATCAATTGTAAGAATATATTTGTAATGTGGAGAAGTCAATTGATAAGTTAAAGTTAACAGGGTTTGTGTAAAGTACAGCCATCATTGGTCATTACTTCCTCCAAGTTTCCTTGTAGTGAGGCAACTTAGCTAAATATAGCATAACAATTGTGCATTTTGTGAGGAAAGCACCAAATTTGGCATACCAGTAGCCTATCATATTATGAACAGATTTGGATATTGGGCCATCTCAAATTCAGCTGCTGATGGCTGTGGCAGCCATTTTCCACTGCCATCAAAAATTTTGAGATGGCCCAATATCCAAATCTGTTCATAATATGATAGGCTACTAGTCTGCCAAATTTGGTGCTTTCCTCACAAAATGCACAATTGTTATGCTAAGTTGCCCCACTATTGTACAATCTTAGATGCTCAAATCTCGGTATTTAACCTTTGAGTAATAAATATATGATTGCAGTTTTAAAAATACAAAATGTTTGACATTAAAGTGTTGAAGAAATGATTAATCTTACACTAACAAAGTAAAATATAAGTTTATTGCAGTTGCTTGATGAATGTTGTCCTTTAAGACTTATTTTGAAGTACTTGAGCTGAGCAAATCTAAACGATATAACTGTACCATAACATCCACCCCATCCCCAAAATGCACATAATGGTAGGGTCCATAGATGAGCTTGGCGGGTGGCTCTTCCTTTTGACTCCTCATTTATTTATCTTTTTCTCTCTTCCTCATACTCTGTAGCCGCTGTGAACACAGTAAGTTTGTTTTGGGGAAGTTGTCATAAGATGATCGAATAAAAGGCAGCATTTGCTGGAGTACCACGATAGCATTGTTTACGTTGGAGACCACCATGTTGTTAAGCGGGGCCTCATCTATATATGTTCTTTTGGAGTGTTCTCCAAAAGAGAGCACTCTGTTCTTTTGGAGTGCTTGCTTGAGCCCTTAAAGGCAAGCTGCTTGGCAAGGGATATCAAGCTGCTTGCTAACGGAAAACATGCCAGGTCATGTTTTTCCAAGATTAAAGCACCATCATGCAAAGCCATCCACTTAAGATCTATATTACATTATCCTGGTGAGAGTACCAGCAGGAGACCCAGAGAAAGCTTGGACTATATTCCAATATATGGAATGGTTTCTCTTAGGGCCCTGTCAAACCTTGACGTTTTAGCCAGCGTATGGCAATGTATCAAAATGTCTCTACAACGCTGGCGTACGCTGAACTATTGATATTATTTTTCAGTTTTGGGTGTATTCATAACGAGTTGGAGGTATGCATAACGTGTTAGTAATGTACACAGAACGTTTCGATAACTTATACCAACGAATGCTTAGCGTGTTGTCGGCGTTCACAACCTATGCCCAACGATAGTCTAACTTATGCATAGCGTGCGGCAGCATATCGCCGATGGTCATGTGGTGTAGCCTATTAATAGGCTGCCGCTCAACGATTTAAATCATAACCGCACTAGAAATCGAAGTGTCAACATCACCGTCATGCCGAAGAAGAAGAAGAAAAAAAAAAACCATGGAGTCTGGAACACTGACTGGTTCCTCCTGTGAACCCCATTTTTATATACAAATTCCCCTAAACGCTGCCAATACGCCATTATACGGTAGCTGTAAGTTAGAAACATGTCCAGTAAGTTCTGTGGTCGTCCGGAAGACGTCAGATACGTCAATATGCATTGGAGATACGTTACTCATAGGTTAGAAATAAGTTTCGGGTACGCTAAATATTACCTCGACGTGTTTCGACTTATGAGTAACTTACAAGTAACGTGTGTCAACGATCGCATAACGTGCCTACAACTTATGGCCAGTGTATGTGGAACGTGTGAGTCGTACGCTGGCATACATTGAAAAATTTTGAGCATGCCTAAAATTTGTCGACGAGCTCGGTGTACTACAACGTATGCCAGCGTGCTTCAGTGTGCTCTTAACGTATACAAAACTTACCCATAACGTATTCGACGTGTGCCAGCGTATTCACCAAATTTTTCATGCATCGGCATACGCTGGCTAAAACGTCAAGGTGTGACAGGTATAGGGTATTCCGTGTTGCAGCCAGTTTTCTTCGAGAATTAGAGCACTTGAAAAACCGATATATATATATATATATAATTTCCAAAGTCCACTTTTATGTCCCTAATTTTTGCTATGTCCATAATTATGCAGCTGTTGATATCTTTGAAGTCTCAACAAGTGTCCCTCTTCATATTCAAAATTTCACGAACTTTCATCCAACAGTTCATAAGTTATGATCCCTCGTGTTTGACTTTTATTACCGGAGTCAAAATTTTTCTGTCCAACTTTTTGGGGTTCACCTATAGGGGCAAAACCCCTGGGCGCTCATCTGGTAAAATAATGATACTGAGGATTGAGTCAACGTGGGATGGAATCGGAAAAATGTACCAACAAACCATATACTGTAGGTCGAAGCAAATGCCTATTTTGGGGGGAACCCCCCAAACCCTCTTGGACCCCCCCCCCCAATTTTTATTTTTTTTAAATGTCGTGAACAAACTTTGGCATATCACAGATGAAGGTTGTGGTCAAGTTTCATCAAAATTGTTTGTGTGGTTTTGGAGAAGAAAGCAAATACTTGTTTTGGGGGGCAACCCCCCTCACCCCCCATAGGAATTTTCAGTCCCT
This sequence comes from Eptatretus burgeri, assembly GCF_056783735.1. Lineage (NCBI taxonomy): Eukaryota > Metazoa > Chordata > Myxini > Myxiniformes > Myxinidae > Eptatretus > Eptatretus burgeri. The sequence goes on from NC_140962.1 coordinate 130,689,508, forward strand.
GTGTAACAGTTGCATCCAGAGAAACTGTTGCATATAAAGAGAGAGAGAGGTGCTTTGCACTTCCCTTGATTGCTGCAGGAATCTCTGCTTCAAACAACACCACCGTTGCATACTTGTACCGCACAGGAACAGAACTCGAGCTAATGAGCAAAAAAGCAAATACTATGGCACGTAGGTGGAATTTGTCTTGAAAGCCATTAATTAGACGTATTGTCTGATGTATATTCCATGTTTCAATGTATAGCCTTTGAGATGTGAGCACCAACATGTTTTGGACAGACAGACAGACAGACACACCAACGTGAATTTTGAGGATTTTCATTAAAAACTCAAGAATGTGGAAATGGACATTGCTGAAATTTGGAACACATCACCTCGATGTACAAAAGATGTACTTCTGAAAGTTGCAGCCAATTTCGTCCAGTTGAAGGCAATAAACGAATTTTCAGTCCTTGTGTTAAATTTGCATTCCGAGAAACCATCCCATATCAAGGGAGGGTTGCTATGCATCTCTATTGATTGCAAATACAGGTTCCTCTGGAATCGAGAAGCAATGTTTTTGTCTTTCCAAGCAGTTGAATGAATGATTGTGGATGTCTAAGTTCAGATTAATAAATAGGTTTTAACAGAACCTGATACTTATCTGACATTTTAATTTTTACTTGTATATTCAGCCTGTATTAGACCAGTTTTGATGTAGGGTGTAAGGACAGAGCTAAGGATGATGTTATGCATGTGTGTAGGGTAACACAAAAGGATAAGCAGAGCAGGTGTAAGAAAGGCTCAAAGCTGCTGTGAGTAGTAGTAAGGAAGAGTTGATAAAGGGAAGATTAAGGTGATTGGGCATGTGACAAGCTATTATTTATTTATTTATTCCTATGCAGCCAGTGGCTTCTTGGCTGCATCATTTTCTGGGGGCGCTGTTGTGCCACTGATGCAGTGCCCGTTACCAGGAAGCTAGAACTCATTTTACCGACCTCAGAAGGATGACAGGCTGAGTCAACCCACCTGGTGTTATTTCAACAGTAGAACAGGGGTTTGAACTCAAGACTCTAATATCATAAGCCTGCTACTTTAACTGTTAAGCAAACACCAGACCTATGTGGCAAGTTGGAGAGAGTCTAAAGTCTCTCTAAAGTTGGAGAGAGAAATGAATCTAAAGAGTCACTGGTTTAGTGGTTGAGGAATCGACCAAGTGGTAGGCTGAAAGATCGGGAAGGATGTGATCAGCAGGGACATGAAGTTGTTGGGGTTAATGGAGGAAAATGCTTCTGACAGGAATAAAGTAGAGGGGTCATCAGCTGACCAACCCCCTTGTATTATATGGGAAAATGATTGTGTCGTAGTTGGGAGGGGGAGGGGCTACAGTTGGGATAAACTACAGACCCTGTGGCTTTCTTGAAAAACTTATCTATTACCACGTGGATTAAAAAGCAGGGTTAAGCAATTTGTCTGTCTACAAACATCAGTTTATGATTGAGGAACAACTTTTTCAGTTGAATGTTATATTTTGAACATTAATTGGAAAATGAACCTGTAGTTTAGCAGTACTTTGGCTCTGAATCTGTCCCAATCGCACATGAGCAGAGGAGTGGAATTTTTATTTATTTATTTAACTGTCTGGCTGTCTGGCAGTCAAAATGGAAAATCATTCCAAACAGGAAACTTACTGTTTTTAGTGACGTTATGAAGGAAACAAACAGGTATAAAGAACTAATGTATTGTGCTGGATAAGGTGATGTAAAAGATGCTACTTCAACGGCGGTAAAGTTTCGAATTTTAAAAATATTTTTCTACAACTTTTAAAATCTCTTATTTTGATTGAATTTTATACTTGAACACTGTAAAACATAAATCACCTTTGTTGGCACCTTCACAAACCTTCAGTTTCACAATACGGTACTTGGACAAAATATGATGACATTTTACATTATCACGAACAATCAAAATTGTCACTCGCAGACCCCGCCCATGTCCTTGTTTCTCAAGACTGGGGTACGGTGATCTGTGAACTCTCCGGTTTTCAAAATGGATATGTCGAGGTTATAATTAGCTTGTCCTCCATGCAGCAGAAGATGGTGTTTTGCACAATCACGTGTGTGTGTGTGTGTGTGTGTGTGTGTGTGTGTGTGTGTGTGTGTGTGTGTGTGTGTGTGTGTGTGTGTGTGTGTGTGTGTGTGTGTGTGTGTGTGTGTGTGTGTGTCCGTCCTGGCCGTAACTTTTTTTTTAAACTTTAACAATTTGAGCTTTTGTCATCAAATCTTAAACAAACCTTTATTATGAGGTTGTGGAGAACACAATGAATAAAATGTCCAATTTTTTTTTTGAACTCGTTTTTGTCAAGTTTAGTTCAAGTACAAAGTTGATGCAGATGGCCTTTGTTTTTTCAGGTGCTTTCTAGTTTATTTTATTTAACCTGATGTAAAAAAAAATATATATATATACATATTTTGGAATGTGAGAGGAACAAATTGAATCTGGTCTTCTCATCTCTTGTATGCATACAGTGCAGTAAACAGGACTGTACCTGGCTAAACATTTAGCGGGAGAGGACATATGTTAAACTGAGCTACGATACTTCCCCTTCCATCTCCCCACCTTTTGAAATCCTGGATTGACGTCTGGTTATTTTCAATAAACCGGTCACCGTAAACATGATTAATTGCAATTGCTCCATTCAGTTTAAAAGTGAATTGTATGGTTTATGAAATACAAAAGATACACTTTAACCAATGGGAGGGTGGTTAAGTCCTTGGGAGGGGGGGGGAGGGTAAGGTGGGGTGGTTTGTGTATTACTTGCTTGGTCATTCCTCACCAAACATCCAGTACAAACACAAACTTTGCACTGAGGTATGCCCAATCATGCCAGAAAACTTTGAAAGGTATTTGTAAAAAATTTTTTTCCAGTTGAGCGATAGCGGTTAGCATTCCTGAAATCAACGTCGTGTCAATTTCGTCAATTATTCCCATGATTTTTTTTTCCCCTTTCTCTCCTCTGGCAATGTTCAAGCTTTGCATTTTGATTTCTTTCCATTAGGTTGTTGATTATTTTTATTTTAGGACAAAAATAAAACTGTGATTGCGACAACTTGGTTTTGGACCCTCAATCTATAAGGAGTCCAGTTCACCTCCACCACTCCCTCCTCATGTGCATGCTTTTGTTGTTCTTCATCTCTCCCTCCCTTTACCCCATCTTTTGCTCATTTCTACTTGCAATGCATTTCGAGAGACAAAAATAAATCACGACCTCAACTAGTCTTTCCCCAAATATTGTATTGCTCAACTATCCACATAGCGTAATATCGATTTAGGGTTAGGGTTAGTATCAACTAACCCAACTAAGTATATAAAAGTATCAACTTGAATATGGTTGTATGAGCATTTGCAACAGTGGTTTTGGAATGTCGGGGATGCTGAAAAAATGTTTCCTCAAGATCTGTCTTTACTCTCATGTCCCATGCAGTTAGCAAACATCTACATGTAAGAGAGAAGGTGAGTGGCAGTGGGAATAGATTCTCAGTTTTCCCAATTTTTGCTTGTGTAATATCTGGATATCCCCTTGTTTTATATATGAGGGGAGCAGTTTGACAAACTAATGAAAGGCCTACCTTGCCAGCTCTGTTAATATTTCATGGCTCTTGGCATAGTTCTAGGTTAACATTGTTTATCCAAACAGCCTTGTTTAAAGAAAGCGATGAACTTGAAAACAGCAGTCTTGTTTGTTTGTGTATCATTATGGCCTGTTTTTGTACAATGGAGACTCAGGCTGGATGTTTTTCCTCTGTTGCTTTGGTGATGCAGGTGGCTCAGAGTGCAAGCTGGGCCTGGCGATTACCGATAAACCGCAAATGCCCCTCTGCTTCCTCCCATGGTACGTATCCTCAGGTTTCCTTTATAAGCAGGTCAAAGTTCACCTTTGAGATTTGCTTTTGTTTGTTTTGTAAAATGTAGTTCATTGATCCACCCACAAGTGTGGATGATATTTGTAGATGAAAGAAATTTTTTTTTTTGATTGGGCGTTTGATTCTGTGATTTGTGTTTCATATGCTGTTGGTTTGTCCACTGTCTCTCACAAGGTCCTCTTGGGGTGAAGTAGAGGGTGGGGGATATTGTATAAGCTTATACAATATACGATATTGTAATAGCTTATACAATACAATAAGATATTGTATTGTATAAGCTATTTGACATATTGTATAAGTTGAAAATGGTGGAACTTTTGACCCACCCTGCCGCATTTGTCTCGTACATCACCTCTGTTTTCCCAACCTTTTCCCTTTTCTCTTCTGCTCTCCTCCCCTTTTTTTTTAATACTATTTTTGCATTTCCCAAATCTGCCCTCTCCCCCCCCTTAAAAGTACTTTATGTCAAAAGATTTAAAGCACCAATAAACTGGTAGATATAATTAATGTACGGAATATAGGTAGTGGTGGTTTATTTATTATATAATGTGTGTGTGTGTAGTTGCTGTCTGAGGGAGGGTCTCGTCAAAAGGTGGTGCTGTTGGTGTTTGTTCATTCGCCTCCCCATAACTCTCCCCCCCCAAAAAAAAACATAAAAGAAAAACGAAGTTGTATTTTTGGAACTACTTCCAGCATAGTTGCAGTCTTTGAAAGCCAGTTCCGGCCACTGCTAAAAGCAGCAACCGCTACCCACAGCATTGGCCAGCCTACATAGGCTTTTAAAGCTGAAGAGTCCACCCTATCTCTCCTTCAGACAGGCAACAAGCATCCTCTTCCCTCTTCAGACCTCGACAAAATTACGAGCTGGTCCAACACTTGGAATATGTCTTTTCCATCCCATTCTTCCCTCCAAGCCTTCAAGATAGCTGTTCGCCACCACCCCAACCTATACTCTTAATATCTTTTACCCCCAACCCAAATTATGCCATTTCCAAGCTCTCTCCTTTTCCAGGTTATTGTGTCCCCTCTCCTCTCCCCCTCTCCCCTCCCCTCTCCCCTCCCCCTCTCCCCCTCTCCCCTCCCCTCTCCCCTCCCCCTCTCCCTTATCTCTTTTCACTTATCGGTTTGTTACTTATCTGTTTCATCCTCACTTAACCCCTCTTCTTACTGTTTAATTCAGCTTGCCTCGTCCTGGTGGCGGAGTTGCTTTCTTCATCCAAAAAAATCTATTCCTCACTCCCCATGCACTGCCCTTAATCCCCTACACCCCCAGGAATACCTCTGGTTACGGCTTCTCCTCCACTCCAACCCCATGTTGCATGTATGTTGTACCGTCCACCAAACAGTGATGACTCCATTTACATCTTGCTTGCCAAAAACATGGACCAACTTCTATCCTCTCATCCCAACTCTCTCTCTTCCTCATATGTGGTGACTTCAATTGTCATCATGCCAGTTGGCTAGGTGTGGGTACCTCTCTCACCTGTCATGGCACCTCAGCAAAAGGTTTCTGCGACTCATTGGGACTGACTCAATCGGTCAACTTCCCAACCGGGATCTCAACCAATGGTACTCCATCTCTTCTGGATTTGGTTTTCACCAATTTCCCTGCAAATGTCTGTGGTTCTTCCTCTGATCCAATCGGTGTGTCTGACCACGTGCTTGTCAAAGTAGATGTTTCTTGCTGTGAGAGAACCACCTCAGCACCGTCGAGTCTGGCATTTCACTCAGGCCGACTGGCCAAGGATGGCAAGCAGCAATCAAACTGCCACACTGGTTTCCCATTTCTAGTTTTTCTAATTAACTCATCCTGGGAATTTCAAAGAAATTTGCTCTCTCTCATTCACAGATTTATCCCCTCTCGTCTTCAGTTGTTCTACCCTTCCTCCTGCCAATGGAAAACTGGTGCTTGTGGTGAAGCAGTTGTCCTGAAACAACTTACCTTCATCTCATGGAGGGCAAATCCTACTGAAGGCAATCTCAGTTCCTGCCACAAAGCTCGGAACAATTGTGTGTCTCCCCTCGGGAGAGCCAGAAAACATCTTTCAAATCTCAAGTTTCAACTCTCAAACCTGTCTCCCTCTTCCAAATCCTGGTGGCCTCTAGTTAAGTCTGTTGCTGGTGTATGTTCCCCCTCCATCCCCTCCCTTACCTCAAATGGCTGCACAGCTGACACTGCATGTGAAAAGGCTGAATGCTAAAACTCTGTTTGCTTCTCAATCTTGTGTCCCAAACCCATCACTTTCTGTACCCACCTTACCCAGTCACACCCAGCTGTTCCTGGACTCTGTCCTTTTCTCCTGGCAAGGTGGGGAGTTTGCAGTCAATCCTCGACTCTGATTGATTAAGCAACCGGTTCAGACAGCATCAGCCCACGTGTCATAAATACCTGCTCTGCTGCTCTTGCTCACCATCTCTCTGTTGTATTCACCCTCTCATTTACTCAAGGTCATCTGCCATCTCCTTGGAAATCGGAAAACATTACCGCCCTGCATAAAAAAGGTGCAAAAACAGAATCTTGCAACTTTAGACCAATCAGCTTTCTCCCAATCATCAGCAAGGTCATGGAATCCATCATCACTTCAGACATTAAATCCTTCCTCTTGTCCAATGGCTTGATTTCTGAACATCAATTTGGATTCACACGAGGTCACTCGACCCTGGATATGCTGCTTCTGCTTTCCCAACAATGGATGGAGGTTGTCAATGCCAAACGTGAGACCAGAGGCATACCCCTAGACATATTCTGAGCTTTCAATACGGTCTGGCACCCCACACTGCTCACCAAACTGTCTTCCTGTGATGTCCAAGGCAATCTCCACTCATGACTCAGACTTCCTCTCTTGTCACAGTCAGCATGTGTCTCTTCATGGAATTCTTTCATCCCCTTTTCCTGTCCAGGCTGGAGTTCCTCAAAGCGGTGTTCTGGGTTGTTTTTTTTTTTCTGTTTTGTTGTTTTTCTGGTTTTCATCAATTATCTCTCTGACTGGAAAATTCGCTTTATATCTTTGCTGATGACTCCACCCTCTGCCGTACCATCTGTCATCCCTTATATCGGCAAGCAGCAGCCTCTTCACTCTGCAGATCTGGATAATATCGCAAGCTGTTTCAACACTTGGAACATCTTTTAATCCTAAGAAATCTCACACTCTCACTTTTTCTCTCTGGAAGGACCATCTGGACCCCCCCCCCTCAATCTACTTTCTCAACAATCCTCTTGAAATCCTTTCATTCAAGTTTTTGGGTGTCACTATCTGCCATCATCTCTCCTGGAAAAGCCACATTTCCAAGCTGGTCTCCAAAACCAGTCGTTGACTGGGAATCCTCCATCATGCAAAATCCTTCCTCAGCACACCTGAGCTCTGGACCACATACAAGGCTTTCATCCACAGCCTGATTGAATTGATCAGGGGTGCTATGGGTCTGATTGGGGGTGAGCTGTGCAACTGTGTGGCTCGTCATCCACCCGGCTCTGTGCTCTTCTGGCTGGCCAGCCTGACACTGCCAAGCTCGATGCGCAATGCGTGCCGGGTGAAGGGGGTCATGGTGGTCAGGGGTGCTATGGGTTTGGTCAGGGGTCGGCTGTGTGGCTGTTCATCCACCCGGCTCTGTGCTCTTCTGGCTGGCCAGCTGTGCACTCGCCTCACTTTGCTCGGCCAGCTCAACAGGCTTCGCTTGCTGTGCTCCATGCAGTGGGCTCGTTGTGCTGGGCGAAAGGGGGTCGTGTTGGTCAGGGGTGTTATGGGTCTGGTTTGGGGTCAGCTGTGTGGGCTGGTGCTCCCACCTCACACCTTTCTCAGCTTCATGCTGTGAAAACCGAGGCTTTTAGAATCATTGGTATCTCCCACGATGAAGCTGAGCCTTTGCGTCTCTCACTGTCTCACCGCAGGTAGGTTGGTGGTCTTTGTTTTCCACCATCTCCTCTCCAGCCTTGCCACCCCCTGCTCTGTCTGTGATCTGTCCCTCCCCACCCACCCTCCTCCCATATTTCTGCAGGGTGCTCAATGACCACCAGCAACCCCGTTCTGGTGAAATTACCAAAATCAAGAATCGCTGCTCACCTACAAGCTTTCATTCCTCTTCCCCCCCCCCCCCACCTTCATAACCAACTCCCACACTCTTCAATCACACTCTTTCCTCCATGTGTTTAAAACAGCTGTTCAGACCATATCTCCCCCCGTCCAAAACCACGATCTTTTCTACCCCCGCTAAGCCACCCCAAACCCACCTCCTTCAAATTCCCTGCTTTCCTTCCTGAAAGTCCCTGCAGTGTCCATCTTGTTTACCCTCTGTACCCCATCCCATCCCTCTCCCTTCCACAGATCTCCTCATGTCTCTGTTCCCCACTCTTTTGTTCTTTCCTCTCCTGCCCATCTTGTCTCCTCCCTTTGTTATATGTTCTGTGCATTAGCTCTTTTACGAGCTTCGACAATGCAGAAAAAAAAACCCCATTTAAAGCATACGTTATCCAAATCATTGATGAATTAAATTGTATTTACCCTTGCCACTGATGGTTGATGGAGGTTTTCACCCCTGTGCGTTTGTCTGTGAGCAGTTTATCTCAAAAAGTTGTGAACGGATATGGACGAAACTTGTTGGACAGTTTGTGTGTTATGAGTGAATTGATTTTGGTGAAGATCTGGATCCGAGAATTTTAAAAGTTTTTTTTTTTTTCACCATTGAGTGAGTGATCGGCCAAAAATAATATATAGCATGATATCTTAAGTTGTGGATGGATTATGAAAATTTTGTGGATAATTTGGATAGGTGACAAGAACGAGCTGATAAATTTTGCTCAAGGTGTGGCTGCAGATCCGGCCCATCAGTGAGATACAAAATGTAAACTGTTCAGCCTGGCAGAGGTATGTGCTCCACAGAATACCATTCTAGTTCTCATGTGTGATGACTGTGTAGTATCGATACATATTTTATTAAATACTGGCAGGTAACCTGGTTCCGCCTGACTGTTATAAGGGAATTAGTTTCCAATAGTGTGTGGAATATTTATCGAGGTTGATAGGAATGTCCTTTGACAGAATAATGGCGGGTACCCATGGCAATTCTGCATCATGTGACTTCGAGTCGTCGCCCCCTTTCTCCCGATCCCAACCCCAAGTCTTCAAGCCCCAATCCGAAGTCCTCAACTTTCCTCTCCTGCCTTCCACACTCCAAGCTTTCGAACCACCTCCTCAACCCCTCCACCCCTTCCACCGCTCACCGAAAGTTCTCAACCTCCCCTTCGCAACTCTGTCCCATCTTTTGTCTCCCTACCCCTTTCCAAACATCAACTCTCTGTCCTCCCCCACCCCCTCATAAAAGTGAAACTGCATTCTTAAATCAGATAGATATACACACGGCCATTCTTACAACTGATAGACAGACACACATAGGCGAAATGGATAGATAGCCGGACACCGGAGAGGCGAAAGGTTATCACCCTGGAAGACCACTCAACATATCTTCACTGTCATTTTTCTCAGAGATGGCCAAACAGGTCTTCGTGAAACTTCCAAAAGTTCATCAACTAAGTGCCAAGGAGTGTTTTAGTCAAAACAAAAATTTTTGAAAATCTTGAAAAATATTTTTTTTTATTTTAAAATCTCTCAATAGTGCTTTAGCCTTTGTGGCAATGTGAAGGGTGATATTAAATGATCCCTGACCTAATTTGTTAGTGGGTGTGGTGAAGTGTTTTATGCCCCCCAAGAACAATGGAAAAAAAGACGATTTGATTTCTCAAAATGCTAACAGGTTAAGAACAGCACCGGTCAATGCCGGGTACCCCTACTAGTAGATAAATTTAAGAAAATCTGCTTTCAATTCCTACTAACCCGTTCTTTGTCACCTCCAACTTGCCACGTGTGCATTCGTACGGAGTCTGAGGTTCCGTTTGTAGGAGAATTCATTCGTTTCTGAATGAACAAAACTGAAATTATTCGTTAGATGGAATAATTTATGGTTATAATATGTTTTACTTCTGGAATGTGTTGTTACTAAGTTTCTTGTAGTGTTCATCAAGTGGCTTAAGCACTCCATTTGAAACCATTGATAAAATGAGGAATGGCTTGCTGCTTGGTAACACACCACTGGTTTTACTACTTTAGAGAATTAGTTTGTTTCCAATAGAATGATGTCTTCTCGGTGAGTTAACCGGACAAAAAGGAAATTATTCGTTGGACGGAATAATTTGTGGATATATATATATATATATATATATATATGTAAATATATATATATATATATATATGTATATATATATATATATATATATATATATATGGGACCATGCTCTGTGCAAAGTGTTGGTGCTGCTTAAGCAGTCTCCTTGGCTATTGGGCACGATGCTGGACGAGTCGCCACTCTGACACGGGATACCAGCAAGCTGGCACTCATTTTGCCGACCTCGGAAGGATGACAGGCAGAGTCAACCCCACCTAGTATTAATTCAACAGATGAGTGGGATTTGAACTCAAAATCCTTGGATCCCAAGCCCACCACCCTTACTATTCAGCCAACACGAGGCATAAACCAGCGACTACTTGGATTATACACCGCCTGTGAAACGCCAGGCTTCCACTCACACAAGGCATCGTCAGAACATTCTTTTGTATGCCTCACATGTGCATGAAAAGAAGGTGGAAGCATTAGTAAGGACTCCCGGGTTCAGTTTGTAAGTGATTGGGTGGTAAGGAATTCAATATTTTTTTATTTTATGATTTTATTTTATTTTTGGCTATTAATTTCCTTTGGCAGCATAATGATCACGAACTGTTAAGACTGATAAGTTTTGTCGGTAAAGTAAATCGATAGAAAGGTAATTGTACACTGACGGAATGACTGAATAGTTTGTAGTTATATTGTTACTAGAAGGGTACCCATCACTGATGGACTCATCGACATCTCACCTCAAATGAGTGTGTATTGGTAGAAAAGTGAATTCAGTGTGCAGATATCACAGTTGGGAGATCTGGTAACCCTGGCAACCTCATTCCATGCTTCCAGCAAAGATTTCCAATCCATGCTTGTTGTACCTCTGAAGTACTGTTTAGGTGGGAGTGAGGGTGATATTATGAAAGCTTGGTTGCAAAACAAATTAAGGCATGCTCTGGGCCTACTGCCTGACTGAAGATCACCAAAGTTCTTTGCATGCCAACTGACCACCGACAGGCATCTATCCCTCTCCGCATCGCTTCTTCAGTCCCCAACTTGCCCACTCTCTCCATACTCCCCACAGCTTTGCTTTTGGAAATTTACATTCAGTATTTCTCACAGCATTTCATTCTGGTTTCCCATTCGATGATCCATTGATCAGTCATTTTAGTTTCACTTTTCTACATCAGTTTCACTTTAGGCTATCGGTTTCGATTCATCATCACAACTTGTGATGCAACGCGAATGGTGCATGGAAAACGTCGTCAAAAAATGATTTTTTGGAGAATGTTTTTCGATTTTCTAAAGGGTATAGCAGCCTAAAAATATCAGAAAATCGCCATGGTCATTACATCATCTGTGTGACATCATCGCCAGAACGATTCTCAGCATGTAAAGGATAATGGCTGCACAACTCACTTTAGACTCGTCAGAAAGTGAATTTGATGAATACTTTTCTCATGAAGAATTTTCAGATTATGCCGATAGTCAAAATCGTGGTGTTGGTGCTGTCATACTGTACATGTATGAACCCGAGGTCATGGAATACCAGGAGTTAACAATCGGGATGAAGTCGAAGAAAGACTCGGCAATAACAACCGGTACAGTAGTAAATTGAAGAGCTAGCACGTGGTAAATGTGGAGTTTATTTGTATTTTGATGTAAAGCCGCTGTCACACCTTGACGTTTTATCCAGCGTATGCCGACGTATGAAAAATTTGGCGAATACGTTATGGGTAAGTTTTGTATACGTTAAGAGCACGCTGGCATACGTCGTAGTACGCCGAGCTCGTCGACAAATTTTGAGCATGCACAAAATTTGTCGACGTATGACACACATTCCGCATACGCTGGCCATAAGTTGTAGGCACGTTATGCGATCATTGACACGTCAATACATGTTACTTGTAAGTTACGTATACGTCGAGGTAATGTCTAGCATACCCAAAACTTATTTCTAACCTATGAGTAACGTGCTTTGAACCTATGTGTAACGTATCTCCAACGCATATTGACGTATTTGACGTCTTCCGGACAACCACAGAACTTGCTGAACGTGTTTCTAACTTGCAGCTACCGTATAATGGTGTATTGGCAGCGTTTAGGGGAATTGGTATATAAAAATGGGGTTCCCCACCATGGCGCCACACGCGCTGGCCTCCACGAGGCCCTACCTTACAGCGAAGGCGCACGTGACTGATTTACCTCAGGAATAATCAGAAAAGAAAAAGAGTGGGGATGAAATGAAGGAAAAAATGATTGAAGCAACCCGTAGCTATTAGATCATTGCAAGGCACTCCTTTGTTGTCCCACTAAACAAAAGGAAGGGGACTATCTTCACGTATAATAATGAAATAACTGTCTTGGGACACCTATCTGTTGAATGCACGCGGTTCCGAGAACCACAACAATATGAATGTCGTGAAGAGCCACATTGGCTCAGCATGCAATTATCGTGCAAAGGATTAAAGTTCTTGAACAAGGCCACATACCTTTAAATGCTGCCACAGGTGTGTCATGGTTCATCGGGACCACGAGAAGACCAAAGACTAATGACCTTTCTGATCCTGTCCTCTTGGTGACCTCGATGAGAAAACGTGTGCACGCTTCTCTGCAGGTAACTATTAATTTGCAATTGAAAGTATAACTGACCTTTTTGTCATTCGCTCGTCCATCGCGAAGTGGGAGACTGGGTTTTACAATCGCTTCTGTGTGTCTGTCCAGGCCATAATATTTGAACTTTTGACATCAAATTTTCAACAAACCTTTTATGGCAACATGGAGAACACAAATAATTGTCAAAACGTTAAAAGACAGTCACAGTAAGTACAAATAGGCTACCGCAGTGTGAGACATCTGGGTTTAATAATTTACCGCTAGGCTTCTGTGTTTGATTATTTACCGCTAGTACTAGTGAACTAGATCAGGACAAAAGGACCAGTAGAGAGAGTGGGGAAACGCCAAGAGAGGTGGTGAAGGCTACCATGGAGGCAGACTTGGGCAAACAGTAGGGGTTGGGAGGAGGGGCAGGAGAGGATGGGTACAGAGGGAAAAAATGGAAATTTGAAATGAGGAGGGATTGGGATGGGATGGGCTGCGGTGGGGGTTACGAGGGCAGAGAACATCATGGCTTTGAATTGGGGACGATCTAAGATGGTGGTGAACCGCTGTTTTGAAGACCTGTGGGGAATAATGAGATTGAACAGAATGTGTAAGTTGGCTACACAGATGGAAAAAAAAAGAGGAACAAATGAGTGATTCTGGATTTTGTGGATTCCACCAGAAGGGGGTTGATGGTGGACCATGTGTGCCCTGCAGAAACCTGGGGGTGGGGTGGGCAAGGCACAGAAAGGAAGACCAAAAAGGAGGTGGTAGACGATAGAGACCACTGACTTATCTGCGATGGCAAAGTGATTGGCCCAGAGACTCCGCTTCATCGAGGAAGATTCCAATAATCTTGAAGGCCATGGTTTCCTACAAGAGCAAGGCCGAGCAAGATGAGGTAGAGGAGAGCAGTGCTCCATCAAGCCAGGATGAAGGCCATGTCGGTGATAGGAGTTTAGGTGTGCCAAGGAAGGACTTTGTACGACGGAGGATGCCAAGTTGGCGGCTGGCTTTGGAAGTCAATTTTGAAATATGGTTTGCCAAAGAATGATAATGGCTGATAGTAAGACCCAGGAATTTGAATGACAATCTCCTCAAGATTAAGTAAGTAGATGTGGGGAGGTTGGTGAGAGGGTGTGCCAGATGGTCCTTTTGAAGAGGGTTGGTGATTGTGAGAGTGAGATTTGTCAGGATTGAAAGACTTATTCCAAGTGTTTGACCAGCTTTATTTTTTGCAAGTTTTATAAAGAGGGGGAAGAAGCTGCAGCCTGCCTGTTTGAAGGACGAGGGGTGTCACGGCAGGGAGTGGCCATCATCAGCAAGTAGGTAAAGGGGATTTTCCAGTCAGAGATAATTTATGAAGAAGGGTGCTCAAGGTCAGCCAAAAACCCCCTTCTGGTGAAACTGCCAAAATCAAGAATCACTGCTCACCTTCACCCTTTCATTCCCATTTTTTTTTCCCTTGGCCTCTGGAACAAACTTGCACTCTTCAATCCCAGTCCTCCCTCCAGGTCTTCAAAACAGCTGTTCACTACCATCTCATATCTTCCCCCCCATCCAAAATCATGATATTTTCTACCCCCGTTAAACCACCGAAATCCAACTCCTTCAAATTTCCTGTTTTCCTTCCTGAAAGTCCCTATAGTACCATCTTGTTTACCCCATATACCCCACCCATGCCTCTCCCTTACACAGATATCCCATTGTCTTTGTTCTCCACTTTTGTGCTTCCCCCTCTCCAGCCCCTCTTGTTTCCTGCCTTGTTATATATTCTGTGTATTAACTCCAACACGAGCCTCGACTTGGTATACAAAAAAACAACAACATTAAACTGTACAGCATGTACTGTACTGTGTATGTGAGATGTCCATTGTACTGGATGGTGTATGGGAGAAGCATTATCTCACATGACGAAAGAAACAATGGAGGAGGGGTAATCTGATTGGCACGAAGGATTAATCATCTCTAGCGGTGAGAGGTGGATGATCAGCTGGTGAGTAATAAGAGTGAATAGTCGGGTGAACGGATGGTTAATTGGGTCTAATAAAAGATTGAGTGGTGAGGAAGATAGATGCATTGAATGTGCTTCATAACATAAAGTATGGATGGAGTAGTAACGGATTAATACAGATCAACCGAGGGATGACCCACCAACTGTGGGCTTGAAGGAAAGACCGATAGGGTGAAGGAGGGGTTGGTGGATGAAGAGAAAGAGGTGGGAAGACTTCACAACAGGGACACACGGACTAACCCCAACCCACTCCCTCCCCACCCCAAACACCTGAACAAAGGGCAAAAAAAATATTTTGAATGCTTTTCCAGGAAAAGGAAGCATTTGTATTTGATTGGAGAAAAATTGAGCATCAATAACTTCAACCAAACGTTTTCTGTAACTCTTGATCAGTCCTACACATCGGCTTGCAGGAATTTTGGCCCATTCCTCCTTGCGGAACCGCTTCAACACAGAGATATTCGTGGGCTTCCTTGCATGAACTGCTTACTTCAGGTTCTGCCACAACATTTCAATTGGGTTACCGTCTGGACTTTGACTTGGCCATTCCAAAACGGAAAATCTGTTCTACTTAAGCCATTCTGTTGTCGATTTACTTGTGTGTTTAGGATCGTTGTCTTGCTGCATGACCCAGTTTCTGTTAAATTTCAGTTCATTGATGGATGCCCTGACATTCTCCTGTAGAATTTGCTGGTACAATCCAGAATTCATGTTTCTGTCAATGATGGAAAGCAGTCTGGGTCCTGAGACAGCAAAGCAGCCCCAAACCATGATACTCCCACCACCATGATTCGCAGTTAGGATGAGGTTCTTATGTTGGGAATGCAGTGTTTGGTTTTCACCAAGCATAACGTTTGTCATTGAAGCCAAAAAGTTCCACTTTCGACTCATCCGTCCACAGAACATTCTTCCAATGGCCTTCTGGATCATCCAGGTTGTCTTCGACAAAGTTGAGATGGGCAGCAATGTTCTTGGAGAGCAGTCGTATCCTCCCATGCATACCATTCTTGTTCAGTGTTTTCCTGATGGTGGACTCATGAACACTGACAGCCAATGCAAGAGAAGCCTGCAGATCCTCAGACATTACCCTGGGGTTCTTTGTGACCTCCTGAATTGTTGTACGCCTTGTTCTTGGAGTGTTTTTCGTTGGACGACCGCTCCTGGAAAAAGTAACAATGGTGTTGAATTTTCTCCATTTGCACACTATCTGCCTGACAGTGGATTGGTGGAGCCCAACATCTTCAGAAATAGTTTGGTAAACCTTTCCAGACCGATGAGCATCAACAACTCTTTTTCTGGTTTTCAGAAATCTCTTTTGATCGGGACATGACTCACTTCCACAAACCTGTGTGGTGAAGACCAGACTCTGATGGTGATGAACAAAGTTTGTTTTCATGTAGGGCAGGACCACCCAAACTCACTCCTGATTGTTATCCAATTGAATGAAACACCTGACTGTAATTACCCCCTTAATTGAGCTGATTAACCTTGAGATTGACATACTTTTTCCAACAAATAAATTGAATATTGGATCATTTTGCTCAATAAATAAATTAAAAAGTAGTTTTTTTTTTTTTGGTGTGTGCTATTTTTAATCAGGTTCTCCTTATCTATTATTAGAACTTGGATGAAGATATGATCACATTTCAGGTCAAATTTGTACAGAAAATTCTAAAGGGTTCACAAACTTTTTCTCACCACTGGATAAGCAAGATACACTTTCTATCCAAGGAAAGGCCATGTCAGTCCTTGAATAATATGAAACGAATAGCAGAAACACCAAACAAATGAACATGAAATATTGCATGGGATATAACAAACACCTGGACGAAGACACAACAACATAAAAACACAACAAACTCGGTTCAGAAAACTCCGCTTTAGTGAGATGGAAACATAGAGATGAGATCGTGAGAGTTGCTTGTGTTTATGTGATAAAATTGTTGTTTGGTTCTCTTTGTTCTAGCTGAGTTTTTGATCCAAAGTAAGAGCGGTATTCAAATATATGTCAAACCCTGAGTCTTTTCCTCATCCTTGGCGGACCTACAGGAATCTCTTCGAGTTTCTCGTCCTGCCTTTTTGTCTCGTTCGCTGTCCCGCCAAGCGAAGGTTGCTGAACATCGTGACCAGCGCCTGGGCCTGAAGGGAAAACATGGTGAGAGATTATTGAGTAGGAAATTTAGGAAGTACTGGGTTCATGGGGAGGGGTGGTGGTAATTCTTTTTTTCCAATTAAATATCTGATTTTAACACGCTGGCTGTATCTAGCAGGTGGGTGTCTCTCTAAAAGTTTGTCTACAATTTGGTCTTCCTTGGTGATGAGACTGCATTTTGCCTCTGTCTTTTATTTGGATTGCTTGCTTATATATTTTTTGTTGTTGTTTATTTTCTCTTATTTATTTGTATATTTCTGAAATGGGGTGAGCATTTTCATTGTGATACAAAGTGCAAATTATTTCAGGTTTTAGCAAATTGCTGGGTTGAGTCCAATGCAATAATAATTTGAAAGGTTTACAGATCAAGTGCTTTCACATATTCATGAAATGGGACCTTTTCAAAAACCTACAAACACATCTCATACATATTGGTCTCATTGCTGTCTTCGGTTTCGTTTGCTTACATGTACTGGCCTGTTCATCTCAAACAGTTGCATGAAGATTTATTTGTCGAACAGGTCTTTTACGAAGAGGAAGAGGAGGGTACACCAGTACCTTGTGGAACGTAAAGTGAAATATAAATCATTTCCCAGATAATGTTCTTAATGATATGGGTAGACATCCCATGTGCATTGTGCAAGCATACACTTTTGTCACTTTTTATTGAGCCTGTTCAAATCTGGTAGGATCACCATTTGTTTTTATTTGGTGCTTTTTTCCCTGCTTGTGGAGTGCCTCCCCCCCCCCTTCACAAGTAAATAGTTTGGTATGCATCTTATGGAATCTTTGTGTTTTAATTATTTATTAAAAAATTTTTTTGCAGGTACTGGACTTTATTATTGTGTTGTTCCCACATCTTTTACTTTTAGCTCTATATTTTAATATCTGTTGCATTTGCTTGCATATTTTTCTTTATTTTTAGGGTTTTGAAATTATTTTATTGTCCCTTGAGTGAATGTTGCATCATATCAATATGATAAAGCTGATTTGCATCAACATTGTCCTCCCCCTGCCCCCATTGCAAGGTATACAGTTTCTCGTTGTGATTGGAAATGGTATTCTTTGAGATTAAACAAATATCTCAAATTGCTAAATGTAATTTATTCTTAACTTTAAAAAGGGGGTGGAGGACTCTGACATCGGATTTTAAAATTTATTTTAATTTTTTTTTTTAATTGAGCTATTGCTTTGACAGCTTTTTATTTTTGATACCTGTCCTGTTTATTCTTTGCAGATTGAACTGAGGTAATACTAAACTTCCAGGTTTCATTTAACTCTAGTTGTGAGTTTTTTATCAGTATTATTTTTGCTATGTTGTTCATGCATAACTACTGTCTGTATTTTAAATGTATGAAAGTTAATTTCTTCTTTTCAATAAAACTTTTCTTTTTACAAAATGTCTTTAGAGATTGCAGCTATTTCAAAAAAAAAAATTATATTTAAAGTTAGCTTTTTATTTTATAATGCAGAATGACCTAACATGAGGAATATTGCTTAAATTTGCAGGTGAGTGAGCTTTTCACATTCGGCGAAGACTAAGGAAATTTTTTCTAACATACTGATGTTTGTCTCACATCATTGGCTTTTAGACTGGCAACCTGTCGACAGGGTGGTCAGGAGGTAGGAAGTCAAATGTTTTATCATTGCAAATTTCAGGCTGATAAATGAAGCACACTCATGGTTTTTGGATCAATTGTAACTTGATTTTGATAGCATCTGTGGTGTTGGCATAACCTGGTGTTGCTATGGTTGCAGTTTATGTAAAGACCCAAATGCAAACGTTTTGTACATATAATGGTAATTGTTGAACGACATGTGCATGCTGCCCTGAATAAACTTCTATCGAAGAAAATGTCGTTAGCACAAAAAGTACGGACAAAGATTATCATAAGTTGTCCCCACTTTTTAGTGCTGTACTAACATTCAAGTTACCCCTCTTTACAAGTCTATAAATATTAAAACGAAACAGTCGGTCCATCCATCCAACCAAGCCATATGATGATGTGTTTCAGTATGTAATTCAGTTTCAACGTATGTTGCACCCTGACTATATGTATGCCTATTAATTGCATACTATTGTGATGTATGTTTTAAATTGTTTAACATTTACATCCTTTGGACCACTTGAGACCCTATTGACCTTCCTAAAACCAAGGCCCTTGAATCCCCTTAAGAGCCTCACAACCCTTTATACCCCAATCCCCAAGAACCTTGAGACCCCACAGGCCCTTTTAGACACTTTAGACCTTGTATACCCTTTATACCTCTGCTAAAACTGTTATCTTTGTTCCGTATGCTGGGCAAGGTAGCCATCAATGTGTGCCATGCATTGGTTGGTGGTGGAAGTTAGATTCCACAGGGTCTTTTGCAAAGAGAAGCTGAGGTTTTGTCGGCATCCTGAACAAACCAAATTCCAGCATGACTGTGGGGAGGGCGTCAGCAAACCACCCAGGAACTACTTCGCAGCACCAATACTGTCAATCATGGTGCATTTGATTGATTTGATACAGAATCTTGATTCCAGGAGAAGCTAAATAAGAGCATGTTCACAGTTTGACAGAGGACCTTAGTGTAATAAAGACATTGCACATGAGTGGCAAAAGGAAAGAGACAGGGTGTGATTAGAAGAGCAGGCTTGGGTATAGGGAGAAAGGTACCCCATCACTATCTCATTGGTCTGTCGGCTTATCTGTTCTTTATGGTCTTGTACTCTGCTCTTTTTGTGCTGACTCTTCCAGGTTTTTGCAGGGTTTATGTGGTCTTCCAGCAACCCCCTTCTGGTAAAACTTCCAGAATTACTGCTCACCTCCACTCATTCATTCCTACTATCCCCCCCCCAGCCTGTGAAACCAACTTCCACTTTCTATTAAATCTTATCCTTCCCTCCCGGTCTTCAAAACTGCTGTTCATCATGCCTCATCCAAACCCATAATAAACTTTTTCTTCCCCTTCACCACCTCTTTCCAAGTTTCCATTTTTCCTTCATGTAAACTTGTAGCTGTATCTATCTTGTCTTCTTTTTGCCCTCACCCCCCCCCCACATCCGTTATTTGTCTGCCTCTCTTTTCAATGTTTGCACAGTCCTTGAAATTCCTGCTAAATGAAAAAGTACTTTCCATTATCTGGAAAGTCAAAAATATTTTTTTGCTTAAGTCCTTGAAACTCCTGAAAAATTGCACAAATCTGGATACCATTGACGAGTCACAGAGCTGAGCTGAGGCGTAAAACTGTACGTGCACTCAAGATGTGCGAGGAATCTGTGAGAGGGTAGAGCATCACCTGTGGTCAAGTGATTCTCGTCCTGCTTACAGGGGAATTTGGGCATTGCGTTCCTCCAAGCCCATCCCTCGGTGTACCGCAGTTAGAGGAGAGGGTTCTGGGCTCTTGACAGAGGAGTCCGAAGTGAAGGCCCGCTGGGCCGGTTACTTTGAGTGGCTGTACCAGGCTGATCCACCAGATGTCAGGGGTCTATGACTGTCAATCAGCCTGATGGGGTTGGAGCTTCAAGACATATTTTCCCTCGGGCCAATCAGATCACATGGGTGTGGTTAACGGTGGAATATATTAGGAAGTTAGTGACAAGTCAACTATTTCGAATGTTAGATCGTCTTTTAAGTATGTACAGCACCATAACAATGTGAGCATGTCTATAAAGTTTGTACTACAACATTTGTAAATCAATAGTATAACATCTACATATACATTTCTAAAAAGAAGTGCAACAAGTAATAACTTTTTTTAATGCAAAAGCATGTTGGGATGTTTCTCTCAGTATGTTAGGGTTAGTCAAAAGATTATGTTAGGGATGGTCAAAAGAAATGATCATATGAAACAATCACTACATCTTTCTTTGAATCATGGTTGTCCCAATAAAACACTGTGTGTGTGCTCAATATAACTTTGTCTTTTATCTACCCTTCAGAAAGGACACCATGGGATATTTAATATCCACCAACTCATGCCAGTACATGGGAAGCCAAGTTTAACATCCAATCGAGTGACAGCACACACATCGATGAATCACCCTGCCTGTGAAACACCAGGACGACAGTTTATAGCTGGGTCAGGGTTATAACCCAGGCTAGACAGCTGAGAAGCGAACATGCATACCTCTTAGCCACCCCAGGCAGTGTCTGTAGGAGTTAGGGTAGACAACTGACATGCTCTCCAGTTTAAATTGTCTTTTATAAAAAGAGAAAAGTGATTTTAACCACCTTTGCCTCAAAAAAATGCTTTTGTTTTTGGTGACAGGAAACACACCATGAAGAACCTCACACCAACTCATAAGAGAATCATCATGTACAATCAAATCCACAGAGAGAGCTTCAACGGACGACCGTTTCACCATTCCGAGATCAAAAATTTGGAGCTGGTTCTTTGTTTAACTTTGACCTGAAAGCTTTCGCTTATTCCAATAGACATATTACATCACATCAATGGTTAACCCATCCTTGGGTGTATTTTATTTGCCAAATATTGTGTGCTTCTGATTCCTCTTATCACTTCTCATTTGCACTTGGGAAACTCGTTGGTGGAGTCCAATTGCTTTCAAGCAACCAAGAATCTCCTTGCGTTCAGCACCTCGGACAGCGCTATGATTTGCCTCGAAAGGAATTTCAACACAAGAGGAGGCAACAAGACTCATCATGCCGGCATTTTTTTTAATCAACACCACATCCATTTGACCTATAAATAAACTGGTGTGTGGTTAACTTATTGAGAGGGCTGCGAGTTCATTTAAGAGTCGGTTCTTCCAATTCGTCCCGTTGCGTGGACATCATGTCCGACAGAGCATACCTGTTGGAGGAGTGGATGTCTACAAGGAAACAAACACGAAGAGGCCGTCTGGTCCCACCATGCTGGTAACGTATTCATGCCCTATTAACTTAATGTATCACTTTTCTTCTTACTGTATAATGTATATGTATACAGCTAACCCCATTGTTTGCATTAAAATAATGCAACATTCCATGTCCGTTTATAATCGTACTATTAATTTTCAATTGTTCACTAGCTTTGACACCAATCCAATTTTTTATTATGGACACCAATCAATCAGCTACACTTATCGAACAAACGGTTTTAAATTGCGTCAAATAAATGTGAATCGTTGCTCCCAGCTTACTGGCTCGATGACAGAAGATGCCATTTGTATTTTTGCCTCCTCCATCCCAACTCCATTTCGAATCCCGTGCAGGTACAGCAACTTGCTAGTTACCTTTAAACATCCGATTGAAACTCCACGATGCGAACTTGGCAAAGGTGATGGAACCATAACAGCATATTATTGTGGGGCAGATGAGACAGCCGGCTTTGCACCCTGAATTTGATCAGGACTGTGTGCTGAAACTGATTGAGTTGTAGTTTTGTTTTCTGCAAGGACATGCACATGACACCACCGATCACAAATACATTCTCGATACATTTCAACTTTCATTCACCGATTATGAACAGAAAACAAACCTCTCAAGTTAGTTTTGTTCTTTTATTAGTATTTCCATGAACAAGAATACTTTTTAAACCAGTAGTGAAAATTTCTCTATTGCATAACGAGTACAGGTGCCCAGCACCGCCAGGTGCCTCCCTCCCATCCCTTCCCCTCCCTCATCCCCCTATTCCCCTGGCTTTCTGATTAGTGAAGGTTGGCTTTGGGGCTTCCCACTGTGGGGACGTGTACAATGCAAAAATGCGTTATCTGCACAACTGACTTGTTTTACCCTCTGCCACCACCACTGGATGGCGTTACACGATACACTTTTACATGGAGAATTTTTGTCGACCTTCCCTCCCGAACCCCCAAAACTACAGGTGAAACAAAGTAGCCCAGGTTGATCATGAGGTCAAACTTGGTCCATGTGCCAAGTGTGGTGGCAATTGGCCCAGTAGTTTTTGTGTGATTGGTGCTACAGAGAGACAGACAGATGCTGACATTTATTATTATTTTTATTATATATATATATATATATATATATATATATATATATATATATATATATATATATATATATATATATATATATATATATATATACTGTGACGATTATGTGGAATTTGATTATGATTGTTGAAAACATGTTTGGACATTTTCATTACCTCACGGACAGCAGGTTTTATAACCATTTCAATAAAATTAATTTACATGAAAACTTGTGTTTTAAGACAGAAGATGGGTGGATACCCAAGGTCTGTCACTTTCACTGGTGACAAGTTGGTGAGCTCTCTATATTTATACGAGCTTACATCGAGCCTTGGTCCTGCTGCCCTCACCTACCTCTGCTTTTCAAAAGCCATCCCAGGTCGCACACATTCCTCAAGAATCCCTCACCTGCTCAACCTCCCAAAGTCTAGATTGGTTGGTTACCTGCTTTCATTCATCCCCTTATTCTCCCAATTACGGACCAGCCTTCCCTTTAGTCCGCTGTCTCATCCTGCTCGTTTCAGTCTTTCAAATGCAATGTTGTAGTTGTTTCATGTGCACCTTGTGGCTGGCTGCTTGTTGCATCATTTCCTGCATGCGTGCCTGTGCACTCATGCAGTGCCCACATTACTAGTAAGTTGGTACTCATTTTGCTGACCTCGGTAGGATGATAAGCTGAGTCAACCCACCTGGTATTATTGAACGGACAAAAACAGGAGCTCAAACTCGAGACCCTGAGATGTTAAGCTAACACCAAGCTTTTCAAAAAATGCAATACAAATGCAGTTCTAGCTCTTCCATGAACCTCGACTATGAATACAAAAAAAAAAACTCGGCAGTATCTCATGTGCTCACCTCTGCACTTCAATGATCTCTCATGCACTGTGATTCTTACATGATGTTGGGTCCATAGTGACACCGAAATTAAAAACCTTTAAAGCAGACTTCAGGTGGTGATCCCCAAGTATCACTGCCTGTGGTTGGATCTTTTTTATGAACAGATGGAAAACTAAGAGAGTGAGTATTAAAACCAGGGCCAGTCACCAGATGAATATCACTGGATCAAAGGAGATCGAGAGCATTAGCAAGAACTTGACCGGTGGGGACAAGCGTCCCCTTTTCGGTGCACAGGCTAATCCCACACCAGTTATCAGAATTACAGTTTAATAACTTTCATCCTGCGGGGATATTCAATAATGCTGAAACAAGCGACGGGCTAGAGGCAGAGAATGGAGTGGGCATGCACTGTCTTACAAAATAATGGTTTATTAAATAATAAGGATCTACACAAGGGACAAACGGATGGATCAAGTGGGACAAGAGACAAATGATCAAAGACTTTCATGAATAAACCCTTATCTACCAATATCAAACTAAACCCTCTAAGGGCCTGGACACCTACACACACAGCTTTTAAAAGCGAGTTCACAGTCTCTTTGGACCTACAGGGTGCAGGGTCCATACCCACACAAACATAAGATCATCCCTGACAAAAGACCTCCAGCACTAATGAACGTCCGAGGCAAAAAGAGAGTGAATGCCACTTTTCAAGTCATGAAATGCTCCCTCCTTCACATTTCCTTTTGCCCACCCCTCCACCTTACATGATGCGGTGCAGCCTTTAAGATGGCATCTTCTTGCTGTTTGCAAAATTGGTCCACCCAAGAGCAATGCAGCATGTTGCCAATGATGGGAGGTCAATGGCAAACTGTGTTGCTGTCACAGCAGGATGGTCCTCACGGAACTCTACCCCAGATGATGACAATGCCAACCCCAGTGGTGATGTCACACCATTGGGTCCACACAGACACTGGAGAGAGAGAAGGGAGAGATCTTTCATACCATGCGTTGGAGGTGCCTTCATATAAATGATCCTTCTCAGGGGTCCCCTCGCCTCGCCATGCCTTGCCAACGTCCTTAACCTTCGATAAACTATATCACCGAAAATACTGCCTACCCACAGTGGAGAATAATTGGACAATTTTGCCCAAAGCAGGCACACAGACCATGCTGAGGCCTTACATTTTAATATCGAGTCAGTACCCCCACACACATGTAACAGTTTATTTCCATGATGGGAAAGAAGATTTGATCGGGAATCTGTGAAACCATCCCAAAACAAAGCATATTGTTAAAACCTGTTGGTGCTTTGTTAAATCTATCTCTGGTGTATACTTCCCCTTCCATCTCTTCCCTCACTTCAAATGGCACCAGAGCTGACTCTGCTTGTGAGAAGGTGAATGCTTCAATTCTGTGTTTGATTCCAAATCTTGTGTCCCCAAACCCTCACTCTCTGTACCCACCCTACCCAATCACACCCAACTGCACCTGGCCTCTGTCTTTTGCACCTGAGAAGGTAAAGTTTCTGACAACACTCAACTCTGATTCTAGAACTGGACTGGACGGAATCAGCTCACGTGTCCTTAAAATCTGCAGCTTTTGCACATCCTCTCTCTGCCCTTTTCACCTGATCATTTGCTTAACATCATCTTCCATCTGCTTGGAAATTGGCCAACATGACTGCATTACATAAACTAAAATGGCACGTCGAGCCAGGCTGAACAGTTTATATTTTGAATCCCACTGATAGGCCTGATCTGGATATGGACCTCCAAAATCTAAATGGCTTGTTTTTATCACCTTCCCAACTCATCCACAAAGTTTTGTCTGAATCCATCCACAACTTTTTGAAATATGTAATTCTGCATATCATTTTTGGTCCCATTATCTCTCAATATAATGGTGAAGAATCATTAAAAAAATTTAAACAAGCTCAAATGAGCTGATCCTCATCCTCTTAATGATGATGTCATAAAAACGAATATGACGTCATTGTGATGTATCAGGTTTGCGATAAATGATCTGTGCTAATGCCCGGCTTGATTCCTGCAAACAAAATTCAAACAGCTTGCCGAGTTTCGGAGATAATGGTGTCGGCGATTTCCATTAGCGGCGATATTATGACGTCAACTTTTTTTCTAGGAAGAATTTCCAAAATCTGAGATGGTTACTGCCTGCGCGTGGGCTTTCTGCATATACATGGAAAGTTTCACGAAGATCCGATGAAAACTCTGGGTTGTGAAACAAAAAATGTCAAAAAATAGGAATGACGTCATAAAAATTGATATGACGTCATAGTGATGTATCATATGTGCGGTGATTCATCTCTGCGAATTCCCTGTTCGATTCCCGCAAACAGAATTCAAAAAGCTTGCAAAGTTACGGAGATAATTTTTTAGGCGATTTCCATACGCGAAGATATTTTGTCATGACTTTTTTTTCTCGGTTGGAATTTTCACAATCTGAGACCGTTACTGTCTGTGGAGGGTATTTTTACATATATATGCCAAGTTTCAGGAAGTTTCGATGAAAACTGTAGGATGTGAAACAAAAAAGTCCACAAGAAGAAGATGAAGAACAACAACGTGAGTACGACTTAGAGATCCTCCACGAGGATCTAAAAATTATCGTATCTGGATCCGGTTCCAGTTCTGCACCAATATTGAATCAATTCATCCTTGTCACACACCTAACCTGTCCACCAAGTTTCCTTTAAGTCTGTCCGCAACTTTTTGAGATATCGTGTTCACTGACAGATGGACAAACAGACAGATAGGCCTGAAAACCCCCACCTTTAGTGGGGGAGATAACAAGGTGAAAAAAATCTTAACTACAGACCAATCAGCTTGCTTCCAGCTCCAATCATGAGCAAGGTCATGTAATCCATCATTGCAGTTGACATCAAATTTTTCCTTTTCTCAAATAGCCTGATCTCAGATCATCACTTTGGATCCAGACCAGGTCATTCAGCTTTGTAAATGCTGCTTCTGCTCTCCCAACAATGGATGGAAGCCCTCAATATCAGAAACGAGATCAGGGCCTCTCTCCAGACATATCTTGAGCTTACAATATAGTCTGGCATCCCGCCTTGCTGTCCAAACTCTCTGCATATGGCATCCAAGGCCAACCGACACACGTGGCTTACTGACTTCCTCTACTCTTGGAGCCACCGTGTGGCACTCAATGGAATCCTTTCACCTCCTCTCTCTCTCTCAAGGCTGGAGTGCCCCAAGGCAGTGTTCTGGGCCCAGTCATATTCTTATCTTCATCAATGATCTCACTGACTCAATGTAAAATCCTCATTATCTATTTACTGATCACTCCACCCTCTGCCCTAACATTCCTCATCCTTCATGTAGGCAGGCAGCAGCCTCTTTCCTCTCTGCAGACCTTAATAGAATTGCAAGCTGGTCAAATATTTGGAATATGTCTTTTAATCCTGACAAATGTCATAGTCTCACTCTGTCTCTCTGAAGGGGCCGTCTGGCAAACCCTCCCATCTACTTTCTTAACAAGTCTCTCGAGGGAGTTCGGTTCCTCAAACTCCTGGGTGTCATTCTCAGCCATGATCTCTCTTGATTAAACCACACTTCTAAGTTGACCTCCAAATAAAAGGCGGTCACCAACTGGGCATCCTCCGTCATGCAAAGTCCTTCCATGGCACACCTGAACTCTTATTCACCAACAAAGCCTTCCAGGTTTAAGCAGGGCGCACGCGGTCCACCAGCAACCCCCTTTTGGTCAAACTCCCCAAATCGCTGCTCAACTCCACTCAGTCGTTTCTCTTTTTTTCCAGCCTGTGGAACCAACTTCCACATTCTATTCAATATCATTCTTTCCTTCGAGTCTTCATTACAGCTGTTCACCACCATCTCAGATTATCCCTCATCCAAAACAAGGATCTTTTCAACCCTCATTAACCCTCTCAAACCCGAGCCTTCATTCTTCTCCACATCCGTTATTCATCCAAGTCTGCCTCTATTTTGTTCATCAACTCTGCTGTTGGTGGGCTTCCCCCTCTCTCTTTCCACTGTTCCACTCTATGTTTTAGCTCCTCCACAAGCCTCGACTCTGTATGCAAAAAAAGAGACTCTGTATAATAGATAGTGGTGGCAAGTCCATTCCCTTTGATTTAAATATTAATGTCGAGAAAGGTGGCAGTGGTACTCAAAAATCTCCCATGTGAAATTTAGAGCAGAGTGGAAGGAATTGACAAAGTCGATAAACTGTTTGTATCCTCTCTGCTACAGCATGCGGCACCGATGCCGTCATCTATGTCACAGTCAAAGAAGTCTTGGGAAGGATCGTTGAACGAATCAAAAATTTGTTTCCCCAATGAAACAGAAAAAGAGATTCACATAGCTGGGACCCATTTTGGTGCCCGTGGCTACGCAATTCATCTGTTTGTCAAATTTGCTGACAAATGAGTAGCGTTTGACAGCGAGGACCAGTTCAGTAAGGCGGAGAAGAGTTTCTGTGTTTGAGACTTTTGTGATCCGAAGATTGAGACAGTGTTTGAGCATCTGAAGACCCTCTTCATTAGGGATGACAGTGTACAGGGATTTGATGTCCATGAGTTGAGAGTCGACGTGGATAGACACAGTGCCTCCACCTCTCCCATGCTCAAGAGGGCAAGGATAGAAGTTATAACCATGTGGAGTTAGTGAAATCGGCAGCTATTGTTATATCATGGGAGTGACCACTACCTTTCATTGAGACAGAGCAAATCTACATCTATGTTCAAAATTTCCGTAAAATGGTGAGACATTTGCCAGTGCAAAGGAAACGTGTTAAAGAGCCACTCAGATGTGTGAAGAGCCGCGATAAATAAACCATTACATGGGGGTTAACGATGGTAAGTAAGGCTTGCACAGACCATGGTGTGGGTAGACCAGTCAAGATGGAATTTTGCAACAAGAAAAAAACAAATATGGTGGACTGTGGGACATCCTTTAAAATAGATAATAGTAAGAAAAAAACGTTGAATAGAAAGTAGGGTCAAACTTTGGGACAAGATTTCAGACTCGGTAGAAAACAGGAAAACATGAGTCAACAAATATTTTCTTTTTGAAGAAAGAGGAGGGAAGGGTTTCTGGAACCCCCCACCAATGCCCAACCCTCTGGCCACCCTTGCAGGAAATGAGATTTAAATTTGTGATCCAATAAAAGCCGAGGAGCTATATGCTGGATTATTTAAAGAAAGGAGTGGAGGGTTTATTTGATGAAACCGTGGATGCGTGGAGTAGCCAATGGCCCTAAAAATTGTAAGTAATTATCAAAACCTGGTCCTTAATGAGATTTGGACATCTCTGGCCCGAATCGTAAAGAGAAACCACATTCAAACATCTTATTTTAAATGAGGTGCAATTGTTGTGCTATAATATAACAATGTATTGTTTCCTGAAAAGGAAAAGAAAGGCAACAGTCAAATTTTCTTGTTTCACTTTTAATTGAGAGGAACTGTGGTTCATAGAAGAACTGATGACAGAGGGGTGATAGGCTGGCACATCAGCAACAAAGCAGAGGGGAAGTGGCAATAAAGATACGGAGACGGCAAGGAATGAAGAGATATCCACATCTTTATGTAGGGCCAGCCATTGGGAGAGGTTCAGTCTAAAATTTCTCGGCCTCACCGCATTAGCTATGACATCTCTTGGGCCAAAAGCCTTCAAGGCCTTTGTTATTAGCGCAACGGAGAACTGCTCTCCCCCAATGGGCTGGCGCACCAGCATCATGTCTATTTCTTAGATTCTGTGGATTTATAAAGCTCCCAATATTATTGAGATCTACCACAATGAGGCAAAAGCTTTAGATATGATAGGTTGGTGGCCTCACATCACAGGTAGGTTGGTGTCCTATTTTTTAATGCCTCTTCTCAGGTCTAGTTCTCACTGCTCTATCAGACCCTCGACTCTCCCCAGCAACCCCTGGATGCAAGTGTTTGTCCAGTAACCCCTTCCTGGTTACACTTCCAAAATCCAGCTGACTGCATGCCTCAACTCCTTTACTTCTTTTTTTTTTCCGGATGTGTAACCGCTTTGCTGAGGCTATTAAATCCTCCTCTTCCCTCCAGGCTTTAAGCAGGCGGTACACCATACCTAGCTGTAATCCTTTCTACCACCATTAACCCTGCATAACGCAACTCTCTTTCTTGCAGGTTACTGTATTTCCTCCCCTCTCTCCTCTTTTCCTGTTAATTAATTCCCTAGCTTGATGTATCCAACTGTGGCCCCAAGTCCCAACTGTCAGTTCATTGCTTTTTTACCCTCTGTTACCTATCTCGTCCATGATCCTCAATCTTGTATCGAAAAATGCGAAATTGTGTACATCATTTATCACCATCTTTCACATGCAGCACGTGGCTGTGGGTTGCATCATTTACTGAGTGCGCAGCTATACCGCTGATGCAGATCCCCTTGTAGTTTAGAGCAGGTATTTAGAATTTGTTAATGGTGCTGGCAATAGCTCACCTACTCTTCATGAAGAACACCATGGGATCCTTAACGTCCACCAACTAATGCTGGCAGCCGGAATGCCCAGTTGAACATTTATCGGTGGATGGCACACGTATCGATGCTTCTCCCTGCCTGCGAAATCACAGTATGACCGTTTATAGCTGGGTTCAGGTTTGAACACAGGTGAAACAGCTCAGAAGTGGTTGTGAATACTTCCAGGCCTTCCTGCCTGGAACTTTATTAACCAATGGTCAACTGTTTAAACAATAAGTACAAGACCAGAAAACTTTCAGTTGTCGAATTGAAAAATGTATCGTGTTCCAATGAAAGTCTGCAAAAATGGACAGCTGGTACCAAAAATCCATAAATAGCAGGTCCCCCAGCTTAAATCATCAGACAATTGTCTTAAATAACATGTATTGCCTTTTGTCGAAGACAAACCCTTACAGAAGCCACATTTCTTTCCAATCCAATTCCCCCAAACTATTTTTCTGGCAAAATAATTGGTGGCACTTCCATCTCGGGTAAGCTCCATATTTTAAGCCAATTCGTCTTATTGATGAGGGCTTTTAAGGCTGAAGCATGTGTCCCAGACTAACGCTTGAATGCAGGTTTGCACACTTGCCCCTTCAGAGTTGTTGTCCTTGTTAATCTCCACTGAGATCTTTCCCCTGCAGACTGCTCTTTTGTTCCACCCACCCTTCCTTACCAGGCAGTGTGATGGTACATTAAAGGCATTAAGGCCTGGCGGGTATTCCACTATTGATTATAATCCTTGATCCTAATGATTCTCTCCATTGTGGTTTTGCTTTTCTTTTTGTTTTATTATCCCCATATCTTCACTCCTGTCCATTATCTGTCCTTTTCATTGCTTTTGTTAATTCTTGTTTTACCGCTTTGACAATTCACATCAGGAACCTAGCTTACGTAGCGTTTATATACACAGGTAGTGGACAAAAAGTGGAAACACCAATGTAAAGTCACTTAATAGGGCGTCCGGTCACCACATGTGGACAGTACGATGCATTTGCACCCTGGCATAAAGTCCACCAGCATCTGGAATTCTGTAGGAGGGATGCGGCACCATTCTTCCATGAGAAAGTCAATCAACTCACACCTGTTTGATGGAGGTGGAAAAGGCTGCCTCAGGTGTGGTTCCAGCATATCCCATAAATGCTCGATTGAGTTCAGATCTGGTGACTGAGAAGGCCATGACATATGGATAACATCAGTGTCATGCTAATCAAACCATTGGGCGACCACACGTGCTCTGTGGATATTGTCATCCTGGATGACACCCCTCCTGGCAGGAAAGAAATGCTGCAACATTGGATGAAGATGATCACTCAGTACCATCAAGTAGCGACTGGAATTGACCTTGCCTTCTGAGGGAATGACTACACCCAATCCATGCCAGGAAAATGTTCCCCACAACAATACAGAATCACCAGAACCCTTCAATGTTGGAACCAAGCACTCAGGGTTGTGGAGTTATTTGGGTTGGCGCCACACCTGCACTCGTCCGTTTGTCGAGAACATGGTGAAGGATGATTCATCTGACCAGATCACATTTTCCACTGCTCGGTAGTCCATTGCCTGTGCTCTTTGCACCACTGGACTCGTAAATGTGCATTTCCAGGTGTTTAGCATGATTTGTGCACTGCAACCTGACTATGGTATCCCGCTCTGTAGAGTTCTCGGTGGACCATTTTTTTATGAAACTGGCCGTTTGTGCCCCAGGTTGAAATTTACAGTCAATTGATCTGCAGTTTCTCACCTGCTTTGCACTTCAAATGAATGCACATATATCACATTCTCGTGTATGCGCTTCCACCCACTTTTGACCTTTGATGATGATGATGTCTTCCCCTCGGAGTTCCATGCTGACATCACCTTGGACACCATTGCTCGTGAAACATCAGCAAGTAGAGCTGTCTTTGTCACTGAAGCTCCTGCCAAATGCGCCCCAACAATCACCCCTCTTTCAAAGTCATTGAGGTCTCCTCTTGCAGCCATGCTAGCCATAATTATTAGCAACCAGGCCTGTGCAGCATTTTTATACATGACCCTAAGCATGCTGGGATGTTATTTGCTTCATTAACACATGGGCCACACTTGTGTGGAAGCCATTGCTTTCAATTCAATATATTTGGTATCCCTCATGTAACCGGGTGTTTATATATCTGATATAATATGAAATAGGCAAACCAAAGAAGCGAACGTAGAATTCTTCTTACATTCGATGCTGCAATTTCCGGTTACTTCGGCCTGGATTCGGGATCAGCGATCACATAATGTAAATCACGATTATAAATTATTTTTTGATGATGCGGGAGATATCTTTATTAAAATGGAATAGGCAAAGCCGAGAAGCGAACGTAGAATTCTTCTTACATTCGCTTCTTAAATATAATATTACCTCAACATTACCTTCACAACTACACCGCCTAGAACAGGATCTCATCTAAAAAAAATTAATATTACCTCAACATTACCTTCACAACAACAACCACACCGCCAAGAACAGGATCTCATCTAAAAAAATAAATACTAGAAGCGAACATAGAATTCTTCTTACATTCGCTTCTTAAATATAATATTACCTCAACATTACCTTCACAACTACACCGCCGAGAACAGGATCTCATCTGAAAAAAACAAAAATTCCTCAACATTACCTTCACAACAACAACTACACCGCCTAGAACAAGATCTCATCTGAAAAAAAAAAAATCCTCAACATTACCTTCACGACGACAACTACACCACCGAGAACAGGATCTCATCTGAAAAAAAAAAATACTAGAAGCGAACATAGAATTCTTCTTACATTCGCTTCTTAAATATAATATTACCTCAACATTACCTTCACAACTACACCGCCTAGAACAGGATCTTATCTGAAAAAAAAATTCCTCAACATTACCTTCACACCAACAACTACACCGCCTAGAACAGGATCTCATCTGAAAAAAAAATACTAGAAGCGAACATAGAATTCTTCTTACATTCGCTTCTTAAATATAATATTACCTCAACATTACCTTCACAACTACACCGCCTAGAACAGGATCTCATCTGAAAAAAAAATTCCTCAACATTACCTTCACACCAACAACTACACCGCCTAGAACAGGATCTCATCTGAAAAAAAAAAATCCTCAACATTACCTTCACAACAACAACTACACCGCCTAGAACAGGATCTCATCTGAAAAAATAAATACTAGAAGCGAACATAGAATTCTTCTTGCATTCGATTCTTAAATATAATATTACCTCAACATTACCTTCACAACTACACCGCCTAGAAAAGGATCTTATCTGAAAAAAAAATTCCTCAACATTACCTTCACAATAACAACTACACCGCCTAGAACAGGATCTCATCTGAAAAAATAAATACTAGAAGCGAACATAGAATTCTTCTTGCATTCGCTTCTTAAATATAATATTACCTCAACATTACCTTCACAACTACACCGCCTAGAACAGGATCTAATCTGAAAAAAAAATTCCTCAACATTACCTTCACAACAACAACTACACCACCTAGAACAGGATCTCATCTGAAAAAATAAATACTAGAAGCGAACATAGAATTCTTCTTACATTCGCTTCTTAAATATAATGTTACCTCAACATTACCTTCACAACTACACCGCCTAGAACAGGATCTCATCTGAAAAAAAAATTCCTCAACATTACCTTCACAACAACAACTACACCGCCTAGAACAGGATCTCATCTGAAAAAAAAATTCCTCAACATTACCTTCACAACAACAACTACACCACCTAGAACAGGATCTCATCTGAAAAAATAAATACTAGAAGCGAACATAGAATTCTTCTTACATTCGCTTCTGACTTTACCTATAACTAGCTCACAACTATATACGCAATTTCCGGTTACTTCGGCTTTCGGGATCAGCGATCAAATAATGTAAATCGCGATTAAAAATTATTTTTTGATGATGTGGGAGATATCTTTATTAAAATCAGTGGAGGAAATATACACCATGTCTGATATTTGGGTCTTTCATGTCTCCGACGATGCCTTTATCTCCCGGCATGCATCATTCCCCATGCAAAAAAAAAAAAACCGGAAGCAAAAGGGTCATAGCCAACGACACGGATTCCAAATTGCCAGGGTATTGTGTTGTTGTTGTTGTTTCCTATTCTCTCATGTGCACGCGTTAAGTATGAAGTTCACTACGTTCACTATAAAGCTCATTTTAACCACTGATTCACTGACCATTCATCCATCCATTGGGACCATACTCTGTGCTGAGCATTGATGCTGCCAACGCAGTCTCCTCGGCTATTGAGCACAATCCTGGATGGGTCACCACTCCGACACAGGATACCAGCAAGCTGACACTTATTTTGCCGACCTCGGAAGGATGACAGGCAGAGTCAACCCTGCCTGGTATTAATTAAACAGCTGAGCAGGCTTTGAACTCAGGATCCTAGGATCCCAAGCCCACCCCCCCCTACCCATTAAGCCAATGCCAAGTATACTTACTGACTCACTGATTGATATTATTGATCAGTACCTTCCAGGTGATGTAGACAGCTGAAATTTTGGGTTCCATAATTTTGGATAATTTTCGACATCAAAGCTGATACACTGAGAAAAATCACAGAACTGTTGGAAACATCCATAAATGAAAAAAAAAGAAATGAAAAAGCAAATGCAGGTGAGCGACCTGAGAAACGAGGAAGCACGGGTTCGTTATTGCTTACAATGCGTAAGCATACCGCATAGGGCGTTCCGTTTTTGCAAAAGTTTTCATTTTGAAAGGTCACTATGTGCCCATCGATTCTGTTTGGTGAGGTAACCTTGCTGAAAAAGTTTCAGAATTTTCCCGCCATTTTTGGCCGCAGGCGGCCATTTTGAATTTTACAGAAATTAGTCAAATATAATAACATACCCCAATCACACCCATTCATTTTTTTTGAAATTCCAATATCACTATGTGCCTGTCAACTCCATGTAAGTGTTTCATCTTCTCCAAAAACTTTCTGAATTTTCCTGACATGTTTGACCGAGGGCTGCCATTTTGTAAAACATGGATTTTCGTGAAATTTGCGTGTTTTGGCCGGTCTGTGATTTTTGTTACACTAATGTCTTTTTCTTTTGTATTTGCAGAATAGACGACTATGACCATATAGCAGCAGCTACAGCAAAAATGAGTCCTACAGGATCAAATAAATCATTATTTACAAAATATTTCCCTGTGTATATTAGCAGAATAGTTGACCATGGAAGCAGCTACAACAAAACGAGGACGTCCTAAAGGTTCCAAAAACAAACCTCGGCTTGAAAACGTGGAAACTGATATTGGAGAGTGCCGTGATGGGTCTATTGTTCACTGTCATCCGGAACAATCAGAAATGGTCACGGAAAATGCATCAACTTCAAAGCCCAGTTCTAGTGCAGTCAGCGCTTCAAACAGGAACTTTTACCTTGTTCACCAGACGTTGGATAAATTCGGATATAGTAAACTACCAAAGAACTCTCATGTCCTACGCAGATTCTTACTGCAGTTACAGCAGCTAAAACTGCTAGTGGACTGCGTGAAGTCTGGAAATTTCATTTCAGCTTGAAATTGATAATTGGAAAAAGTACTTTAGCAGACAAAAGAGAAGATGAATGTATGAAACTAATAATAATGACTGACAAAATAGAAAAAAAGACATCTGATCTGTATCACGAATGGAAGGAGTTAGAGAAAAGTAGCAAGCGCAAAGGTAGATGTATGAAAGACAGTTTCAAGGAGAAGGAAAATAATTTTCTGGAGAAGTTGGAGTTATCTATGGACATCACAAAGAACAATCCAGAGGAAATTCTGAGAAAATCTAAAATAATAGAATGGAAAGACGATCTTATCCACTTGCGCCAGCAGCTTTCGAATGAGTAGATGGGATGTGCCATGGGATATGATATGAGGCAAGAAGCAAGAGATAAGGCAAAGAGAAAACGAGATGAAGCGAGTAAAGAAAGAAAAACGAGAGAAGATACCGATTGTAGACAAAAAATACTGAAAATAGAGTTAGAATCTTCGGAGAATGAGAACGAGTCTGGAGTAGATGATGATGAATCACAAGATGTGAAAGTCAGCGATAGAAATAGACATAAAAAGGATCTAATGTCATATATCAGTCCCACTGCAGACAGATTAGGGATGAGTCTGAGGCAAAGGGTGATGATTGCGGCAAGTGTTGTGAAAGGTACGGGACAATCAGTGGAAGACACGAACATATCTGTAACGTGTGCCTGGAGGCATGCCCAGGCTGATCGTGTAAAACGTGCTGAATCTATCAAATCCACATATAACATTCCAACTTTTGTGATCGTCCACTGGGATGGCAAAAACCTGACATTGAGGAAAGGAGTAACATCTGAGCGATGTTGCGTGTACATCAGTGAGGTCCCAGGTGATCAAAAGTTACGAGGCATCCCAGAGATCCCTGCCGGAACAGGATCTGCACAAGAAAGTGCTGTGACTAAGATGCTGCAAGACTGGCACGTGTATGACCAGGTCATCGGCATTGTGTTTGATACCACGGCTTCCAACACAGGTCGTTGGAAAGGAGCTTGTGCCCGAATCGAGTCCTTTCTTCGTCGAGCCATTCTCTGGATCCCATGTAGACATCACATATATGAGTTACATATAAAACATGTAGCCAAGTGTGTCACTGGGCAGACAAAGGACCCTGGTGTAAAAATCTTTCGCCGCCTCAAAGCAGCTTAGAACTCTTTGGAAATCGACTACGCAGAGCTGGTGAAGGTTTCGTGGGAAGACTCGGACCCTTGGCTGTACCAGATAGCTCAGAGTGTACTAATTTGGGCTCGACAGAGATTGCTGGAGAACACCATTCCCAGAGACGATTATAAAGAGCTGATTACTTCAGTTGTCATCTGGTTGGGTGAAGACGTTGATAAAGTCACCCTCATGCATCCGGGACCAGATCGTCATGCAAGGTGGATGGCAAAAGCCATCTACTTTCTCAAACTGTCTCTACTACAGTCGCAGTTTACCATGGACGATGATGAGCGTACTTGTATGAACAGAATCGCTAATTTTGTCGGGCTCTTCTTTGCGAAAGCATTCCTGGAATCACGCTCAACGTAGCAGCTCCGCGTAATGATATCAAATTCATGGCCGATATCTACCTCCACAGCGAATATGATCATGGAGTGTCAGATGCCTGCATGACATCGTGCCAGCACCACACCTGGTATCTAACGACTCAACTGGTTATTCTGTCGCTAGTGGACGAAGATAAACCAGCACATGAGCGAGAACTGATTGGCCAGAAACTTTTCGAAACTGAACGACCACAGAGCTTCCAATCGGGGAAGCCTGAACTACCGACGTTTGGTTATGACTCTGGAGGAGAAGCAGAACTCAGAAATTTAGTGTGCGGTGAATCATGGCTAAGGTTTGATCTACTTGGATTGGATGAACCACAAGAATGGTTGCAAACCCCTGCTCATATGTGGGACAAGTTTTCTGGATACAAGAAATTCTTGGAATCTGCTAGGTCATTGCGCGTCGTAAATGATGTTGCAGAGAGAGGGATTAAGTTGATTTCTGATTTTATTCCTATGTGCTATGATGAAGAGCAGCGTCAGGCCCTACTACAGTGTGTGGAAGACCACAGGAATAGATTCCCAAATTTCAATAAGACAACGCTGGGTAAGCTATAAACCTTGGTGATTCTTCACTTCATACTAGATGTTAGTCGATCAGTGTCAGTAAATGTGTGTCTACTGAGCTAAATCTGGTGGTCGTGACTATAGGACTACAGGAGTCACTCTAGTTGATTAGTATGTGCTTGGATTGGCCTGTAACGAAGCTGCGGTGTTCGAATAAGCTATTCGGTGTTGCTGAGTCTGAATATTTTGAAAATTGTTCATCGAACTTTTCTTTATTTTTTTCCTTCCGAAGTACGTGTGCGAACGTGGCGATTAATTTCTAGATTTTTTCGCAACCGGCGGTTGCCAGGTATAACTGAATGGCAGCCCTCAATATCATATTGTGGCATTCATTCGTCCAAAGAGATAAAAATGAACTTCAACAGAAGTGATAGACACATTTTGGCCTTTGAAATGAATGAATGCACAAACGCCTAAATGTGTATTTTTTGCAAAAACTTAACTTTTCGTGAAATTTTCAAAATGGCGGGCCACGGCCAAAAATTGCGGGAAAATTCTGAAACTTTTTCAGCAAGGTTACCTCACCGAACAGAATTGATGGGCACATAGTGACCTTTCAAAATGAAAACTTTTGCAAAAACGGAACGCCCTAATGCCCCACCAGTATATTTAATGTATAAAGCTCTTTCTAATCACTGATTGATTGACTGACTGACATTAAAGATCGGGACCTTCCGGGTGACATAGAAAGCTGAAATTTTTTGCGCCGATGGACATCCAAGCCGGTACACTGGAAAATAAAAATTACAGAATCATCATACAACATTCATAAATTAAGATATAAATAAATGAGAAAAAAATTAATGAAAAATGCAGGTGAGCGACCCAAAAAATGGGGAAGCATTGTAATTTTGTGTGCTGACATACATCGAAGCCGATACAGCAGGAAAAATCACAGAATCGTCGTACAACATTCATATATGAAAATATAAATAAATGAAAAAAAGATAATGAAAAGAAATAAATGTAAAATCAAAGGCAGGTGAGCGACCAGAAACAATGGGGAAACACGGTTTGTATGCTTATACAATGTGTAAACACACCCCGCTAGTATATATATATATATATATATATATATATATATATATATATATATATATATATATATATATATATATATATATATATATATATATACATACATATATATATATACATACATATATATCAAGACCCAATCAGGTCTCTCACCCATAATTGGAGAGAATAATCAATCAACTCTCAACTAATCAATAACCCCAGGTGGCTAGGATTTCCATAAATTAATCCCCATGCTCTTCCAGCCAAACGAACCTATATAAAGCCACCAAGAAAAGCTTGGTGGTGGGGATAAATCGGAGAGCGGAGAGAGAGAGAGAGAGAGAGAGAGAGAGAGAGAGAGAGAGAGAGAGAGAGAGAGAGAGAGAGAGAGAGAGAGAGAGAGAGAGAGAGAGAGAGAGAGAGAGAGAGAGAGAGAGAGAGAGAGAGAGAGAGAGAGAGAGAGAGAGAGAGAGAGAGAGAGAGAGAGAGAGAGAGAGAGAGAGAGAGAGAGAGAGAGAGAGAGAGAGAGAGAGAGAGAGAGAGAGAGAGAGAGAGAGAGAGAGAGAGAGAGAGAGAGAGAGAGACAAAGAGAGACAGAGAGAGACAGACAGAGAGAGAGAGAGACAGAGACAGAGAGAGAGAGAGAGACAGAGAGAGAGAGAGAGAGAGAGAGAGAGACAGAGAGAGAGAGAGACAGAGACAGAGACAGAGACAGAGACAGAGACAGAGACAGAGAGACAGAGAGAGACAGAGACACACGAGAGAGACACACGAGAGAGAGATAGATGAGCGATTGCATAACCTTGCTCATGATCGAGAGAAGGCTGATTGGTCTGTAGTTGCAGGGTTCTGTTTTTGCACCTTTTTATGCAGGGCGGTAATGTTTGCTGATTTCCAAGCAGATGGCAGATGACCTTGAGCATCATTACTGGCAGTGTGGTTTTGCCACTTATGTAATGCCTCCTGTAGGTTAGAGCAGAATTTGGATTTTCTCAGGATGCCGGCGATAGCTTGCCTCCTTTTCGCAAGACACCGTGGGATCAACAATAGCCACAAATTAATTCCAGCAGATGGTAGGCTCAGTTTGGCATCCATCCAAGGGGCTGCACACACATTAATGTCTCAGCTGGCATGTGAAAAACAGGATAACAATTTATAGCTGGGTCAACATTCAAACCCAGGCTTGACAGCTCAGAGGAGAGTGTGCATACCACTCGGCTATCCTGCCAGCCCAAAACTGTGAGCCTTAGACCTTTGTAGAATTTTTATTTTTTTAATTGTAGTTACCTTGGTGAGGAGTATAAGGTTGGGTTTGGTTGGCAGGTAGCTGTTGGAGGAGGGGGGTGTACAATGTGAGATTGAGTTATCAATTTGAAAAATTGCCTCTGCCACCGAAGGTGGAGGAAGATTATATTTTAACCCTTGTCTGTCTGTCTGTGAGCAGGATTCCTCAAAATTTATGGATGGATTCAGACTAAATTTGGTGGACAGGTTGGGTATTCGACAAGGCCAAATTGCTTCGATTTTTGTGAAGATCCCGATCCGACTCTGGATCCTCGAATTTTTTCAGTGATTTTTCACCATTGAGAGATAGGGCTAAAACGATATAGAGCACAATATCTCAAAAAGTTGGAAATGGATTTGGACAAAACTTGGCAGATGAGTTGGGTAGGTGACAACAAGTGGATTTGATTTTGGGTCAGATCCAGTCTATCAGTGGGATACAAAACGTAAACTGTTCAGCCTGGCGGAGGGAGGTATGCGCTCCACCGAGTGTTGTTCTAGTTTACAAGAAATTGTACAGCTTAAGTAAGGCTCGTAGAGATCCGGTCCACGTATTAACTGTCTTCCACAATTAATAGTTTTGAAATTGGGATACCTGCACAATGTGCCCTGAAGGGAATGACAAAAGGCCTAGTCAAAGCCTCCTGCACTTCCTGCTCACAATAACGGAATCGTCTGCTTGCATTATCTTCCTCAGAATGCCTTCCTTGCTGACCCTCATGCTCACCACTACTTCCACATCCCCCTTGCTCCAGCTCGCCGTTACTTCCTTCCTGGTTCAACAGCGCCTTGAAATAGCCTACACTTACATTCATTACCAGCTCACTTTCTGTCACAAACATCCCGTCTCCATCGCTGATCACAGTCCCCCCTTTCCCCCTACTTCACACCTTTACCATTCTCATCCTTGTCTTTTAGGACAATTTATAAATCACCTTCCCACCATCCTCTTCAAAGTTGCTGTATACATCTGTTTCAATATCATTCCTTGCCTTAAGATGTGTGAATATGTATATATATATATATATATTGGTGTTCTGCCCAAAGGCAGGTTTAATACTACCAAAGCAGTTTCTTGGCAAGGGTTATATTATGCTGGGTGGTTTGCCGCATTGCCTTCCCAACCGTAGTTTTGGCAGGAAAGTGCAATTTGTTCAGGGTGCCAGTGATAGCTCGCCGACTCTTCATGAAGGACACCATGGGATCTTTGACATCTACCAAATAATACCGGCCAGACGGAAATGTCCAGTTTAATGTCTATCCAAGGGATGCCACACATGTTGATGAATCACCCTACTTGTGAAACAATGGGTGATGGTTTGTAGCTGGGCATGGATTCAAACCCAGGCTACACAGCTTAGAAGTGATTGTGCTTATCTTTCAGCCATCATGCTAATATACATATA
Organism: Eptatretus burgeri; assembly: GCF_056783735.1. Lineage (NCBI taxonomy): Eukaryota > Metazoa > Chordata > Myxini > Myxiniformes > Myxinidae > Eptatretus > Eptatretus burgeri. Next base: position 130,730,977 of record NC_140962.1, read on the forward strand.
TATATATATATATATATATATATATATATATATATACATATATATATATATATATATATATATATATATATATATATATATATCATATTACTATTTAATTGCTTAACCTAATTTAAAATTTATTTAAACCTAATTGCTGATTACTGTAAATTAGCAAAGATGATGTCAAGTTCGACTATAGAATATAATCAGTGCTGCAATGACATCATCATCCATTTCATTACTTTTCCCAAGCCCCATCTGGAACGCAGCCCACACTTTCTCCAAATCCCACCAACCGCCACTGTTCTGACCTTAACTGCCCTCACTTGCATTTGTGCTTCCCTCTTAATGTGATAGCCTACGTACAGTCTCCCTCGACCGTCGGACGAAGCACGGTTTCTCATCAGCATGCGAGGCACAATGAGTAGGTTAATATCCATGATCAGCATTTGTTCCCCCTGTTCTTCATCCATCCGCTAAGTTTCTGACGAGGTGACTTCAAGCACTGCTTCGCTCCTGCAAATGAAACAAAAGGCAATTTTTCAAAAATAAATTCAGTTAAAATGACCAGATCTGATTACAGATATCAAATATTTTTGTTTTTACTGGAAATCTTTGCAGAGAATATTGTTCATCAGCCAAATGCAATTCCAACGAATTTCTTGGTTAATCTCATTTAAGCAGTGTGAGGATGGTTGGGTCGGAGGTACGTTGGTACATTGGTACATGGTGTGTGTGAGTGTGGACGAACGGCGAAGTAGGAGGGGGGGGGGGTCTGCGATATTATCATAAGTAATATGTGGACATTCTCTGTTGTCAACTGCATATTTCACGTTCCATCCCAGATGTTGCATCGACGTTGGCCCCACCACGCCTCACACAACATTTCTGCACCGAAGATCCTTTCTCGTCTTGCCAGGGGGGGGGGGGTCCATCAGATGAAATTCCCTGAAATAATTGCATTTTAAAAATATTTTTGTAATTCCTTCTGCACTATATTTATTCAATAATCACTGCATCCATTAATCGACCCTTTGTTACTTACGAAATCTAAAGATTTCTAAACAATCAAGAAATCATCTTGATTTTTGATTTCTTGATAAGAAATCAAGATCGAAATCTAAAGATTTCGTAAGTATATTGATGACTTCCATCATCTGTGTGTGTGTTTGTTTGTTTGTGTGTGTGTTTGTTTGTTTGTAGGCACGATAACTCGAGAACGGAAGAAGCAACCAATGTCAAATTACACCACGTGATTCAGGAGGGTGATGGCTAGCGCTGATTAGATTTTGGTCAAAATCGGTCAAAGGTCAAGGTCACAGTGGGGTCAAATATTCGATTTTTGATGGTTTGGTACAGAATCATCGTAGAAACTTCTGGTTTGCATCGCTACCTTCTCGAGAGACAGCTTTTATTAGACAAGGTCAGAGGTCAAGTTGACGATTTCGGAAGTACCAGTCTATGACTGCTATTTTTTTTTTTTTTTTTTTGCTTTGTTAACATTTCAGGAGAAGTATTCGCCCGCTGCTCTTCAAGGACACTCCGCTGTATTTCACATAATCGAAGGAAGTACGAGAGGGCGTTCAGAAGCTTCTGCGACGAGGAACCCCACCAATTGTCCAACACGCTTCAAGGTATTTTAATTTATTATTTAACCTCACAAAGTCCGAGTACTGCATAACAAGTGTCATTATTAAAAAACAAATAATAATAATAATGAAATATTAAAAAACAATATAATGCGAAATTATTTTCTCACTAATTACACGCACCTAACTGTATTGAAAATTATTTTTAAAAGCAGTTTTTCTTTGGAAAAGAAACCAGAACATTCTGAGAGGACTCGTTGTCGCTTTTCGAGCGACGTCCTACCGTTGGTGTCCCGACGCGGACACCGTTCTCCAGGAGGTGCACGACTCGGCGACGATGATAACGCCGGACAATTGCATGATTGAGCTCGCAGTGCGTTTGTGTTTCGGTACAGTGTATAAATGTGAATCTATATATAAGTGCTAGCTCTGCAGCTGCCCGGGAAGTCGACCGGGCCGCTGAGGGAATTCTTTGCACTCGCATCGTTCGGCGGGAGGGAGGGACGAGGGACGAGGGCGGGACGAGTCCGACGTGGAGACCGAGATATCAGGCGCGAGGAAGAAGGAGAAGACTCGTGGTGAGTTAAACATGCGGACGCTGAGAAGGAGAAGGAAGAGAGACGGATAAGAGGGAAGAGTTGGACGAGGATCGTCGGCCGTGGGGATGATGCATCGTCGCACGGCGATGTCCCTTTGCCTCTCCCTCACGGCTCTGTCATTCTCTTCATCTTCCCACACTCTCGAGGAATCCGCCGGTGGGTCTTTGTTCTTTTGATAACCCCTTGTTCAGACTTTAGGTCTTCTTCCATTTGCAGAACCTGTAAAATTATTCATTCCATTATTCGTTCCTCTGATTCATTCATTCTTCTTGGAGAAAAATCCCGCAGGATTTCGTAAGAATCAAAACTATTGTGAAATAATATTATTTTTTTATTAAAAAAAAATATATAAATTTTATTGATAATTAATACAGAACGTGCGATATTCCTTATTTATGTGTATTATTCCTTCACCAGCTAGAACGAAATTTATTTATTTATTATACACCATTAATTGCTTTAATGATTAATAGATTTGCAGAAAACAAAAACTCGCTCCAGCTTCGGTTATTAAATGTATTTTGGTAAAAAAAAAAAAACGAGTACAATCCATGCATTGAGGAATTAAAATGCATTTAAATACTCGAGGGGTCTTCACAACATTAATTACGAGGGACAATCAGGAAACCTGCAGCCTAGCATCAAAAATTAGTCAATTAATGGAATGAGTTTATCTTGTGTGTACATACCTTCTTTCTTTCGCATCCGACAATGAGTTACGTTAGTTCACTTCACCCACATGTTGAGATTCATCGTTTCGAGCATCCATTTCATTGATTTGTTTGGTGTACCTCGAGGAACCTGTGGCTCACGATAATCTGGGGAACCTCAGTTAAAATGTCATGTACAAACAGTACAATATGCATTTATCTACTCATTATGTCCTTGTAATTAATTGCATCTCATGTTGAAGTGCACTAATATCTCACTCATAATAATGTCCATGGAATATCAAGTTCAGGTGAATTGATATCTCACAATGTCCATGTAATTCTTGTTAAAGTGCATTGATATCTCATAATGTCCATGTAATTCTTCTTGAAGTGCATTGATATCTCATAATGTCCATGTAATTCAGGTTAAGGTACATTGATATCTCATAATGTCCATGTAATTCAGGTTAAGGTACATTGATATCTCATAATGTCCATGTAATTCTTGTTAAAGTGCATTGATATCTCATAATGTCCATGTAATTCAGGTTAAGGTACATTGATATCTCATAATGTCCATGTAATTCTTGTTAAAGTGCATTGATATCTCATAATGTCCATGTAATTCAGGTTAAGGTACATTGATATCTTATAATGTCCATGTAATTCTTGTTAAAGTGCATTGATATCTCATAATGTCCATGTAATTCAGGTTAAGGTTCATTGATATCTCATCATGTCCATGTAATTCAGGTTAAGGTACATTGATATCTCATGATGTCCATGTAATTCAGGTTAAGGTACATTGATATCTCATAATGTCCATGTAATTCAGGTTAAGGTGCATTGATATCTCATAATGTCCATGTAATTCTTGTTGAAGTGCATTGATATCTCATAATGTCCATGTAATTCAGGTTAAGGTACATTGCTATCTGATAATGTCCATGTAATTCAGGTTAAGGTACATTGATATCTCATAATGTCCATGTAATTCTTGTTGAAGTGCATTGATATCTCATAATGTCCATGTAATTCAGGTTAAGGTTCATTGATATCTCATAATGTCCATGTAATTCAGGTTAAGGTGCATTGATATCTCATAATGTCCATGTAATTCTTGTTGAAGTGCATTGATATCTCATAATGTCCATGCAATTCAGGTTAAGGTACATTGATATCTCATAATGTCCACGTAATTACCTTCGCAAATTTTGTTGCGATGGTTATGTTTTGATCGCTGTGTATTTATTTATTTGTGAATATGTGTGTTTGTTTGTTTGTTAGTCGCATAACTCCAAAAGTATTGAACTGAATCGCAGCAAATTTGGTGGGATGAATGGTTATTATCCGAGGACCATTTGATTAGATGTTGGGAGCGATCGGGTCAAAGGTCAAGGTCATGAAAAGGTCAAAATCGTCTTTTTACCATAGCGTGGTCAATTTGTATCCAATTTGCATGCAACTAATGCCAAAATGTTCAGAATTCAATGCCCCATCTTGTGATATGTGACATGACACAATGACGTAATAACCCTTATTCGCGGTTGGGAGTCAAAGGTCGGGGGGGGGGGTCACGACATTGCAAAATGTGCAGTTTTAGTCATAACACGGTCAATTCTTATCCGATTTGCATGAAACCAACACCAAAATGTTGACTGTTCTTTTCCCCACACTCTAATACCAATTAAAAAATTAAGAGTACAAAGGTCAAGGTCGAGGTCATGAAAAGGTCAAAATCGTCATTTTTGTACAATGAATGTTTGTTTGTTCACAACAAATAACTTATTTAGAAAAACAGAAACTCGTGTGTGCTAAATGCCGCTAAAATGCCAGAAAATAATATCTTATCATGTGACCAGTTGTCATCAGATTGACTTGACACCGACACCCAAAAAGGTCAGGGAGTTCATACAGAAATTGTACAATGTACATGAATCAGTGTCAAACAGCAGGAAATTTAATGTTTTTAAGCGATCATAACACATATGAGATGGCAGATGTGGTATGGGATTAAATACCCTCACAATCAATGGTTTCTGGGGGGGGGGGGGAAATGTAGCATTGGTGAAGGTATATGCGCTCTACTGAGTGTCCGTTCTAGTTCTCATTAAAGTGCATTGATATCTCATAATGTCCATGTAATTCAGGTTAAGGTACATTGATATCTCATAATGTCCATGTAATTCTTGTTAAAGTGCATTGATATCTCATAATGTCCATGTAATTCAGGTTAAGGTACATTGATATCTCATAATGTCCATGTAATTCTTGTTGAAGTGCATTGATATCTCATAATGTCCATGTAATTCAGGTTAAGGTACATTGATATCTCATAATGTCCATGTAATTCAGGTTAAGGTTCATTGATATCTCATCATGTCCATGTAATTCAGGTTAAGGTACATTGATAAATCATGATGTCCATGTAATTCAGGTTAAGGTACATTGATATCTCATAATGTCCATGTAATTCAGGTTAAGGTGCATTGATATCTCATAATGTCCATGTAATTCTTGTTGAAGTGCATTGATATCTCATAATGTCCATGTAATTCAGGTTAAGGTACATTGATATCTCATAATGTCCATGTAATTCTTGTTGAAGTGCATTGATATCTCATAATGTCCATGTAATTCAGGTTAAGGTTCATTGATATCTCATAATGTCCATGTAATTCAGGTTAAGGTACATTGATATCTCATGATGTCCATGTAATTCAGGTTAAGGTACATTGATATCTCATAATGTCCATGTAATTCAGGTTAAGGTATGTACATTGATATCTCATAATGTCCATGTAATTCAGGTTACGGTACATTGATATCTCATAATGTCCATGTAATTCTTGTTGAAGTGCATTGATATCTCATAATGTCCATGTAATTCAGGTTAAGGTACATTGATATCTCATAATGTCCATGTAATTCTTGTTGAAGTGCATTGATATCTCATGATGTCCATGTAATTCAGGTTAAGGTACATTGATATCTCATAATGTCCATGCAATTCTTGTTAAAGTGCATTGATATCTCATAATGTCTATGTAATTCAGGTTAAGGTAAATTGATATCTCATAATGTCCATGTAATTCTTGTTGAAGTGCATTGATATCTCATAATGTCTATGTAATTCAGGTTAAGGTACATTGATATCTCATAATGTCCATGTAATTCTTGTTGAAGTGCATTGATATCTCATGATGTCCATGTAATTCTTGTTGAAGTGCATTGATATCTCAGAATGTCAATGTAATTCTTGTTGAAGTGCATTGATATCTCATAATATCAATGTAATTCAGGTTAAGGTACATTGCTATCTCATAATGTCCATGTAATTCTTGTTGAAGTGCATTGATTTCTCATTATGTTCATCTAATTCAGGTTCAGGTACATTGATATCTCATAATATCCATGTAATTCTTGTCAACGTGCATTGATATCTCATAATGTCTATGTAATTGAGGTTAAGGTACATTGATATCTCATAATGTCTATGTAATTGAGGTTAAGGTACACTGACATCTCCAAATGTTCTAGTCCTGCACCGACTAACAGTACTCGTATATATTTAAGCTCCTCCATGAACCCAACGTCAATGGTAAGTAAATAAATACTGCGCAATCCCAGATGTTAATGTGTGTTCCCTCTTTTGGTTTGAATTGCTAAAGTCTCCTTGTGCTGGTTACATCACGACGACGATTGGTGGGCTCGTTGTACAAACAAAGCAGTTGTTTCATTGAAGTATAAATTACTCCGCGTGCATCGTTGTTCATCTCATTTTGATACGAGTCAGTTTTGCAGATGATACTCTTCATTCAGAACCTGATTATGACAACAGAGCCCATTGTTTAAGATATATTTTATTTATTTATTTATTTATGTTGACTGCCTCACCATCATGATGTAAGGGATTTAAACTTTGAGAAAATCTTCAACAAGGCCCTGAAAATCTGAAACTGCCACCTGTGTTTGGTTGTTGATTTTAACTTTTTTAATCTCCTGTGGCCGCTGCACATCATTATAATCCTTTCAAAAGCGACTATGTTCCCATGGTTGAACTCATTTTGCCAAGAGTAATCGCTGCTTGGGAGAAAGGCTCACCGATGACTGGTTGTTAATTTCAGCATTGTAACTCAACAAGGTTATTTGCCCGACTTCTGAAAAGTGTCAATACTGACTGAACCAGCTCTCTCTAACCCCAACCACCTATTGCCTCTTTCTCCAGCTCTTCCTTGGCTGACTGTGCCTCGCTTGCTCTCCAGAACTTCAGACACCCAGGTATATATTTATATCCCTTTCATCCAGAGGCTTATGTTGTGCTTATCTTGGTCTACAGCTTTTTGCTAAAGCGTTTCAATAGCTCAGAGATTATTTTCATATCCTTTGCAGGTCAGCTGAGTAGATATGAAAGTGTTGTTTTGTTTTGATAGCCAGCTGCATCCTTCTTGAAGTTGGGAAAATGTTCTTATCTGTGCAAGTGGAACCTCCTTCATTTCAACAGCTGCCTCTACTTCTGCTTATGCATGTCACATGGCCTATTTCAACCTGATAGACAAAGGGGACATAAAGTAAAACGACACTGTTTTGTTTTTGAGCTCGTCAGATTCCTAGCTCTTGAAAAAATATCAAGAATCATAGTACTGTACTGATTCATGAAGTATACAGACTGATTATATTTTATGAACAATACAGTACTCAGTCTTTCATTAGGATCACTTGTTAGCCTTGGGGCTGGCAGGATGGTCGAGCGGTATGCACACTAGCCTCTAAGAAGTCTAGCCTGAGTTTGAATTCCGATCCTGCTATAAACTGTCATCCCGGTGTTTCAGAGGCAGGGTGATTCATCAGTGTGTGTGTCATCTCTCAGATGAACGTTAAACGGGATTTTTTCGTCTGCCAACATTAGTTGGTGCACGTTAAAGATCTCATGGTGTCCTTCGCAAACAGTCGGTGGGATATCATCGGCATCATGAGCAAATTACAAATTCTTGCTCTAACTACTGCTGAGAAGGCAATGGCAAACCCTCTAGGATAACCCTTGTCAAGAAACTGCTTCAGCAGCCCTGAACCTGACTTCGGGCAGAACACCAGAAAACAATATTTGCCTCTACTGTTCCCAAAGAGAGAGGCTTTGTAATTGCACTGTATATCGGAGTGTGAGTGTGTGAGTCTGCATAACACTGCAGTAAAAAGCTTTTTATAAAATTAAACAATAAATAAATAGATAAAACAGCAAATATATATATATATATATATATATATATATATATATATATATATATATATATATATATATATATATATATATATATATATATATATTCTGGAAACATGTGGAGTGTGACAAGCACTCCCCCGATCCTCATTGGACATAGTCCTACACCAAAGCCTCACCTCCAACCCAGACGCCTCGCCCAGCAACTCAAACAGGCCTCAAACAGAAAAAAGATGATATGGTCAACATCAGTTAATCATCAAATGGAGCCGCTTATCCAGATTCCAGGTTAATTTGCCCTCATCAGGATGGCATACCGATAAATATCTAACCAATGATGACCACATTCATTGTTTATATTTCAGACTTCTGGATGAATGGTTTGCATTAGCGGGAGCAATCGTCTGGGTGGTAGACGGATGGTTGCTCTTTGCAGATTATGTAGTTTTACCATGTGAGACATAATTTGTGGCGATACTTACAATAACAGTCAGGAGGAGCCTCTGATCTCTGGTTGAATGGTTTGCATTAGCGGGAGCAATTGTCTCCGTGGCAGATGGATGGTTGCTCTTTGTGGATTATGCGGTTTTACCGTGTGAGACATAATCCACGGCGATGCTCATCATAACAGTCAGGAGGTGCGTCTGACATATATATGTATATATACGTATGTGTGTACGTATGTACGTACGTATATATGTACGTATATATGTACGTACGTACGTACGTACATACGTACATATACGTATACGTATATGTATGCGTATGCACACGTACTTATACATTTATATATTTATATATTACTGACGGGGTATGCTGACACATTGGAAGCAATAACGAACTGTGCTCCCCTATTGTCTCAGTTCACTCACCTTTTTTTTCATTTATTTGTATTTTCAATTACTGATGCTTTCTGGTGGTTCAGTGATTCCTCCCAACCCCCCCCCCACCTCCCCCCACTGTATCGGGTTCAATGTCAATCAGCATGTGAAATTACCATGCTTCCCCATTGTCTTGGGTTGCTCACATACATTTATTTTTTCATTTACTTATTTTCATTAATTTATATTTTCATTTATGGATGCTTTCCAATGGTTCTTTGATTCCCCCCCCCCCCCCCAGTGTATTGGCTTTGGTGTCCATTGACACACAGGAATGATGGGCCAAATGGCCTCCTCCTGTGTCCAAGTTCCAAATAATGCACAGGATGTATGTAGTATTTGCAGCCACAGCAAATTGTGTTTCAAGATAGCATTCACTGCATTTGCAGCACACTTCAGACCACAGTCTCGACTGGTGTGTCTGGGTGGCTTTACTCATATTTCAAGCTGGCTACTCAAGTCCATGGTCTGAGGTGTGCTGTCATGCCTATCGGCTTGATTCATTTTCCTCGTTGGCCTGAGCTACAGCTTGACTAAGTGGTCTAATATCACCGTAACATTTTTAGCTTATCTGGAATTTCAATTCCAGATAAGATATTGTCATCGTGCACCGTCCATCCATCTATCTCCTATTTCGACTTTTCCGGTCAAACCGCTGGGCCGATCTTGCTGAAATTTGCCAGCAATGTTCTTTTTCTGACTGGTAACAGGAATTGCAAAGCTCGTTCCGGTGACATGACTTTAAGTAGGTCAAAATGGCCGGCATTGTCAATTTCTTTCGAAATCTTCTTCACCAGACCCACCAGTCAGAATGCTACCAAATTTGGGTTGCAGCATTAGGCCATGGCCCAGATAAGCTACAGGTCCAGTGGTCCTATTTTTTTATATCTAATTTAACCATAAATAGATTTTATACCTTAAATGTGGATTATGTCAATGTTAACCGGTCCCATTTGTGGTGGTGTTTTTGTGCGTATCGAGATTTAATGTAATATAGAGTTCATTTTGAGGCATCGTACACACAGCTTTGCGCAGCAATGAATTGGGTTATAAATATTTGCATTGAGGAAATATTTGCCAAATTAAAAAAAAGAAATTGTTTCATCGTTCATAAATTTTTAATCTTAAAAAAAATGTCACACTCAGTGGCTTGTTGTGTGAAAGGGGTCACATAAACAAAAAAATAATTAAGAACCAATGTTCTAATGGATTGGCCATTGTGTTTTTCCTGAACCTCTGCTCATTCCAAAATCAATGGTACTGTGTTTTAGTCTGAGTGAGTGAGTCTGCACTTGTTCTCAAATCAACTGTATTCTATATTCACCAGCGAAGCTCTGCACTGTCCAATGCTTTGTTTTGTTTCAAAATGCATTTCCTATATCATGATGAAATAATAGCTCCGTTATCGTTATGTACTTGTGCTGCAACCACGGAACCCATGTAGAGATTGCTTTTGGTATCTTGTTGAAAAATCAAATCATTGGCCCATTTGAATTTTCATGTTTTCAGAAATCCTGTAAGCCGCAACTCAACATAGACTTCATTTTTTTTTTTTCCTCACTCTTCTGCTTTTGGTTTGTTTCACCACAATATAACAGTGAGAAGAAGATAAAACTATGGCAACAATATGATGCTTGTGGGGTGGAAGATGGGGGAAGGGTCTTCTTCTCCTCCCCCTCTTCCCGTTATAAGGGGTGAGCTCTGATGGCACCAAACTTCGGCCCTGCCTTGACCACGATACTCCTCGACGTCCCTCTGTCCTCAGCCAACTCTCTCCACTCTCCAACCACCCCTACCTTACAGATATCCCTCCTCACACAAGCCTCCCATCTCAACCCTGGTCTACCTCTTTTCCTTCTAACTTGCTCCCTCAACCTATCTGCTCTCTCTCTTCCATTCTCTCTTCCCCCATCTGCACCAAGTGTCCAGCCCATCTCAGCCAGAATTTCACCAATCTCCCCATCAAACTCACCTGCACACCAATCTCCTCACTCAGTTCATCCATCCTCCTTCTATCCACTCTCTTCACTCCTACAATCCTGACCCAGTTGTTCTCGCAAACCTGCAGCCTCTGTTGTTGTCTCTCTGTCAGTGCCACGGTCTCCATGCCGTAAAGGTAGGCCGGTGTTACACACGACATCAGAACCTTCCCTTTCAATTTTTTTGATATTTTTCTGCCTTGTCTGCCATTACTCCCTCCACCCTCCTCCACACATTCGCACCCACCTGAATCCTCCTCCGCACCTTTGCCTCAAACTGTAGTCTGCCCATTTTAACAAACTCAACATAAAGTGCTCCAACTACAGCTAAAGTTCAGGATCAGTCATGGAATCAAAGGTCTCCAATAGATCATCAAAGATTTAGGATCATTAAATGGAAGGCATACTGATTTTGCAGATATTTGCAGATAGTATGAGATACTACTCTCTCTTTCCACCAGAACCACGTTGTCAATCACTGAGAACAAATTGACCATAGTTCTTCTTCTTCTTCTTTCGGCTGCTCCCTTTTTAGGGGTCGCCACAGCAGATCATCCGTATGATCCGCATAGTGATTTGGCACATGTTTTACGCCGGATGCCCTTCCTGACGCAACCCTGGTCGCCTCTTACGACACAGGGATATGGTACACCTATTTTAACCGGGGTATACACCGGCCCAGTATACTGGTACTCATTTCGCTGACCTCGGAAGGATGACAGGCTGAGTTAACCCCCTGGTGTATTAATTCATTGCCCAACGGGGCTTGAACTCAGGACCTTTTGGATCCCAAGCCGCTGCCCTAACCACTGCGCCAACACCAGGCATTGACAAATTGACCATAGTTATGTGAAAATATTTTAACATAAGTGAAAGTGTAAACACTTTACATATGCAGCTTGAACATTTATGCCTCTTTGCGTACAAAACAGCATGCTTTCTGTCTGTTAAAGGTTTGTCCGCATCAGGTGGATATCCACCTTAATTTGTTCGGGAAGGACATCGAGCTGCATCTCAAGAAAAATGAGTGAGTAGACGTACATCATTCAAACAATGTAGAATAAATGTTACGCTGAAAAGATTGGAGCAGGCCAAGGTCACCATTTTGATGCAGGCACAGGCCTGCTTAAATGCATCAGGGGACTTTTGTATTTGCATCTCCGGTTGCAAACAGCTGTGGTCAAACATTTGGAGTTTAAAAAAATATATATATCTTCGGCTTGTAATCGAGCTGCCACATGCACACATCCCACAAACATACAGACAAATACACAAGACACAATACAGGACTGTTCGATGAGACAAGCAGCCACTGAGCTTGGGGGAAAGTGCCGTCACTTCCTGTACCAGCAATGTCACAACAATAGCACCGCCTTTCTCACCACACTCAGCTGGGCATTTCCTGAAGAGGAATTTCTTCCTCCCCATGGATGCCAACCGATGAGGATTATCTGTGTTCTTATCATTTTTAATGCTGAACATCAAGCAAGGAAGCAGCACATACCGTATTTAAGTCTTTGTTATGACTTGACCAAGGTTTGAGTCGCTGACTTCCCAGATTTGGAGCAGACGCTCTTAGCTTTACACCACCAAGTCTGCAAGTAATAACATTGTGTTTGCTCATGATGAATTCGTGTGTGGCCAAAATTGAAACTGGAGGTAACGTGAGTTTCCTTTGTGGTTTTTTTTTTTTTTTACGTGTTTGAAAGGGTCGTGTTAATGCAGCAAGTTTTCAGGCTCTTCTATCCCGATTGGCAATGGAGTCACAGCTGATGTAAAATATGACCTTGTATGGTGCAATGTTGTAATGGTGGTATATTCGGTGTGCCAGAAACCGAATGACATCATATGTATTTTGTTTCAGTTATAAGGTGCACTCTTTTCTGTATATGCTAAATCAAGGCTCATGGAAGAGCGAGAAGACAGGGGGTAAAAAAAAGTAATGTATTGACAGCACAGTGGTGGGGCTACAGTTGGACACATCAAACGAGGAAGTGAACGAACAGTAATGGAGGAGGGAGGAGAAGAAACACAGTAACCTGTAGGTAAGAATGTTGGGTTATGTGGAGTTAATGAGGACAGAAAAGATTGCGAGTAGGGTTGGGGGGGGGAGGTGACATGTGTTTGTGGTGCCCCACCTGCTTGAAGCCCTGGAAGAGTGGGATTGAATTGACAGTCTCAGGAAGACGGATCCACAATCAAAAACAGAAGAATGGAGGTACACAATAAACTTGGATCTTGGAGGTTTGACTAGCAGGGGGTTACTGGACGAACATGTGCATCCTAGAGAAGCTTGGGAAGGTCAGGGAGCTTAAAAAGCAGAAGGTGCTAGATGGGAAGCAGTAGGTGCACATGACCTGTCTGCAAGCAATGTGAAAGCAACAGACCTTATGTGAAAGCAACAGCCTCTATGTATAGGAAATACCATTTTGAGCCTTTAATTGCACTTTCACACACCATCATTCATTTCACAATGAAATGGAAACTGCAGGAGCCACATACCTAAGGAGAATAGCATGGCTCTGTTCAAAGGATAAATTTCAACCTGGCTTAAAAGAACCAAACTGTCATTGTAAAAAAGCAGCCCAACTACCTCATCAATGACCTTTGGGGAAGAAACTTTGCTGCATATATATTGGACTAGGATTCGATTATGAATTCAGCAAACTGGTTGCACCATTATTGAGGTGTTTCTATGCCACTGATGCAGTGCCTCTGCACATTAGGAAAGTGGAATTTTGCCAGGGTTATGGCAATAACTCGTTTGTTTATTTTTTTTTTAAGAAAAGTTTACAAGAGCAAGGCTCATGGAAGATCAAGGTTAAATTGACAGTGGGGTAGTGGGGTAATACAATTGGGCACAATGACAGACAGAAAAAAAAACCCCTCAAAACGCACACACTGAAATCAGCAAGTCAGAGTGTTGGGTTAGGAAGGGTTATGGTGGTAATAAAGATCATGGGAGATGACATGGCAGAGCACAGTCTGCATGGAGCTCGAGAGAGTGGGAGAGCACAGCTGTGGGAGGGTGGTTCCATAGATGAGAGAAGCGAGGAACAAAGGAGTTGAAGTGTATGATTTGGAAGTTTGTTCGAGATCCCATCATTTGTCGATACACATGGGGGGAGCTTCAACATCCACCAGCTAATACGCTCAGATGGGTCGCTAGCTTAATGTCCATGGGACAGTGCACTCATTCATGTAACACCCAGTCTGCAAAACGCTACTGTGACCGTTTATCGTCAGACAGATAATTGATTTGAGAGCTCAACGGTGAGTGTGCTACCTCTGCCCCTTCCTAACAGATGAGGGAGAGGTAAATCAATGTTTTCACACCTCTTCTGGTACACATTTGACATTATTCCACATGTTGTACTGACTATTCACACCCTCATGGCACTTTGGGACGGTATTAAAATGTTACTTCCGAAAAGGCAGCGCTGCCATAAATCTCCTCGATCAAAGATCATAAAACCTCTATCAATAAAAACCTCACAATCTTGCATAAGATGGAATAAAAGACAAATATAGATACCTAAACGTAGCCATTTAAAGCAATTAGTGCATCTCTGGAAGATATGAAATGACATAATGTCAAAAGCCAAAACCCAAAAAAATAAACTGTTGAGTTCAAGATATGGAAACCAGTTGGAGGTAAGATTCGAGTTAAGATAGGTTGAGAGATGTGGGGGAAAAAAATCCTTGCAAGGAAATCAATAAGGACAGAAAGTGGGGAAAAAGATGTACAGTACATCAAAATGATAGATTTGTGTTGAGATGATGACATAGAGACAAATGCAGGGTTGGGTGGGGTCATGGGGGGATGAGTTGGTTTGGAGGGTGCTGTGAGGGTGGGGAGGGGGAGGGTAATTGGAGCAAGGAGGAGAGTTGTTTTTTGTTTCAATATCAGGGCTCATGGAGGAGCGAGGTGGTGGAGGGTATGTACTGGTAATGCAAAAACAGTGGGACTCAAGTAAGGGAATGAATGAACCAGAGAGAGAGAGAGAGAGAGAGAGAGAGAGAGAGAGAGAGAGAGAGAGAGAGAGAGAGAGAGAGAGAGAGAGAGAGAGAGAGAGAGAGAGAAACACACAGTGAGAAGAAACACAGTAAACCTGTAAGGAAGAGGGTAGGTTAGCTAGTGTTAATGGGAGTAGAAAAGATTGAGGAAAGAAAACAGGGGTGTGGTGGGGTAACATGAAGTGGCAGGGCACCGCTGCTCGAGCTCTGGAAAGCGGTTCGACATACGGGAGAAGTGAGGAACATAAGAGTTGATGTGTGCATTCAGACTGGATTTTGGAAGTTCAATGAGAGGAGGGTTACAATTGTTAGTTGGAAAAATTAGGTGATAGGAAGTGGAGAATAAAGAATAATATTGCATTTACACCTGCATCCTAAACTGCCTTAGTTAATGTAGTCAACCAGCAACAAGAAAATGATTATGAGTTATATTTTAACTATTTGAGGATCAACTGTTTGCCAAGTTAACAAATGCATCTCACTCATTCCCTGTAGCTATCTGCTCACTCACAACTACACCCTCAAGCTGCAAAAGGCTCGCGGCTCAAGAGAGTTTGGTACAACATCTGGAGCGGTAAGTATTAGGTGATCTCCCGTTAAGTTGCACTGTTTTAACTCCAATTTCGTCCCACTGTAAAAACATTCAACATATTTCGTCTTAACTTTAACCACTTTTGGTGAACAATCCCATTGTGAGGAGCGAATTTAAACTTGATATAACGAAGAGTGATATTTTTCAAATCGTGATAAAAAAAAATCTAATTGGGGAGAAATCAAGTAAAACTCTTCCATGGTCAGTTTGCCAAAGTTTGCCAAAGTTTGGCTATTATGCCAAAGGTGAATTTATTTATTTATTTTTTTTGTAATATTGGGGGAGGGGTGCCATCTGACGGCAGTAAGTTGTGCTCACCCATCCTTATTGGGAGGGAGTCTTTTATTTTATGTACTAGAAAAACCCACTCCTTACAGGAACGGCCGGCCAGGCGGGTGGGGGTGGAGGGTGATCATGTTATTATCCTTATTATTACCTCCACCACCGAAGGTGGAAGGAAGTTATGTTTTCACCCCTGTCTGTTTGTCTTTGTGTTGGCTAATCTGAAAAAGTTGTGGACGGATTTGGATGAATTTGAGGGCAGGTTGGGAGTGTGACAAGGACAAACTGATTAGATTTTGGTGAAGATCCGGATCTGGATACGAGAATTATTTATTTTTTAAAGTGATTCTTCACCATTGAGAGATGGGGCCAAAAACGATATCAAGCATGACATTTCAAAAATATATTGGGCCCGATATGTTCTCATGGATCAGGCATGACATGGCGGAGGTGTGTGCTGTACCAAGTGCCCTTCCAGTCATGTTTGTTATTAATATTATTATTATTATTATGTAATATCGATACAAACAAATATGACATAATAGTGACTGGAGCTTTTCGTGCTGCACTCTTCAGGGTAAAAATCGCAGCAAGTGAAGGAGGAAGTGAAGGCGCGTGCTAATATACCCAAGTCTCAATGAGGTAGGCACTGATTGGTTCAACCGTCATGACGTCACGGTTAATCCGAACGCCCATTGGTCGGCTCATCATCTTCACCTCAAGCTCCCATTGGCTGGAGCAGAGTTCGTCGATGATTGACGTTTGCAACCGCATCCTGGAGAGAGGGGGGATGGGTTTCCCCGAAGGTCCATTCACCATTTGTACTTCCCTTGATCTTTCCATGCTGAAAGAGACACAGAGATCATACAAATTCCTTTTGGGAGCTTGAGATGAAGATGATGAGCTGACCAATGGGCGTTTGGATGAACCGTGACGTCATTACGGTTGAACCAATCAGTGTCTACCTTATTGAGGTTTGTGTATATTAGCACGCGCCTTCACTTCCTCCTTCACTTGCTGCAATTTTTACCCTGAAGAGCGCAGCACAAAAAGCTTCGGCTACTATTATGTCGTGTTTGTTTGTATCCATATTGAAGTTCTGTAGTACCAAACATTTGTTTTTATAATAATGTTAATATTATAATTTATGCTATTATTATTATTATTATTATTATTATTGTTGTTAGCCCGTCCTCCATGCAGTGGAAGACAGGGTTTTGCAATCACTTCAATGTGTCTGTCTGTCTGCGTGTCCGTCCGGGCCATAACTTTTTTACGATTTGAGATTTTGTCATGAAATTTTCAACAAACCTTTATTTTGAGACTATTGAGCAGACAAATTAATTATTTGGTCGAAAGGTCAAAGGTCAACGTCACGTAAAATCGTCAATTTTCATCCGATTGACCTGAAATTAAAATTTTTTGCATATTGGGTCACTAAATTGGTTCACCAATGAAAAGCTAGAAGCCAATTGTTTTGTTTTTAGAGCATAAGGTCAAAGGTCAAGGTTGCATAAAATCATCAATTCCCATTTGATTGACTTCAAATTTCAGCAGCATTTGCACACTGGGTCACTGAAGCCTATTGCTTTTGAGTTCAAAAGGTTAAAGTAGCAGAAAATCATGAATATTTTGGTTTCTTTGCCTCGGCCATCTGTGAGGGACAGAGGTTATGTTTTATCCCTGTCTGTTTATTTGTTTGTTTGTGTGCAGGATATCTCAAAAAGTTGTGGACGAATTCGGATTATATTTGGTGGGCAGGTTCAATGTGTGATGAGGATGAATTGATTAGATGTTGGTGAAGATTCGGAACTAGATATGACAAGTTTTTTAAATTCATTAAATGATTCTTCACCATTGAAAGATGGGGCCAAAAACGATATACAATATACTATATATACTATATAGCATGATATTTTAAAAAGTTTTGGACGAGTTCTGATAAAACTTGGTGGATGAATTGGTTAGTCGACAAGAACAAGCCAATTAGATTTTGGTTCAGGTCAGAATCCAGATCCAGCCTTTCGCTGAGATGCAAAATGTAAGCTTTTCAGCCTGGCAGAGGTTTCGGAAGTTTACAGTTTAGCAGTACTTTGACTCTGAGTTTGACCCAATTGTACATGCGGAGAAAGGAGTTAGATAAAAATAAAATTTGCTCTGTCTGCCTGTCTGGCAGTCAACTAAAATTTAAAATCATTCCAAACAGGAAATGTAGTGTTTTTAAGGACATTATAAAGGACACAAACAACAGGCATGAATAACTAATGTAACGTGTTAAATAAGGCAGTATAAGAAACACTGCATCATTGGCGGTAAACTTCCGAAATGTTTTTTTTTTTCAACAACCTTTAAAATCTTTATTTTATTTCAATTGAATTATATACTTGAAAACTGAAGAAAACAAATCACCTTCATGGCACTTTCAAAACATTCCATTTAGTGGTACATTGAAAAATATTCATGCTCTGAAGGCGGATTGAGTAATTGGGAAAAAACTATGAGAATCAGTGTTCACGCCATCTCATGCTCTGTGGGCAGAATAACTATTTGAGATTCTGTATTCTGATAAATATGGTGGTGCATAGAAGCCTGGTGTTGGCTTAGTGGTTAGGGTGGTGGCTTGGGATCCCAGGGTCCTGAGTTCAAGCCCCGTTGGCTGCTGAATTAACACCAGGGGGTTGACTCAGCCTGTCATCCTTCTGAGGTCGGCGAAATGAGTACCAGTGTACTGGTCCCGGTGTATGCCCCGGTTAGAATAGGTGTACCATATCCCTGTGTGTCGTAAGAGGCGACCAGGGTTGGCGTCAGGAAGGGCATCCGGCCATAAAACATTGCCTCAAGAAAAAGCCAAACCCCTGCACAGCAGGGAAAAATGGCTGTAAAAACGGTCATTTTTTTATGGTGGTGCATAGATAGCACTGTATGGTTAGAATATTGCCTTTTATACAATATTCACAAACAAAACAAATGTAGATAGTGCTTGGGAATGCAAAGGAAGCATTTAAAAGACTCTTCCCATGCCCTTTTTCTCAAGACTGCAAGAGGTTAGGTGTTCAGTTAACTCTCCAGTTCCTTTTTCTATTGGAAGTGACCTTGGGAAATCGCCATGGTAATGTGGAACGATGCTCAAGCTGCTATATATACACCTCAACAGGGCGTTTTTCTAAGGTGGGAAAAATCAATAAAACGTGCTCCATTCCTCCAGATTATTTTTGCAGTCGAATATGAAGCAACAAAAGGTCTCTCTTACAATTCCCAGACTGCTCTTCAATTCAATTTCATAATAATTCCTCTTCAACACAATTAAAGGCAATGAAGCATCACTCTCAATACCTTCTCCCTCCAGTGCAGGGAACAGCGCTACACGGTGTAGAGTACACATCGATGTAGAGAATTTGAATCGGTCACACCTTTGAAAACCTTGAAGGGGGGTGGGGTGGCAGAGAAGGGGAGAAGTTGTTACACCCTTTGCTTATGATCCTTAGTCCCCTTGGCAAGTTTAGTTGAGATGGGCTAAGTAATGACCTGGTACATCGACCACAGACAGACATACAGGCACACCAAATTGCGTATTTTAGGATGATGGTAATTTTAATTTTTGGGAGACGTTGATGATAGGTGGGTGTACTATAGTTGTCAAACATTCTTCATGAAATACAATATGATTCCGTTGTCTGATATGAATATTATGTTTAAATTATTGGGGTTGAAGGACTGAGCTAGAAATAAATTCTGATAGCTTGGTTTTTCAAGTTGCGCCACTCTTTGGATACTATGGATGGGTCAATCTATTTATTACATACTGCTGTGTGGGGGGGGGGGGAGAAGGGGTGGTTGAGGGAATTTGGTGGGGGCCTTGGGGAAGAGTTAAGTGATTGAGAATGAAAGAGTAAAGATGATGTTAGAAGAGATTTACACAGGGAAGTACTGGCATGTATGAGACATATAGGGAGGAATGAAAGGAGGGATGTGGGGGTTAGTGGTGGGGGGGGTCAGTACAGTGCAACATGTTAAAATTATGCCGTTTTTGCATACATAATAAATATATGGCATACATTCTCTCCGACATTATTTCTCAAGACCATTTGATTTGCTTCTCGAAACAAGTGGTTACAGGCATTTGCTAACTGCTCCCAAGTGAAATAATAAAAAATGTAAAAATGATTAGTCAGCACCATGCAACAAATAATTCCAAACAACATCTTTCACAGAATCATTCTCTTCTTCGTAGCATCGTTCATATGCACATTTGTGGGCACTGAATGTATCACACAATGGTGTTCTAAGGTCCCCGTCATGTCGTGATAAACCTCCGAGATCTTCAAAGGTGCAATTTTGTGTACATGTGGTTTGGCACAGCTTGCAGGCGGAAATGTCAAACTGCACTTACAGGAGGTTACCTGCCTTTACCATTGCCATATAGAAACATAAATGAATTCAGAGCCAATAGATGCAATGCGTTCTGCGTAACGTTCTGGGAATTTGAGGGTTTAACAAATGACGAAATTGAGAAGCTGAAAGTTGTTTCGATGTTACATTTTGTTCCTTGGTCGCATCAAAAACTTATTCTTAAATAACCATTAATCCATGCCTCTTTTAAAGGGTCTCACATTCTTGTATTAGCTGAACATACAGTATGTGGTTTATGTGAAAGTATACACACAACAAGGTCTTCCTGGCACTATTCCTGTGTGACACACATGTAAAAAGAAACAAAATACCTCTTGGATGGGCATTGTTTTCTGTTTGTTGTTCTCCAGGATGATTATGTTCTGATAATTTCCTTGTCTTCCACAGTTTAGCAAATTAAAGTTGTATGTGTGATCATAAAAGGACCTCATGATCTCTCTGAAAGTGGAATGTTTAAAATAAATTGTTTCATTTTAAATATATTTGTTTTATATTGCCTGACTTGTGCCTGATATTGATAGATATTATTCGGCAAAGTAATATTAAAATAGAACGCGCACTCAGTCGAGCGCATACCTTCGCCAACGCTACACCCCCCCCCCCCCAGAAACCGTTGATTGTGAGGGTATTTAATCCCATACCACATCTGCCATCTCATGTGTTATGATGGCTTAAAAACATTAAATTTCCTGCTGTTTGACACTGATTCATGTACATTGTACAATTTATGTATGAACTCCCTGACCTTTTTGGGTGTTGGTGTCAAGTCAATCTGATGACAACTGGTCACATTATAAGATATTATTTTCTGGCATTTTAGGGGCATTTAGCACACACGAGTTTCTGTTTTTCTAAATAAGTTATTTATTGTGAACAAACAAACATTCATTGTACAAAAATGATGATTTTGACCTTTTCATGACCTCGACCTTGACCTTTGTACTCTTAATTTTGTAATTGGTATTAGAGTGTGGGGAAAAGAACAGTCAACATTTTGGTGTTGGTTTCATGCAAATCGGATAAGAATTGACCGTGTTATGACTAAAACCGCACATTTTGCAATGTCGTGACCCCCCCCCCTGACCTTTGACTCCCAACCGCTAATAAGGGTTATTACGTCATTGTGTCATGTCACATATCACAAGATGGGGCATTGAATTCTGAACATTTTGGCATTAGTTGCATGCAAATTGGATACAAATTGACCACGCTCTGGTAAAAATACGATTTTGACCTTTTCATGACCTTGACCTTTGACCCGATCGCTCCCAAAATCTAATCAAATGGTCCTTGGATAATAACCAATCATCCCACCAAATTTGCTGCGATTCAGTTCAATACTTTTGGAGTTATGCGAACAACAAACAAACAAACAAACACACATATTCACAAATAAATAAATAAATAAATACACAGCGATCAAAACATAACCTTCGCAACAAAGTTTGCGAAGGTAACTAGAGGGCTGCAGTTGGAGATCGCTGGTGGTTCCTGGCCAACTTGTACTGTGAGCCAAATGGTAGCACTTGAAATTCTGCCGCATAATAAAAACAAACTATTATTATTTTTTTATTATTTTTTATTTATTATTTTTTTGTTATTATTATTATTTTTTTAATTATTTTTATTATTATTTTTTTCCTATAAAGCAGGACACCATGGACATCAAACGAAACACTTAATGCCTCCCTCTGAGAACCATAATAATAACAAAAAAATAATCGGGGAATTAAATTTAAAAAAAGATTTAAAAAATGGAAAGAATAATTGAAAATTGAAAAGAAGGAATTGAAAATTGAAAATAACCATTGAAAA
Source organism: Eptatretus burgeri (assembly GCF_056783735.1). Lineage (NCBI taxonomy): Eukaryota > Metazoa > Chordata > Myxini > Myxiniformes > Myxinidae > Eptatretus > Eptatretus burgeri. Next base: position 130,752,994 of record NC_140962.1, read on the forward strand.
AAAAACAAATAAAAAATTAAATAATGGAGAAATTAAACAATTGAAATATATTTAAATGATTCAAAAATAATCATAATAATAATTGAAAAATTGGAAAAAAATTGAAAAATTCATTAAAAATTAAACAATAGAAAATTGAAAAAATTAATAATGAAAAATTGTCAAAAAAATTTGATAGTTGAAAAATGGGAAAAAAAATCTGAAAAAATAGAAAAAATAAATAATTGAAAAATTATTCTTCAAAAAGCAGGACACCATGGAGACAAGACTAAACACTTAATGCCTCCCTTTTGGAACCATAATAAATTTACAAATCATCTTTTTACTTTTGGTTAAATGTATTGTACATTTAAATGTATTGTACATTTGCTGAACCCAATTTAACTTTTGTACTGTTGTAAGTAAACATGACAAAGTTATCAATGTATGCATAAAGTTTGCTTTCCTTGAAAGTAAATATTTAACTGGACAACTCTGCATTTGCAGGACTGTTTATATGGTGGACACATGAGAGGAATGTCAAACTCTTTTGTGGTGCTGAGCACAAGAAAAGGCTTGAGGTACAGACAAAGACATCTATCATATCTTTCCCTCTTGCTGCAAGCTGCATGCTGAACATCCAATTATTTCAGTTGGACATTTTCACCTACATACCTGAACACTGGTTTATATTATTATTTGCACTCCCAAGCCAATAAATAAGAAATTTCCAGATATGTAGCATGATATCAATCTTCCTTTTTTTTTAGATACAAAATGTTGGTTTGTAGCACATCAAGGTGACACATGATCTGTCCAGGGATTCAAGGTGGTGGTGCATCACCATCTCATACTGTCTTGAAACCCCACTACTACAACTACTTACACATTGGCTACATATATTCCCACCTTCTTGTGAGATAGGCTGGGGAATGTTGATGGCCTTTCACGAACTGGCTGGCGAGGCCTGAGGTTGCACTGGAGGTGGTAGGAATTTGTTAGTTGTTCAGGGTACAGGTGATACCTCACCTATACTTCATGAAATACACCGTGGGGTCTTGTACAATTAACCAATGGCCAGTGGTGGTGGACGAGTCTTCCAGATTAATGTCCATACAGAGGACGGCAAACACATTGATGCATCGCCCTACATGCGAAACACCATGGTGACAGTTTATAGCCCAGCTGAGATTCAAACCCAGTATAGACTGCTCAAAGGTGGACACCCTACCCACAGTGCCTATAGAAAGTCTACACCCCCTTTCGAAATTTTCACCTTTTGTCGACTTAGAGCCTGAAATTAAATTAAATTAAATTAAATAAGACTTTTTCCATCTTGATTTACACATCGTAACCCACAACTTCCAAGTGAAAAACAAATTATACAAATTTCAGAAAATTAATTAAAAATACAAAACTGGAACATCTTGGTTGGATAAGTGTACACCCACCTGAGTTAATACTTGGTGGAAGCATCTTTGACAGCAATTGCAGCTGTGAGTCTGTTGGGATTGGTCTCTGCCAACTTTGGACACCTTGATTAGACAATATTTTTCCATTCTTCTGGACAAAACTGTTCAATATCAGTCAAGTTGCGTGGGTATCATTGATGGACAGCAATCTTCAAGTCATGCCACAGATTTTGATTGGATTTAGGTCGGGGCTCTGACTGGTCCACTAAAGGACATTTATCTGTTCCTTAGCCATTCCAGTGTAGCCGAAGCTGTGTGCTTCAGGTCATTGTCATGCTGAAAGGTGAACTTCCATCTCAATTTCAGCTTTCTTGCAGAGGGGCAGCAGGTTTTCCTCTCGGATTTTTCTGTATTTTGCTTCATCCATTTTCCCTTCTATTCTAACAAGTGCCCCAGTCCCTGCTGATGAGAAACATCCCCATAACATGATGCTGCCATCACTATGCTTCACAGTTGGTAATGTGCTGTGTTGGGTTTGTGTCAAATGTAATGTTTCGCATTTAGGCCAAAAAGTTCCATTTTTGTTTTGTCAGACGACAAAACATTTTGCCACGTGGATTCAGAATCTCCGGAGTGGTTATTTTTGCATACCTCAAACGGGACTCAAGGTGGGCTTTTTTAGGTAAAGGCTTTCTTCTTGCCGCCCGACCGTACAGGTCAGACTTGTGGCATGCTTGGGATATTATCACGTGCACACAGTGACCAGTCTTTGTGATAAAGGCATGAAGTTCTTTCAAAGTTGCCATTGGACTCTTGGTGGTCTCTCTGATCAGTCTCCTCCTTGCTTCATCATCCAGTTTGGAGGGACGGCCTGATCTAGGCATGGACTTGGTGGTGCCATATACCCTCCACTTCTTCATGATTGTTTTGACTCTGCTCCAAGGGATATTGAAGGCCTTTGAGATATCTTTTATACCCATCTCCTGATCTGTGCCTTTCAAGAACTTTATCCCGGAGGTCTTTTGAAAGCTCCTTTGTGCTCATGGTTGAGTTTTTGCTGTGAAATGCACTACCCAGCAGAGGAAACCTACAGTAACAGCTGATTTTATTCTGAAATAATCAGAATCACGACAATTTAACACAGGCGGAGGCCAATTAACTTGGTGTGTCATTTTGAAGGTGATTGGTTGCATCTGAGCTAATTACCTCCACCACTGAAGTTGAAGGAGGTTATGTTTTCACCCCTTTCTGTCTGTTTGTCTGTCTGTCGATCTGTTTGTGTACAGGATATCTCAAAAAGTTGTCGACGGATCCGAATGAAATTTTGTGGACAGGTTCCGTGTGTAACAAGGACGAACTGATTCAATTTTGGTGAAGATCCAGATGCGGATTCGGATCTGATAATTTTTAAGTGTTTCTTCACCATTGAGAGATCGGGCCACAAACCATATAGTATTGTATGGCATGATATTTCAAAAATGTATTGGGTCTGATATGTTCTCATGGATCAGGAATTACGTGGCGGAAGTATGCGCTCTACCAAGTGCCCTTCTCGTTTACAATTGCTATTATAAGGTGGAAACTTGTCCAACCAATGTATTCTCGTTTTGTATTTTTAATTAATTTTCTTAAATTTGTATAATTTGGAAGTTGTAGGTTATGATGTGTAAATAAAGGTGGAAAAAGTCTGATTTAATGCAATGTAATTCCAGGACATAAGGCAACAAAAGGTGAAAAATTTGAAAGGGGGTGTACACTTTTTATAGGCACTGTGTACCTCGAGGCTATCCTGGCAGCACATTGTCTCGATTCTCTTCCCATAATCTTTTCTTCACCATTTAGTCTCCTAACACCAACTGTTTTTATGTTCTTCATACCTGTATGCTTCCGTCTTTCATGTTGCACATTGTTTCATGTGACTGCTTGTTCTGTTTCTGCTTCCCACCATTATATGTATGTTTCCCCCTCATCATCTGACATAGTTTGTACATGAGGCCAGATCTTTTATACAGCATAAAACGGCTCACTTGGCAGTTTGGATGCATTCTGAAGCTATAAGTTAATTGATCATATGCTGTAATTAATCCAAATTTCTTGAGTAATGTTTCTACTAATCTTTGATTTGAACAAATTGATTCCTGCTTACAATGCTGACCAAATCACACTTTACATCACTGCAAGAAAGCTGTGGTTGAGCAGCAGGTCCCCTCCTGGTCATTGCTCGTTCAAAGCATTCTTCAGATTTGCTCCTCAACTGTGAAACTTCCTTTATTTTAAAAATCAACACAATTGTATCAATTTAAATCTCTCAAAGTATTTTACTGTACTTGCTTTTTCTTCCTTTTAATTTATCTGTACACCTCTTCTTTCTTTTGGAAAGATCTGGAAAACATTGGTGTGATGGAAAATACATTTTGTATATTCATTGTTCAATTCTCCCCAAAGTCGTCGTAAATATATGTGCATATCAAATATGCCGTCCCCAAAGTGCAAATCTTCATTGGGACAGGCAGGTGTATGCTTTTCTCGACGTACAGCACAGGTACGCTAAATACTTTGGTAGCTTACTGTTGCCCACATTTTATTACAACCTCACAATTAAACCAAATATTCTGGTAGGTCTATAAATAATGTGATAGCTTTCAATATACAATAATCATCATTTATCGAAAATAACCACGACCAAAAACAAATAAATAAACATCGAGCATAATATGACAATTGTTGGATGTCGTTTCTCGAACACGGGTCCCATCAAAGTCAAATTTGTGGCCAGATTGCAGGCAATGGCGTGCTATGGCTGACTGGGTCACGTTTCCAAGCTTAATTTCTCTATCATGTTCATCTCGCCATTGTTTTAAATTCCCTCCAGTTTCACCAATGTAGAATTGGTCACAGTAGTTGCATGATGAATGGTAAACTACTCCCGATTTATTACCAGTTGGTATTGGGTCCTTTAGTTTTTAGATGACATTACGGATGGTGCATAGAGGTTTGTAGGCTATGCCAATCCGTGCACCATGTCCTATCCTGCCAATCCTTTCTGAAAGGCCCGGGTAGTACGGCAGTACACAGTGCCCAAGTGTATCTGTCTCCTTCTGTTCTGTCCATTTTGGTGCTTCCAAGGTGGGGAGTATTCCCTTGTTGTACCCATTTTTGAGCAGGACTTCTCTAACTAATCTGATTTCTTTAATCGTCTCATCTTTGGATGATGACCTAATCCATGACCAAGCTGATAAGGTCTGTGCTACACTGCATTTGTGGGAGATTGGGTTGCAGGAGTTGAAATCCAGCAATCTGCTTGTGTGGGTTGGTTTCCTGTAAACCAAAGTCTGCTGCTGTGGTTGCTGGTGTGGGTTGGTTTCCTGTAAACCGATGAAAAGTCTGAGAAACAGGAATGATTTGATCTTTGCACCAGCAGACAAGGGCAGGGCATTGGCAGTGATGGAGAAGGAATCTTATGATTGCAAAGTCATATCACTACTGGAGGATGGTACAACTTATCAAAAATTACCTGATGACCCAACTCCAAAGCAACAACAGTCCTTGAACACACGATTGTCCATGCTAAAATGAGCAGGTAGGCTGGGCAACCAGGACTACAATTGGCTTTACTGCAGCAATGGTTCAGCACCCAGACTGTATGGTCTTCCCAAGATCCACAAAGACAAGGTTCCTCTGAGACCCATCGTGTCCTTCGTCAATGCACCATCCTTCCGATTGTGAGGCTTTCGAGCAAGTATCATTGGCAGACTTGTAGAGAATACTGATAAAACGGTTAAGAACAGTGGCGAATTTGTCCAAAGGATAAGAGAGGTTAGAATCCCAGATGATGAGACGATGGTATCTTTCGATGTGGTTTCCCTTTTCACCAACATCCCAGTCGATCTAGAGATGAGCGTCACACTCGATCGGTTAAAACATTCAAACGATTGGAAAATGGCTTTTCAAAACAGCAAACTAACACCTGAAGATATTGATAGCTTGCTGGAGATGTGTCTGGACAGCATGACCCTTATCTATGATGGTGCACACTACTGACAAATATTTGGCACAGCTCTGGGTTCCACCAGTCTCTGCTGTTGTGGCGAATTTGGTGATGGAGCAACTCGAACATAGGATATTTGAGTCTCATGAGAATTGGCTCCCACGGTACTGGAACAGATATGTAGAAGACACCTTCGTCATTGTGCATAGACATGGTAGACCACCTACTGGGACAACTTGGCTGGGTATTCCCCAGCATTAACTTCATAATGGAAATTGAAAAAGAAAGCAAATTGGCCTTTTTGGATGTGAAGGTTCACCGTAAGCCTGACAGCTCCTTGAAGACCTCGGTTTACAGGAAACAAACCCACACCAGCAGATTGCTGGATTTTAACTCCTGCAACCCAATCTCTGAAAAAACACAGTGCAGCACGGACCTGAGCAGCTTGGGCATGGATGGTGTCATCATCCAAAGCTGAGGCAATTAAAGAAATCAGATTAGTTAGAGGAGTCCTGCACAAAAATGGGAACAACAAGGGGATACTCCCCACATTGGAAGATCCAAAAAGACAGAACACAAGGAGACAGATACACTTGGGCACTGTGTGCTGCCGTACTACCCGGGCCTTTCAGAAAGGATTGGCAGGATAGTACATGGTGCATGGATTGGTGTAGCCTACAAACCTCGATGCACAATCTGTAATGTCATCTCAAAACTAAAGGACCCAATACCAACTGGTGATAAATCAGGAGTCGTTTACCATTCCTCATGCAAAGACTGTTACCAATTCTCCATTGGTGAAACTTGAAGGAACTTTAAACAACGGCGAGATGAACATGATAGGGCGATTAGGCTTGGAAAAGTGACCCAGTCAACCATAGCACGTCATTGCCTGCAATCTGGACACAAATATGACTTTGATGGGACCCGTGTCTGAGACACTACATCGAACAAACAACACAGGTTGATTTTGGAAGCATGGCACGTGAAGAGCCGGGAGGGTGGTCTAACTGGGAAGACGGTGGACATACCCACACAATACACACCTCTGATGCAAATGGTAAAAACTGTATGGTGCAAACGGCTGGATAAGGAGAGTAACAAACAACACCCAATCCGAAACACCACATCCACATGTGCACAACACCCAATGAGACCCACAACACTCGCACAACCAACATCTCATCGTGCCCAACCTGGACACGAAACCAGCCATGTTCGTGCCCCAAAACAGGAAAACAACAAGCGCACACACATGCTCTCACTCTCACACACACACACACACACACACACACACACACACACACACACACACACCACCACCATATCACATGTCAGCAAAAACAAAAAAAGAGCAGAGTACCCCATCAATGATGTGATTTGATGTTTATTTTGCACGAAATAAAAACCGGACACATGCCAGGCTCAGGTTACATTGTGCCTGAGGAAACCGGCTGTGAAGCTGCTGAAACGTCACCTGAGATCAGGGCTGCTCTTTTGCTCAAATTAGCAGTCAATCTAGTTCTTTTACTTTTGGTTGGAAGCGCCGCCTTCTTCTTTATAAATGTGTAATCCCCACTGCCCCAATCTTTTACAATATATATATATATATATATATATATATATATATATATATATATATATATATATACACATATACATACAATCATACACATATACAGTATACAGGGTAATTTTTTTTTAATTATTTTATTTTAATCGAGAACCATAAATAATTCCCATAGACTAAAAACTATATCTGTTAGGAATCTAATATTTTGTGAAAATGTAGCCTAATGTTACAGAAATACGTGACATGATCTTGAGAGTTATCAGGTATCACGTGATTTATCATATGACCCGGCAGTGACGTTTCATGGTTTTCACTCAGTCATGCCATAGCACTCACTGTGGAAGAGCACGTGTTTCTCGTCAAACATTACATCAGGAATGTATCCTTCACGGGATGTCAAATTGCATAAAAAAGTCGCTTTGTGGTCATACGAAACCTTTCAAATCAGTGATATGGAAACTGGTGAAGCAGTTCAGAGAAAGAGACTTTGTGAAAGTTAAAAAGCACCTGCGCCAGCATGAATGAACTTAGGCTACCCTTTGGTGCCCCTGTAGTGTCCAAGTCATTATGGCCACCTCGATCCCGAAGTGTGAAGTCACCAGATTTCTTTTTGTGGGGATATTTGAAGGATATAGTGTACGCTACAAATCTACACACTCTTGGTGAATTAAAAGCAAGAATCAGTGACAATCAGCAATATTCCCCCAAAAATGCTAAACTCTCTATCTGAGAGCATGCTGTGAATAATGAATTTGTGCCTGCAACATGGTGGTGGACACTTTCAGCACTTCTTTGAAGGTAATCAATTGTGTGGATCATGTCGTCACATCTTTCCGAAACATTACGCTACACTTACACAAAATATTAGGTTCCTAACTGATTTCGTTTTTAGTGTATGGGAATTATTTAGGGTTCTCAAATAAATAAAATCAACCTGTGTGTGTGTGTGTATATATATATATATATATATATATATATATATATATATATATATATATATATATATATATATATATATATATCATGAAGGTGCAAAGGTACAGCACTGTCTACTCTGGGCTGAGTTCCATTCCTGAACCTACCAAACACTGTTGGATTGGTGCTTTGCAGGGCAGAAGTCGCATCACAAATGCACCATCCTTCATATGGTCATTAATCTGAGGATATTTTTGTAATGGAATTAGTTGATGGAAATTAAAGAGCCTATGATTTATCAATGGAGGCGCAAAGCACCCCTCCCTTGATAATGGGATGGTTTTTCTGTATGCAACTTCAACATAGGGACTGAAAATTAGTTCATTGGCTTCTACTGGATGAAATCGGCTACAAATTTCAGAAGTAAATCCTTTGTACGTCAAGGTAATATGTTGGAAATTTCAGCAACGTCCATTTCTGCATTTTTGAGTTTTAAACAAAAACCATCGAAAATCACGTTGGTGTCTGTCTGGTCCGTCCGTCCGTCCATCCACCCAAAATATGTTGGCGCTCATATCTCAAAGGTTATACATTGAAACGAGCTGAAACTTGGAATATACATCGAACAATACATCGAATTAATAGCTTTCACACGAAATTCCACCTAAGTGCCATAGTTTTTTTTTTTGGACATTTTTTTGCTCATATTCAACTATCCATACATCATCCAGTCAGAAACATCATGCAATTCTGCTTGGTTTCCACCAGAGGTGCACTATCTATCATTTATGGACATGCATTCGTAGATCAATTTATTTGTGCATCAAATAAGTTATCTACAATTGTGCATACCCATTACCCTGTGCTCGCAAAGTGAAAAGCAGGGTTAAAATATCGGCAGTGTACATACGTATATCATACGTATGTCGTATGTCGTACGTCGTGCATATCTGCATTTTGTTAAGATCGAAAACTATTCAGCAGAGGAAATTTAAACCGTACCACACGTTACATGGCCATGTGGTATAGCAGTCACTCTTTTGAGGTCAAATTCGGCTAATTTTCTAAAATCCTCAATTTTCATCTGAGTGACTTGAAATTTGAACAGGATTCACATATCAGGTCACTAAATGGAACCACCAGCTATTGTTGAGGTCAACATAGGCCAAAATTTCCAAAATTGTGAATTTTCATCCGATTGTTATGAAATTTGAATAGGATTTTCATATCAGCTCACTGTATTCAACCACCAATTCTTTTTGAGGTCAACATCAACCAAAAAGTCAACATAGACAACATTTCTGAAATCTTCAATTTTCATCCGATTGACTTGACATTTGAAGAGGATTATTAGGGAAAATGCCAGGGAGATAGAAAAGACCCCTTTATATGATATGTGCCATGTGGCAAACTATACAAAAGAACAGACATTGCATAGCTTGTAGAAAATGCCAAACAATAGAAAAGAAGTGACATCAAAAAATATTGTGTGCATGCTGTACTACCTTCTTTTCTATTGTTTGCATTTTCTACAAGCCACGGAATGTCCCTTCTTTTCTATAATTTGCCACATGGCACATACCATATAAAGGGGCCTTTTCTATGCCCTTGGTATCTTTCACTATAATTCTGTTCGGAGTTAAATTCCGATTCAATGCGAACATCAGCTCAAGTCAAACATCAGGCTCAGCCAGCCAGTCTGGGAAAGACTTGGGCTGACCTACTGTACCTCTTGCGGCTGACCACACAAGATGAGATTAATTGGGATTGTTAAATAAGTAGTGTTTAACACATAATAATAAAACATAATACATAATTATTATGTGGTCATAAAAGACCACATAATAATAAAAATTGGGATAACATGCTTTGCAAGTACATACAGAGTTTCGTGATCCAGACACATGCTATCTCCTTAACCTCTGCATCCTCCTTTGATCCGACAACCTCTGCACCATGTACATATTGATTTGAAACCCTCTCCCGTCCCCCTTTTAATCTACATGTATATATTAAATGTATCACCCCTAAGTGTAATGCTCTTGATAAAATGTATGGTTAAATAAAAAATAATTTACTAATGGTCTTCACTCTTGTAGAATATTTTTTTTTTGACAAAAGTGACAACGAAACTTTTGAGACAGAGAAGACTTTTTGTTTGTTATTTTCCTTTACAGAGGCCTATTAAACACAGGCATTGAAGCCTTCTTCATCGAACCAGCAGCAGGAAGAATGGAGGATATTGAGAATATGGAGCAAGATCTGCGAGAAGATAAAAACAAGAATGAAAGAAACAGTCAAAAAGAAGATGTACATATAGGCAAACAAAAGCAAAATAGATTTGAGAAACCAATACATCATAAATGGAGCCAAAGATGGAGGGACAGTGAAGAGAAAATGAAAAAGGGGAAAGAGAAAGGGAGGATTAACGGAGTACAGAATCGCTTTGATCAGGGAGAACGAAGAATAAATGACCAACCAAAGAGCAAAAGGAAGAAGAAAGAAAGTTGGAACTGGCGCAATTTTGGAATGCACGAGATACGGCAGGCTTTGGACATCGACTTCCGACATGGCAGCTGTGGAAATCAAAATGACTCAGGATGGGCCTGGGACAATGCACAAGTTTGGAGTCACAGACACCACCGCAGGGTGAGAAACTCAGATGACCATTGGTAAGTTTGTAAGTCATGAGATACTCGGTAAAGTCAGCAACAGATCATAATGACTGGTCAATTACAATAACCCATACACATCTTAACAAATTGGATCCTCCAAACAAATTGCACAACAATAATGGACTATACTGAGCAAAACATGCTTTGCAAATCTATTTGACGAGCAAAGAACCAATCCTTATGGACACATTAATCCCCCTGCTTCTACGATGTCTATGGCATATTTATTGTGATTTATAATACAGGCTCCCACTTGTATTATAAATAGTGCGATAAGATACACATTTACATCGAGAGAATTGGGGTACCCCTCCCACCCCAAGCCCTATGGGCTCTGAATTATTTTACCACCTAAAACCCAACACCCCACAAGTACAACCACCAGCTTTTAACAAATTCCATCCAACAATTCAGTCAGTTCTCGTCATGTTTCCACTTCCGGGAGCATGAATTTTCTTTACCACCTTGAAGGTTCTCCTGCACAACCCGAGTGCATCCTCCAGTTTGTAACTCATTTTATCCAAGGATTCAGGAGTGCAACAAAATAAAACAAAAACAAACACAAACAGTAAGATATTATAGTTTCATAATTTCCCCACTTTTATGTCCATGGTTTTCATTCATCTACACAATCAGTATTTTATTATGACGAGTAATACCTACTCCCACCAGGAGCGGCGCTATACAATACACATTTACGTAGAGAATTTGCATCTCTTTCACCCCCGCTCCTGCCCCATCACCTCACTTTGTACCACTGGGACTATGTTTTTTTTTTTATTCAGAGAAAAACTTCCCGTGCATGCCCCAAGTACAACCACCAGTTTTAAACTCATTCCGTCCAGTGGTTCAGAAATGCATAGCAGACAAACAAATTAATGGACACTTCTCAAGTTATGGTATGATGACAAAAACCTTTTCAGTCATCACAAATATAATTCTAATGACCTTTGATTTTGGCGCATCTTTTCACGCGGCACATTATTGTAGTCATGTGAAATGCCCTACGTAAGCTTGTAAGCAAGATTAATGCAAATGAAACTACAATGGCACTTAGTAGAGCGCATACCTCCACCAGGCTGAATGGTTTGTATCCCACTGATAGGCCGGATCTGAATCCAGACCTGAATTGTCACCGACCCAACTCATCCACCAAGTTTTGTCATAACCTGTCGACCACTTTTTGAAATATCGTGCTCTGCATAGTTTTTGGCCCATCTCTCAATTGTGAAAAATCACTTTTAAAATTATAGTTTCAGGATCTGGATTTTTACCAAAATATAATAAATTCGGCCTTGTCACACACCCAACTTGTCCACCAAGCTTCGTCCGAATCTATCCACAACGTTTTGAAATACCATGCTACATATTGTTTTTGGCCCCATCTCTCAATGGTGAAAAATCACCGAAAAAAAATATGAAAAAAATTGCATCCGGATCTTTACCAAAAGATAATATAATGAATTTGTCCTCGTCACACATCCAACCTGTTCACCAAGATTCATCTGAATCCATCCATAACTTTTTGAGATTTCCTGCTCACCAACAGACAGATGGATATAAAAACAAACAGGGGTGAAAACATAACCTTAGTTATGTTTTCAGTCAAGTTCAAGCTTATTCAAGTTGCGTGGGTATCGTTGATGGACAGCAATCTTCAAGTCATGCCACAGATTTCAGATTGGATTTAGGTCGGGGCTTTGACTGAGCCACTCAAGGACATTTATCTCTTTGTTCCTTAGCCACTTCAGTGTAGCTTTAGCTGTGTGCTTCAGGTCCTTGTCATACTGAAAAGTGAACTTCCGTCCCAATTTCGTCTTTCTTGCAGAGAGAAGCAGGTTTTCCTCTCGGATTTTTCTGTATTTTGCGCCATCCATTTTCCCTTCCATCCTGACAAGTGCTCCAGTCCCTGATGATTAGAAACATCCCCATAACATAATGCTGCCATCAGCATGCTTCACAGTAGGGATGGTGTTCTTTGGGTGATGTGCTGTGTTGGGTTTGCGCCAAAGGTAACGTTTTGCATTTAGGCCAAAAAGTTTTCATCTTAGTTTCATCAGACCACAAAACTTTTTGCAACATGGCTTCAGAATCTTCATAGTGGTTTTTTACATTCAAACGGGACTCAAGGTGGGCTTTTTTTGGTGAAGGCTTCCTTCTTACCACCCTACCGTATCGGCCAGACTTGTGGAGTGCTTGGGATATTGGTGTCACATGCACACATTGACCAGTCATTGCCATAAAGGCATGTAGCTCTTTCAAAGTTGCCATTGGCATATTGGTGGCCTCTCTGATTAGTCTCCTTGCTTGGTCATCCAGTTTGGAGGGACGGCCTGATCTTGACAGGGTCTTGGAGGTACCATATGCCTTCCACTTGTTAATGATTGTCTTCACTGTGCTCCATGGGATATTCAAGGCTTTTGAAATATTTTTTTATACCCGTCCTCTGATCTGTGTCTTTCCACAACTTTATCTCGGTGGTCTTTTAAAAGCTCCTCGGTGCTAATGGGTTGTCTTTGCTGTGAAATGCATGACCCAGCAGAGGAAACCAACAGGAACAGCTGATTTATTCTGAAATATTCATATTCACTGAAATTTAACACAAGTGGAGGCCAGTTAAATTGGTGTGTGATTTTGAAGGTGATTAGTTACAACTGAGCTAATTTACAATTGATATTACAAGCAGTGTGACCACTCCTTGGCTTTTTTCACAAGATCTTGGCTATTCGTTGTTCACCTTGGCATCTTGGTTTTCTATAGGTTTTCTTGGCGTATAGGATTTCTATTATCATCGCTTTTCCGAAACCTTGTGAATTCTTGGCTTTTTTCATTGGCTCACCTTGGCATTTATGAAAATGAGGAGTGGTCACACTGATTACAAGGGGGTGTGGGGGTGGACACTTATCCAGCCAAGATATTCTAGTTTTATATTCTGAATTAATTTTCTGAAATTTGTAGAATTTGTTTTTCACTTGCAAGTTGTGGGTTACAATTGAAGTTTTTTTAAAAGCAATACCAAGGCTCATACAAGAGCTAACACACAGAATGTACAACAAGGGGAGTAGGAGATGAGAGGTGGAGAGAGAGAGAGAGAGAGAGAGAGAGAGAGAGAGAGAGAGAGAGAGAGAGAGAGAGAGAGAGAGAGAGAGAGAGAGAGAGAGAGAGAGAGAGAGAGAGAGAGAGAGAGAGAGAGAGAGAGAGAGAGAGAGAGAGAGAGAGAGAGAGAGAGAGAGAGAGAGAGAGAGAGAGAGAGAGAGAGAGAGAGAGAGAGAGAGAGAGAGAGAGAGAGAGAGAGAGAGAGAGAGAGAGAGAGAGAGAGAGAGAGAGAGGTGTAAGTGGAAGAAAAGGGAGACAAGGGAGAAAAGACACAAAACAGTGGGGAAGAGGGACATTAGATCTGTAGAAGAAAGAGGGATGGGGCACGGCACATGGGGTAAACAAGATGGACATGACAAGGACTTTCAAGACGGAAAACATGGGGAAGGAGGTATGTTTGGGTGGATTAACAGGGGAAGAAAATCTCGTGGTTTTGGATGGGGGACGATAAGAGATGGTGGTGAACAGCTGTTTTGAAGACCTGGAGGGAAGAGTGGGATTGAAGAGAGTGTGGGAGTTTGTTCCAAAGGCAGGAAAAAAAGACAAGAGGAATGAAAGAGTGAAGGTGAGCAATGATTCTTGATTTTGGTAGTTTTACCAGAAGGGGGTTGCTCACGGACCTTGAGCACCCTGCAGAAGTATGGTGAGGGGGGGGGTACATATTGCAGACAGAGCAAGGGGGGAGGCATGAGAGGAGATGGTTGAAGATAGAAAGATCACCGACGTGCCTGCGGTGAGAGAGTGAGAGACCCAAAGACTCAGCCTCATCACGGGACATACTAATTATCCTAAATGCCTTGGTTTACACAGTGTGAAGCTGAGAAAAGTGAGAGACAGCAGCACCAGCCAAGAGGAGAGAGCAGTGCTTCATCAGGCTGTGGATGAAAGCTTTTTATGTGGTCAGGAGCTCAGGTGTGCGAAGGAAGGACTTTGCACGACGGAGGATTCCCAGTCGGCGACTGGTTTTGGAGGCCAGCTTGGAAATGTGGCTTTCCCAGGAAAGATTGAGGCAGATAGTGAGACCCAGAAGCTTGAATGAAAGGCCTTTTTCAAGAGGATTGTTGAGAACGTAGATGGGGGTGGGGGGTTCCAGACGGTCCTTTCGGAGAGACAATGAGTGCGAGTGTGAGATTTGTCAGGATTGAAACACATGTCCCAATTGTTGGACAAGCTTGTGATTTTATCCAGATCTGCAGAGAGTGAAGAGGCTACTGCTTGCCGATCTGAGAGATCACAGAAGGTACGGCAGAGGGTGGAGTCATCAGTGAAGAGATAAAGAGGATTTTCCATAGAGTCGGAGGGATCATTGATGAGAACCAGAAAAAAGCACTGGGCCCATAACACTGCCTTGAGGAACTCCATCCTGGACAGGAAGAAGTGATGAGAGAACTCCATGAAGGGCCACACGTTGGCTGCAACAGGAAAGGAAGTTTGCGAGCCATGAGTGGAGTTTGCCTTGGATACCATAAGAAGAGAGTTTGTTGATCAATGCTGGACTGGCATCCAGCACTGATCAAAATCGAAATATCACGATATGTCTCGGGAGGTGGCTCCGATTTCATGTTTGGCATTGAATACCTCCATCCATTGTTGGGAGAGCAGAAGCAGCATATCCAGGGTAGAGTTACCTGGTCTGAACCCAAATTAATGATCGGAAATCAAGCCATTGGAGAAGAGGAAGGATTTAATGTCTGAAGCGATGATGGATTCCATCACCTTGCTGATGATTGGTGGAAGGCTAATTGGTCTGTAGTTGCAGGGATATGTTTTTGCACCTGTTTTTATGCAGAGTGGTAATGTTTGCTGATTTCCAAGCAGATGGCAGATGACTTTGAGCAAATGAAAGGGTGAATAGAACAGACAGAGGGTGAGCAAGAGCAGCAGAACAGGTTTTTAGGACACGTGGGTCGATGCCATCTGGACTAGTTGCAGAATCTGAGTCGAGGTTTGACAGCAAAATCTCCACCTTGTCAGGAGAAAAGGGCACAGAGTTCAGGAACAGCTGGGTGTTACTGGGTAAGGTGGGTTCAGAAAGAAATGGGTTTTGGACACAAGATTTTGAAGCAAACATGGAGTTTCGGCATTCAGCCTTTTTGTGGACAGTGTCAGTTGTGCAGCCATTTGAGGTAACGGAGGGGATGGAGGGGGAACATACAGCAGAAATAAACTTAACCAGATACCACCAGGATTTGGAGGTGGGAGAGAGGTCTGAGAATTCAGACTTGAGATTGGAAAGATTTTGTTTCCTGGCTCTCCTCAGGGTAGACAAATACTTGTTCTGAACTTTGTGGAAGGAACTGAGATTGCCTTCAGTTGGATTTGCCTTAAATGAGGCGAAGGCAAGTTGTTTCAAGCCAACTGCCTCGCCATAAGCTTCAGTGTACCATGGGCAGGAGGAAGGGTATGACAACTGAAGATGAAATGGGATAAATCTGTGCATGGGAGAGAGAAAATTTCTTTGAAAGAATTCCCAGGACTAGTTGATGTCAGAGATGTGTAAATAAAGGTGGAAAAGTCTGAGTTTATGCAATTTAATTCCAGGCTATAAGGCAACAAAGATGAAAATTTTGAAAAGGGGTGTAGACTTTCTTGAGGCACTGTATATAAAAATCGTCTGTCATCAGTTGCACCACTCACTACCGAGTTCTAAACTGACTCTGGAAGCAATGTCAGCACAAGCATTGTTCGTCGAGCTTCATGAAATGGGTTTCCATGGCCGAGCAGCCGCACACAAGCCTAAGATCATGATGTGCAATGCCAAGCGTCAGCTGGAGTGGTGTAAAGTGCACCGACATTGGACTCTGGAGCAGTGGAAATGCGTTCTCTGGAGTGATGAATCGCACTTCACCATCTGGCAGTCCGACGGATGAATCTGGGTTCGGCGGATGCCAGGAGAATGCTACCTCCCCAAATGCATAGTGCCAATTGTAAAGTTTGGTGGAGGAGGAATAATGGTCTGGGGCTGTTTTTCATGGTTTGGGCAAGGCCCCTTAGTTTCAGTGAAGGGAAATCTCAATTCCACAGCATACAATGACCTTCAAGATGATTCTGTGCTTCCAACTTTGTGGCAACAATTTGGGGAAGGCCCTTTCCTGTTTCATCATGACAATGATCCAGTGCACAAAGCGAGGTCCATATAGAAATAGTTTGTCAAGATTGGTGTGGAAGAACTTGACTGGCCTGCACATAGCTCTGACCTCAACCCCATCGAACACCTTTGGGATGAATTGGAATTCCGACTGCGAGCCAGGCCTAATCACCCAACATCAATGCCCGACGTCACTAATGTTCATGTGGTTGAATGGAAGTAAATCCCCGTAACAATGTTCCAACATCTACTGGAAGCCTTCCCAGGAGAGTGAAGACTGTTATAGCAGCAAAGGGGTGGACCAACTCTATATTAATGCCCATCATTTTGGAATGAGATGTTGGATGACCAGGTGTCCACATACTTTTGGCCATGTAGTGTGTATATTGTTATGTTTGTGGGGTAGATGGAAGAATTTTGAGGTAAAGATAGGATTGTATCGAGTAGTGTGGTCTGTGGAGGTGAAGGAGACATTTTGATGTAACTTAAGTAGGGAAAACTATCAGCTTAAGTTGTTACCTGTCACCACACGGGGGTGGTGCTGTGTTAAATTAGGTAGGGTATAAGGATAATTTCTCCCAGTATGTAATTTCCCCCGTGACCTTTTCGTATGTTTTTGCATTTCAAGACCGGCGATAAAAAGAAATCAGGTCCTTAAAACAACAACAACTGAGCCGGACATTCCAAACAGGCGAAAACCCTGCCTCCAGGAATGACAACTAACGAGACTATGCCCCTGGGGTGGATGATGAATGGGGTGATGTCAGGGAGGTCAGAGGGGAGACAGGAGGATTGAGACAGGATTGTCAGTTGGAAGAGAAGGGCATTACGGTTGGCCATCCTCAACACGGTGAAGAAGGCCGCATGATTTTCATGTTTGCTGAGGCAAATTTGCTCACATGATGGAGCAACACACTAGCCATTGACTGTTCGGCTGGGTCGTTTGAGGCCGTGCATTGGAGCTTCGTGTTGTGCTTGGGGACAAGCGAAGAAGGCAGCGATCTTCTTCTTGGGGAAGAAGGCGGCGCCATTTTGAAGTAGAGCGGCGTAGGCAAGTGCGATCATGGAAAGACGCTGCATGGCAGGTTCTGAGCTCTGGTGTTGAGTATCACCACCAGAATTGCCTCCTGCATGTTTCCCACCCAGAGAGCAGCTGGGCACCATTTTGGGCGTATTTTGCAACTGAAGGGCACCAGTGTCAACTCGGTTTGGCAAACTCCAAGCTTCAGAAACTCATCTCTGGGCACACAGCTAAGTGCTGGGAAGAAGGGAGGATTATTCTTTTATTTATTCTGTCCCCTTGTCTGTATTAAAGTCTGTGTGGAGGCGCCTCAAATAGGAAATGAGTTTATCTCCTGTTTCATTGTTATCCCGTTTTGATTTATTTCCATTATGAATATTTGATTTCTGTTTATTAAACCCCAATTTATTAAATTTGATTGTGTTGAATATTTGTCATGGGTTTAAGTATAAACCCTCATGCTTCGTAAAGAAAGCTGCTGTCCTAACCACTGCGCCAACACCAGGATTATATATATATATATATATATATATATATATATATATATATATATATATATATATATATATATATATATATATATATATATATACATATATATATATATATACATATATATATATACATATATACATATATATATATATACATATATACATATATATATATATATATATATACATATATATATATATATATATATATATATATATATATATATATATATACATATATATACATATATATATATATACATATATATATATATATATATATATACATATACATACAGGGTGTCCCTAAACAAAATGACATCATTTGAAACTTGAATATCTAAGAAACTACATGTCCCAGGCAAACGAAAGTAAATAGGCTTCATGTTGAACAATTAAAGATTTATTTATCAAAATTCGAACAAGAGATTCAGAGGGACGTAGATTTTATAATCGTTTTCTCAAAACTTCACAAATGTTCAGTATGCGCACCGCCTGTGACACGACACGCGTCAAGTCGGTGGTCCAGCTCCTGCCAAACACGCTGTAGCATGTCTTGCGTAACATTCTCCAGCGCCTCAGTGATTCTCTGCTTAAGTTCCTCTAGGCTTGTAGGAAGAGGGGGGATATAGACCAGTCCTTTCACATAGCCCCATATAAAAAAAATCACAAGGTGTCAAGTCAGGTGAACATGGTGGCCATTTCAACAGCACATTGCCATTATCACTGGCATGCCCAATCCATCTTCCTGGTAGATTCTCATTGAGATAAGAATTAAACATTCAACTTGGTTAGTTTTTACACATTTTGTTAAAATTTGAGATCATTTGAGCGAGAATTAGCTATGTTATTAGACTACGAAATGATGTCATTTTTTAGGGACACCGTGTATATGTGTATATATATATATATATATATATATATATATATATATATATATATATATATATATATATATATATATATATATATATAATAACATATATATTGTTGCGGATTCACGCCCGCTGGCGTGCGAACGGCCACGTAACTCGAATCGCGGCACGTCGCCCACCGGACGGACAATCCCGTCGTGACCCTCTCGGACTAACGCCGGGAACTAGTCACGGGTGGGCCTTTCGGCCTCACCACGATCGTGCCAATCGGCCCCCCGCGTGGGATAGGGTTGCTCACCAAATTCGACCTACCTAAGTACCCACACGGAGGGTAGACCGGGCGATCACACCTCGCCGCAGGTCGACTTCGGACACGGGCCACTTTAAGCGACCCGTTCCGTACTATCGGGATAACCGAGCGGTGTTATCGTCAACCTGGACGGTTCGATTAATTATCGGGCGTTTTAGCCCATGACCAACCCTTTACGTGAAGTAAGATGGAGATTCAATAAAGGAAAAGACGAAGCGAAACGGGAAAACAGTTCAACATAAAGCACATTTATTTCGCGATGGCACACGGATAGCACACATATACAATTACACCAAAAGCAAATGTAAAAGAAGAAGAAACACACAATAATACACAAAAAGCAAATGTAAAAGCAAAACACAATGCAGAGCTAACCGACTACTGAGCACACGGCAACACTTATACAGTTTTACTTCACAGACGGCGCCGACAACACATATACTCAAAGCAAAAGAAAAGGACCACCCTCAAGGATGATGGGGGCAGACGGGCCTGGGGCCGAGACCGCGTCGGGCCTACCCGTCTGATGATGAGCCGCAAAATGGCGGTGGCGCCCCGACTCCGCGGGCCTCGCTGGGACTGCCTGGTATGGGGTGGGAACGGGGCCCCCCTTCTCGCACTATCTCAGCGCGGGGGGAAACAGGAGGGGGTTGTTGATGCTCGGGGGAAGGAGGATATCTCCCTGTCTCGGGTCCCGCGACGAGCGTCTCCACCACGACCTCGGTCGCGTTACCGGCCTCTCCTCTCCGCAGCTCCCCGACTCTGACACGAGCACCCCCTCGACTGCCTTCGCCGCCGCCACCTCTCCAACTCTCCACAGCTCCGTCCAACCGCTTTCTCCGACTCTTCTCTTGGCTGGCTCTTCCCAACTCAACTCCGAACTGCACTTGACTGACTCTTCCCAACTCAACTCCGAACTCCACTTGACTCCCAACTCAACTCTGAACTGAACTTAACTGGCTCAACTACGAGCGAACGCGGCCCTTTATAGCCCCCGGGGCCTCGCTCCTTCGCCTTCGACCCTTTACCTTCGACCCTTCACCTCTGGCTGGCTCCCCATTGGACCGAGGAAAAGTGGGCGTGAATGCTTTTTGATCCATGAATCTGCATATAGCGATATTACTCCGACGCACCTGGAGGCGGGGCCTAATTGCCCCATGCTCACTGATAGGACGGAACAGAAGTGGGCGTGAGTCGTTTTTGATCCGATTGCTTCGGAAAGGCCAGCGCTTTTGCACCCGCTGCTCGGTGCGCGCCCTGCACGAGTCCAGTATCGGTGCCCACAAGCAGCGCGGGAATGACGGTGATGCGACGGTTGCGAGGGCGAGTTGTGACGGTAAAGGTCGTGGCTGTTGTTGTGAAGCGGCGTTGCGGTTGGTGGTTGTTGTGTGATGGCTGTTGAGACGTGGTTGGTGGTGGTTGTGATGGTAGTAATGGCGGCTGGTCCAAAATAAAGATAGTAAAAGAAAAACGGCTATCTAGAGGGGTCGCAGCCCGAATGAATGACATTTATTCCCTCTAAACAATGGGTTTGGGCCTAACTACACATGTACTTACAGAGATATCTCACCTAAGGGACCTGAATGGTGGTTTGCGAATTTCGTCAACCACAACAATATATATTATAACATATATCACACACACACACACACACACACACACACACACACACACACACACACACACACACACACACACACACACACACACACACACACACACACACACACACCTAGATGGTCCATTGCAGCTAATGCCTGCAAACCTACTCTTCTATCGACTCACTCACTTCCCCTTCTAAAATCCCCCTTTACCTTTCATATATTTCCCCATACCATACTCCATTCATATACTCCCTCGTACTGTCCAAGCCCTGGAACCCGAATGTGCTTAAGTTGGGCTTTAAAATCTGAGCCCAAAGGGAATGAGTTTCATACAGTGAATTGTTAATGTGAAAATGGAAGTTAAAACCACCAAACAGTGTCGTATAATAATTCACTCACTTTAATGTTAAAACATAAGTTGATCATAACCATCCCAACTTTCTAAAAAATTCACTGTACACCCTAAGTACAACTACCAACTTTCAAATCATTCCTTCCAGCAGTTTCAGAGTGCAGAGACCACAGACAGACAGAGGGGGCTACCTTTGTATAATAACACATACACATACACATATACATATACATTTATATATCTTGATGTAGACTCAAACACAAATCGATGCTTATTAATCTGTTGGCGTGTCTTCAGATGAAACGAGATGAAGGAGCTACAAACATGCATGTGGAGCTACTGTTGGTAGCAGATGCAGCTGAGGTTTGAATCGTATATTACTGATGATTCATAACACGTGTATGTTAGTGATAAGCTAAACTTGAAGAAGAGTTTGAGGTGAAGGCAAGTTTGAATTTGTGTAAGTTTGGATTTGTTGGAGTTCATATTCTCATTCTTGGAATTCATTAACTTTTCAGAAAATGAAATTGGTGGGGTTTGGTGTGGAGTGGGGTGTGGGTGTTTGGGAAGGAAAGCACGATAACTCAGTTGGTGGAGTGTGTTCTGTTAAATCTATGGCCCTCAATGATGTCATACATTGGTTAAGATGATAAACTGTAATACATAAATACTGGTAAAAATGTCATATTCTATGAGATTTGTCATCCTATAAAGGATTTATGATACTTTTTAGGATCATATTATGATAACTGCATTATTATTATTATTTTCACAAGAACTTGGAAATTGACAGTAATTACCTTTAACAACATGTCTCAGCTTATTCGGTGAGCAAGAAGAATCGCACATTTTTCTGCAGTTTTCACTGACAATCATCTTCACAGATTATCTGGCTAATTCCTATCGGTACATGCATTAGCATCGAAGCTTTCGAGTAGCCTGTGTTTGAATCCTGACCCAGCTATCAACTGCGTCACCCTGCTGTTTCACAGGCAGGGTGATTCATCAATGTGTGTGCCGTCCCTCGGATGGACGTTAAACTGGGTGTCCACTCTGCCGGCTTTAGTTGTTGGATGTAAAAAGACCCCATAGTGTCCTTTACGAAGAGTAGGTGAGCTGTCAGCATCCTGAACAAATTCCAAATTCCTGCCTGAACCGACAGAGGGCATTACATCAGCGGCACAGCCATGCCCCTCAGCCAATGATGCTACCACACGGCCCTGTGTTGCATCAGGAAGAAGATCTGGCTGGTTGTCGGCAATCATAAAACATGGTAAAATAGCACCATTTTTATATCTCTCTCCTTTAAAACGAATCCAACATCTTCCATATTGAAATAAACTGACCCTGGCTGGATCCCACAATTCCTTGCAGTAAACATGTTGTAATTTAATTAGTTCTGAGAGTCATTGGATAGACTGGGTTTGATTCCCAAAAGGGTCAGATTTGAGTAAAATCTGCTATTCTAGTACAGTGTCAGGAAATCAAACTGTATCTCATAACATTATGTCCTTTGGGCACGGAGATAAAGCTCGCTGTCCTGTCTGCACTGACATTGTGATTGTTGAATATCCCACAGTATCTCCCCCCAAAAAAATAGTCCATTGTTTTCTCAGGTCAGGTCAGGTATGGGAGCATGTGCAAGAGCAGCGCGTCGCTGTGTCCACTTTACGCCGGTACTCCAGGGGCCTCCGTCTGGCTATCGCCCAGGCAGATGCCAGGCCCATCCCCATCTCCTTGAGATTCTGATCAACCTACTGCAACCATGAGGCATGTGGTCGGTCAATTAGCCTCCTCCACTCACGAGGCTCCCTCACTGAGAGAATCTGGTGAGCAGATTCAGCGTCAGGAGAACGAGCCACATCTCCATACAGCCGCAGCTGGCGCTCACGGACTATGCAGGTAACAAATCTCATTTGAGTCTCTCTCAGCAACCGCTCGTTACACACAAAGTCCGACCAGCGATAACCAAGGATTCTCTGAAGAAACCTGGTACAAAAGGAATTAAGTCTCCATCTCAGATCTCTGGTCAGTGTCCAAGTCTCACATCCATAGAGCATGACTGTAAGCACCAAGGACCTGAAGACTCGGACTTTCGTCCTCCCGCACAGGTACCGACAGCGCCACACTCCATGATCCAGTGAATCCATGACTCCCCAGGTCTGATCCAGACGTCTGTTGACCTCTGGCTCACAGCCATCAGAGACATGAATATCACTGCCAAAGTAAGTAAATCTCTCTGCGACCTCAACATCCTCATCACAAACAGGTGCAGACAGGATAGCAGTATCCAAGATGTCATTGAAAGCCTGGATCTTAGTTTCGACCCAGGAAACCTGTAATTCCAGCGGCTCCCACTCCTCATTCAGCACCTTGAGACCCCCCAAAGGATATCTAGAATCTCCACAAAGATGACTGCATCATCTGTGAAATCAAGGTCAGAGATCTTGACATTCCCAACTGATGCACCGCAGCTTGATCTCTCCGACATCCTCCCCAGAATCCAGTCCAAATAAGTGCTGAAAAGTGTGGGGGCCAGTACACACCCCTGACAAACTCCAGTAACAACTGGAAATAAGTCAGAGATGGTACCACCACACTTTACAGCACTCTCAGTACCAGAGTAGAGTTCAGACATCAGATCGATCAGTTTTGGTGGCACCCCACGAAGACCAAGAATCCTCCAGAGGACATCCCGATTCACTGAATCGAACGCTTTACAGAGATCAACATAGGCTGCAAGCAGCCCCTGCCGAAACTCTCGTCTGCATTGGGTGAGGACACGAAGAGCAAGGATACGGTCAATCGTTGACCTCTTTGGTGTAAAGCCTGACTGCTCTGGACGCTGGTGCTCAAGCAGATGGTGGTGAATCCCATCGAGAATTATCCGAACAAAGACCTTGCCCAGCACTGAGAGCAGTGTCACCCCTCAGTAGTTGTTGCAGTCTTGGCGATCACCCTTCACTTTCCAGAGAGTGACAACAAGGCCCCCCTTCCAGTCAGTTGGGATGATGCCTGTGTTCCGGTCAGAGCACAGAACTGCAGGCAAAGACGCGACTGCAGCATTTCCATCAGCCTTGAGTAGTTCAGCATGGATGCCACAGATCGCTGTAGCTTTACCCCATTTCAACCGGTTCACCGTAGCTTGTTTTTCCACAAATGAAGGTGGACCACAGTTGATTTGTGGGTCAGTAATAGGGATTGTAACACCCCTGATGTCCCACTCGACAGCTGGTGGATCAGCCTGGTGCAACAGCTCAAAGTAACCAGCCCAGCGGGTCTTCACTTCGGACTCCTTTGTCAAGAGCCCACCAACCCCTGCTCTGACTGCAGTACACCGAGGGACTGGCTTGGACGAATGCAATGCACGAATTCCCCTGTAAGCAGGAGGAGAATCACTTGACCACAGGTGATGCTCTACCCCTCACAGATTCCTCGCACATAGGCCTCCTTGTCCACCCTTGTTGTACATGCAGTTTTATGCCTCAGCTCCCTGAACAGGTCAGCTATGCCATTCATCCTGGCCCTGTGACTCTGGGCAATGGTATCCAGTGTCCTTTGAGAGACAAATTTATTTTCGCCGTCCGGTGAGTTCCAAGACATCTCCCGGCAGCATCAAGGACGGTGGTCTTTAAGGCGCTCCACAACTCTTCAGGATCCACCAAAGCACCCAGACTTCCCAAATCTCCACTCAGCCGATTCGCAAACTCCTCAGCTACTCTCTCATTCCTGAGCTTGCTAACATCCAGCCGAGGCTGGGATGGTACCATTCTCCTGGATTTAAGGTGCAACTTAAGAGTTGCTACAACAAGCTGGTGGTCAGTATTGAGGAACTGAGCATTCCGGTAGACCCTGCAGTTCTGGAATATCCCCCAGCAACCATCAACGAGCACATCATCAATCTCCTTTGCCACACCGCCAGCGTTGGAATAACAATTCCAACGATGAGCTTGTATGCGCTGCAACCATGAACCAGCCACCCTAAGTCCATGAGTTCTTACAAAGTCAAGGAACTTCGAGCTATTTTGGTTCATAGTTCCAGACTCATTGGGATCAATACACGTCTCATAACCATCCCTATCAATTCCATTTGATGCCTTGAAGTCCCCCAAGACTAGAAGAGTATCTCGCCTGGGGCACTGATCAATCACAGACTCGAGTGTGGCATAGAATGCGTTCTTCACGGTGAGATCACTCGCCTCAGGTGGAGCATATCCAGAGACCAGGGAAATGACACCCAAGGAGTGACCAATCCTTAGTCTCATAATACTGTTTCGAATTCTTGCCCGCTGGCGTGCGAACGACCGCGTTTAACCGAATCGCGGCCGTACGCCCACCGGGCGAACAATTCAGTCGCAGCTTTCCGGATCAATGCCGAAAACCAGCCACGGGTGTGTTCTTAACCACACCACAACCTTGTCCGCACTCTACACGCACGCTACAGGGTCTGATCGCCAAATCTTCGATTTACCTAATTATTCGCGCGGGTAGATTACCGAGAAATTGTACCTCAACGGGACCGCTTGGAAACGAGCCGCTTAAGCAGCTCGCTTCCTTTTGGGATAACCGAGTGGGGTATTATTGCGCAGTCCTGTTGGACCCGATTCTATTATCAGTTATTTAAAAACCAACCATATCCCGAGTGCAAGATGGCAGTTCAATTGGGGAAAGAGGACACAACGAGCAGGTTAACATTTAAACAAGCACATTTATTACACACGTATGCAGTCAGGTATTCATGCAAGAAAAGCATGTATTCAAGCATGCACATATGCAATTATACAGCTAAGAAAAACAATGCAAAGGAACTACGACCGTTTATTTATTTTTTAGTCACTTATACACAGTTCTACTTAACGGACTCGGCGTCACAACTTTCATACAAAGAGAAGCAAGGAAAAACCCCCTCAAAGACAAGGGGGTAGACTGGACCTCTCGGGGTCTTTATGACATGGAGCTTTGAGGACCGAAGGAGCTCCAAGAGGCTGCGCAGGTTACCTTCACCTTGCTGGGGCGACCCGTGAGTTCCGTCCCCACGGCAGCTAGCGTAACCGCAGCTCGGCCACGGCCTGGTGATTCAGGCCCCAGCCGGCAACGCCTGAGAGGAACGAATGGGTCTTTGCTCTTTCTGAGTTGATGCTCTCTTTCAGAACCCGTCCGTCCCTCAGCGATGCTCGGACTGTTCCGAAGCCCGATCACCTCAGACCGTTCGGTGCTGGTTGGCGAGCTCTCTCAGGCTTTCTCCACGTTCCGCACACGAACACGCAGCTCCGCGCAGCACAGTAGGCTTGGCCGTGCTCCCCGCTCGCATCTCCTCCGCTCTCCTCAGCTTCTCCACTGACTGCAGGCTTCAGGCGCTCCGAATCCCGACAGACACTCCACAGACTGACCTCAGACTGGCGCTCCGCTCGCCCTTTTATAGGGCCTGAGAGACGAGGTTTGGCCTTCGATCCCTCACCTCTGATCACTGACCCCCATGCTGGCTCCGCCCCTCTCGATCTCCTGATCCGATTCTCGGACGAAGCTTGCACAGAGCAGATGTGCGCGAAGACAGCGACCCTGTGCGGCGAGCGGACGTGCGCGAAATCACCGACTTGCGCGGCGAGGAAAACCCCGCATCTGCCTGCAGCGCCGCCGTTCGATGCAGACTCGCCGTGGCTGGCGCAAAGATGGCGTCGCTTCGGAGATGGAGGTGAGGCGATGTTGTTCGTGTTGGTCTATTGCGGTAGATGTGGATTAGGAGATGGTGAGGAGATGTCGTTGTTGTGGAGAGGATGGTTGGTGGTTGGCGTGGTGGAGAAGGTGGTTGGTGGTTGGCGTGGTGGAGAAGGTGGTTGGTGGTTGGCATGGTGGAGAAGGTGGTTGGTGGCTGGCGTGGTGGAGAAGGTGGTTGGTGGTTGGCGTTGCGGAGAAGGTGGTTAGTGGTTGGTGTTGTGGTTGGTCCAAAATAACGACAGTAAAAGAAAAACGGCTACCTGAAAGATCACAGCCCGGTTGACACGAATAAATCCCTTTAGACAATAGTGGGGAAATCTATCTGAACACAGACTTATCGGCATAACTGATTGATGGACCTATATGGTGCTCTGCGAATTTCCACAGCCGTAACAATACGCTCATTGACTGGTGTTACCTCAATTATCATTGGAGTCAGCTTATTGGACACAGCTACAGCAACTCCTTCGGCATGGTAACCATCAGAGTGACCAGACCAATTGTAGGTGTAACCACCCGCCATGATCTCGCCGCAATCCGGTCTCCGAACCTCAGAGAGACTGCAATACCGATGTCCAAACACTTGAGCTCAGATGATAATAGAGACAGGTGATCATCCTCTCTTCGTGATAGGACGTTCCAGGCACCCACCCAAAGGGACCACCTCAGGTTAAGCCAAGGAGACCGCCGTCTGGTGGACGACACCTCAGCACCACCACGACACACTCTCCCACAATCTGACCCGGGAATGTTACCCCGTGGTTTCCCTCCTATCATCAAAGATTGGGGGTCATGAAGGCTTTGCCCCAATCCTGTCATCTGGTGAGCTGCCCTGCAAAGGGAAGCTGCACAGGAGGTACTCCCAACGGAGTGGGTTTTCAGATTTTTATAATGTTTCTGGAATGCTTTGCGGAATGAAGAGTTTTACGGTGGCCGGAATGCAAATCCTGCCACCAACCTCCTTATAAGAAGTAACTCAACTGTAGGAGGACGTCCGCAGACACAGTTGGGCACTAGATATGGATGGCCGTTGGTTCACAAGGAGCTCCTCCGCCCCTTGACAGGTTTTGTTTTTCATCCTGCTGGATGTCCATATCATACACCCTCCTCACCAAGCAACTTGGTGGAGGAGATGGTTTAGTCGCCGACAACCCGACCATGGAACAGTTGAGTACAGGTTTACATGGTACCTGCAGCAAGTCACAGATCTAGTCTGACCTGACCTGACAATAATGACAATAATGACATGCGAAGAACAATTGTGTTCTGGTACCCTTACAAATACGTTGCCGGATTAAAATAGTATATTGACACCAATTATGTTATCAAAAGGAGGTGAATTAAATTTAGATTAAGTTATTGTGTCATTGTGGTTGTTCTATGGAATACAAGTAAGTTATCCACACATAGGCAGCCTCTGAAGTGAAAGTGTTATTGTACTGCATGGTAACTTACTGGCAACATACAGGAAGTTCACGAGGTGTTTCTCTCTCCCAGAGGATGTCCAGCAGGTATTTTCATCCTTGGTGATTCCGATTATCAAAACTGCATCCGCTGATCCGTATCACAAACACATCATGGCTTCTGATAGCTATAAACACACCGATCGCAGAATCTCATTTCTCATTTGTAAATACAGAAACAATTTGTTCCTCTCACAGTACCAACTGTCTTCTTTCTAGAAATGTGGAATTGAGACAAACAATGTATTTCTTCGAGCAAGCATTGCATACAAATATGTGAAAATGTTAGGAGCGGCTCAGCGGTGGAGTGGGTAAAGTCTTGTTGCATTTCCCACATGGCGTGGGTTCCATTCCCATGGCTGCTCAGAAATTTGGTCTTGAGAGATAGGCACGATTGAGTCCATGCCCAAGGAAACACTATCCTGGGGGCTAACAATCTGTTGAAGGTTATGAGGCCACCACCACCAAAATTACTGGAGAAATAGGCCAGAATTGCGAAATGCAAAGCAAAGTATCATTTTGGAAACGCTTACATCGTTTGAAGAGACTTTCACAGGAGAAACATTATGGAGCCATTGTAAGTAAAGGATGTATTTAACAAGTAGATAATTTTTTTGAAAGTCAGAGGAAGTGGTATTTCTCAAATTTGGGAGGAAAAGATGCTTGCATTATTTAGGGATCCTCTTTACAGATGTTTCCTGAAATGATCTGGCTTGCACTCCGCAGTTCCTTTTTCTGCTATGATTTATATTTCTGGGAAATTCTTGCATCATAAGACAATCCTCAATGCATTTTGTTTTATTCAAACTCACAGCACCAAATATTTGTGAGTTTTGAGCAATCTTAAGCCGAGGGAGGAACTTGCTTTTATATGACAAAACATCACTATGCTTTAAGATGCATTACAATGACAGTAAACTATAGAGTTCATAGAACACCTTACCCCACACAGTCTTGAGAAAAAGTACATGGGAAGGGTTATCCCTTCCCTTTTCATTTGGATGAAGTTAGCTCAGGTGTTGCATGGCTGGGCACCATCATTTTGTCTGAATCTTGGTGTTCCCTGCAAGTTTGATTGGTCGAGACGGCATACAATTTTGCCCAGGTACTGTGAAACTGAAGGTTTTTGGAAGCGCGCGCAAGCTGATTTGTGTTCTGAAGTGTTCAAAATGCTCTGTATAATTCAATGAAATAAAACAAAAGTTTTGAAGGCTGTAGAAAAAACCCCCCAAAAAACTATTGAATTGGAAGTTTACTGCCATTGATGCATTTGGGATAAGCCGTCTTTTACACCACCTTATCTACCACGTTACATTGGTTATTCGTGCCTGTCGTTTGTGTCCTTTATGAAATCCCTAAAAACAGTAAGTTTCCTATTTGGAATGATGTTCAATTATTGTTGACTGCTGGAGAGACAGATAGACTGACTGCAGCAAGTTGCTTCATCCTGCTGTGCTGCTTGAGCATCAGCTTGCCTTTTCTCCAAGCCTGGATGTGCTTCAGCCAGGGCGGAGATTATTATATACATTCGTTATTATTCTTGCCAAACGACACTAATATTATAATTGTTGTTGTTCATATTATTTGTATTAACTAATATATGCTGTGTTACAATGTTATCATTATTTTTGTTGTTTATTTTGAAATTAGAGTGCCGTGTCATGGAAGGACCTATTAAGCTGCTTTACACACCTTAACACGGCGTGCATTTATAACATGGGAATTCTTCTGGATTATTTTGTAGTTAATTAGCCTAATCAACTCAGGGGATCATTACGACCATTTCCATGCATCATATTCCTATCAGAAAGCTCCAGTAGAACTCCACAAAAAAAACATGACACACACACACACACACACACACACACACACACACACACACACACACTTCAGTGCAAAAAATACAAGGACCAATTAATGAAAAAGGGAGGGGTAATCCTTCTGATGTCCTTTTTCTCAAGACTCTTGGGTGAGGAAGGATTTTTTTTTCAAAACTCTCCAGTTACGATGAATGGTGGATGGAGGATGATGGTTATGTTTTCAGCCCTGTCTGTTTGTTTGTCTATCTGTGAGCAGGATATCTCAAAAACCGTTAGATGGATTCAGACCTAACGTCCTGGACAGGTTTGGTGCATGACGAGGCTGAATTTATTCGATTTTGTTGAAGATCCAAATCTGGATAAGATAAATTTTTAAAAATTGATTCTTCATCATTGAGAGATAGGGCCAAAAACGATATATGGCATGACATCTCAAAAAATTGTGCACTGGTTCGGACAAAACTTGATGGTTGAGTTGGGTAGGTGAGATGAATAAGCCGATTCAATTTTGGTTAAAGTCCAGATAACGATCCAGCCTATCATTGGGATACAAAACGTAAACTGTTCAGCCTGACGGAGGTATGTGCTCTGCCGAATGACGTTCTAGTTTACTAATGTCATTGTAATGCATCTAAAAGCACAGTGATGTCTCATCATATCAAAGCAAGTTCCCCCCTCAGTCTAATATCACTGAAAACTCACAAAATTTGGTTGCTGTGAGTTTGAATGAAACAAATTGCATTTAGGATCATCTTATGATGCAATAATTTCCCAGAAATATAAATAATAGCAGAACAAGGAACTGTGAAGTGTAAGGCAGATAATTTCAGGAAAGTTCTGCTAAGAGGAGTGTTCAAAATATGAAAAATGAATTGTAATTATTAAAGTGGTTCCTCGGTGGTGGTCGTATGGCAGCTTAGTGCCGGGGTAGCTATCATTTCTTGAAGAGCGACTGTGTCGTTGATGCAGTGTCCCTCTACCAGTACACACGCTGGAACTGGTACTCATTTCACCGACCTCGAAAAGATGACAGGCTGAGTCAACCCCCTGGTGTATTAATTCAGCAGCCGACGGGGCTTGAACTCAGGACCCTAAGATCCCAAGCCGCCACCCTAACCACTGGGCCAACACCAGGCTCGTTCCTCGGTCATAGACTGACAGACACAAATAACAGAGGAAACCAATCACTTTTCCTGCTTTGTGCTTAATGCAGTAGGTAACAATAGAGAAATAAATGCAGTATATAAGTATGAGACAGGGATCCCAGAATTATGTGCTCCATGCTCAGAGAGGGATGTGCCACTGATGAAATTCCCTCTGCTGGATAAGGCAGGAATTTGGCCAGGTGCTGGCGAAAACTCACCCACTCTTCGGTAAGGACACCATTGGATCTTTAACGTCCACCAAGAATGCTGACTTATGGCATTCCGGTTTAACGTCCATCTGAGGGACAGTACACACATTGATTAACCACTCAGCCTGTGCAACATCGGGATGACCGCTTATAGCTGGGTCGGGATTCAAAGCCGAGCTAGACGGCTTAGAGGTGAGTGTGTATACCTCTTGCCAATCTATCAGCCCGACATATAGGATGAGTGATATAAACACATCTGTGCTTTAGGAAAAGTTTAGTATTTACCCAGCTGGTCTGAAAAGAATAACTACTGTTTCAGGAGTCACCGGAAAGTAATATGTAGGTCGGGGCTCTGCACCCCTTCCCCACCCATTTATCCATAGCTTCTGAACAATTGATTTCTTCCACCCCCTCACAATAGCACTGAGTGTCGACTATCATTTTCATTAAGCACCTCATGACCTCACTGTCCAGGCCACTGTAAGCAGCAATTATTGTAATTCCCTGCATTTACATTCACCTGTCCTTTACTTTCTGCAAGATAAGATCAAGACAAAAATACAGACAAGGCAAAATTATGCCACAGTCTCATATAGCAAAGACATTTCCAAAATCTCTAAAGTAAAAAAAAAACACACACACGTACAGAGTCAATAGCACGCGGTAGAGCGAATACCTCCGCTCGGCTGAACAGTTTGTATTTTGTATCCCACTGATGGGCCGGATCTGAATCTGAACCTTAACCAAAATCGAATCTGCTTCTTCATGTCACCTAACCCACTAATCAAAGTTTTGTCATAATCCGTCCACAAGTTTTTGAGATATCATGACATGTATCGTTTTTGACCCGATCTCTCAATGGTGAAGAATCACTTGATACATTAAAAAAAAATTCTTATATCTAGATCCGGATCTTCACCAAAATCGAAACGATTCTTCCTTGTCATACACCCAACCTGCCCACCAAATTTCATCTGAATCCATTCACAACTTTTTGAGATATCCTGCACACAAACAAACACACGGGAGTGAAAACATAACCTCGTTGATTGCAGATGGTGGAAGTAAAGATAAGGCAGTTCACATGATTAGAGGATTATGCATTTTGTGCCTTAACTGGAGATGCAGATTTCCGGTTTGCAATTCTGCAAAGCAAGCTGGTATTGGGCACATTATGGCATTAGGCAGCTGTAAGTAATGGTACTCACTAATGATGATGTACCAAAGAATCATCAAACAGGTAAATTCAGACAATACAAAGTGTTTTTACAATGACAGTAATTTCTGTGTGCGTGTGTGTGTGTGTGTGTGTGTTTTGTGTGTGTGTGTGTGTGTGTGTTTTGTGTGTGCATGTATGTCTGCACTTGTAGTTCAACAAGCAAGGCCGTAATGCGAGAGCAACAGAATCTCGCTTGATAGAAATGGCACACCTCGTGCATGAGGTGAGGAGGAAGAGGGGTGAGGGCGGTCCATCCTTGTCTTCTTGTTCAATTTCATTGTTTCTTGTTGGACCCTCTGATAAAGGTATTCCTCTCTTTCCATCCACCTCTCCCTCCTCCTAAACCATTTCCTCTCTTTCCCAGTTTTACCAACCTCTAGGAGTGGTAGTTGCTCTTGTTGGAATTGAGATTTGGACTGCAGGTGACCTCATTAGGGTCACATCAGACCCACAGATGACGTTGACCCAGTTCCTAAGTTGGAGGCAGCGAGAACTTGCTCCTCAGAGACACCATGATTCTGCCCAACTCATCACGTATGTTCTATCGGACACACGCAGAACATGCTGAGCAAGGAATATAGAAGCAGATTTTTGTGGAATTATTTGTCGTGGCAATCAGGGCTTTAACTACATTAACTGTCATACTCTAGGTCTCAGTCACCAGGCCATGAAGCTTGGACAGTTTAAACTATGCTGAACTGTCTGGGCAAAGGTTTTTTTTTTTTGTTTCTTGGCTGAACATTATTATCCTTTGTTTCAAAATTATTGTTTTCTAATATTCGCTCTTCTTTTCCACCCTTTCTTCCTTTAGTGGTGTGCAGTTTGCTGGTAGTACCGTTGGCATGGCACCCCTGGGTGGAATATGTTCCCCAGACCTCTCTGGTGGCATTACCATGGTGAGAGAGAGTGCCGAGATCTCTGCAGTGTAATATGGTGGGCCATCACTATTAAGGTCATGTGGATTGGCAATTTTTTTTAATTTTTATTAACGTTGGAGAGAGTGAACTTCTCACTCTTTGATGCAATCTCGAGAAATTTCCAGATGGTCACTTCAGTTTAACCCAGGGGGTTCCTAACTTGTGGTACATTTGGACTTTCTCGGTGGTACGTGGCGTGGCACGCGGCAGCGTGCTTTTTTTTTTAAACGCAGTTTTTATTTTATTTCTCTCTCATGCAGCTTGTGCACAATAATTAAACTTATATCGAAAGCGACTGTACACTGACAGCTGTTTGTTATCTGCCATTGTTACACAAGTCTTATTATTCGTTTTGTCTCTACATGCCACACTGTCATCATTGCTTATTGCCCGGCTTATTGTTACCGTTATCGTTCACCAGCATCATGTCAATGTGAAAATATTCGGAGAGTTATCTCAAGTTAGGCTTCACTTCCATCCAAAAAGGTGAATTAGAAGCTCCACAGTGTGTAATTTGTGGAAAAGTTCTCGGCAATCAATCTATGAAGCCAAGTCTATTGAAGCGCCATTTTGATTCTGTTCATCCTGAACACAGCGACAAAGGACAATGATTTTTTTCGTTGGAAGGAAAATGCCATGAAAAGAGCACGGCTTCGACGGCAGCGGCAGTTTTCAACAGCAGTCCACGGCAGCCATAAAGGCATCCTACTTAGTTGTATCGCGAATTGCAGAACAGAAGAAAACCTCACACCGTCGGTGAAAGCCTCATCCTTCCCGCCACAAAGGATATCATACGTCTCATGCTGGGAGAACAAAGCGCCAAGAAGCTCAATTCTCTTTCGTTGTCAAACAACACAGTTCAGAGGCGCATTGAAGAAATGTCAACCAATATTCGTGACCAGGTGGTGGCAGAATTCAAGGCATCTCCATGCGGATTTTCTATGCAATTGGATGAGTCAACTGACGTGGCAAATTGTGCCCAACTGTTAGCGTTCGTTCGGTACGTGCATAAAGCCAAGTTCAAGGATGAAATACTATTTTACCACCCACTTACAACCACAACGAAAGCAAAGGACATTTTCGAAGAGGTGTCTTCCGTCTTTGATCAAGTTGGGCTGTCATGGGTTGATCTGAAAGGCTGTACTACAGATGGTGCTCCAGCTATGTTGGGGTGCAGATCAGGTTTCCAAACGCTTGTGAAGGCAGTTGCTCCTGAAGTGCGCGGCCTACACTGTACGATCCACCGCCACGCACTCGCAGCCAAGGCGCTCCCCAAGCCATTGACTGACGTTCTCTCAACCATGATCAAAATTGTGAACCATGTGAAATCCCAGGCTCTCAATTCGCGACTTTTCAAGAAACTTTGCGAGCATTTCGACTCCGACCATGAAGTTCTCTTATTCCACACTGAGGTGAGATGGTTATCCCGTGGAAATATGGCGGAGCGCGTGTTTGAACTGCGAGCTGAGCTTCGTGAATTCCTCGAAAATTATGGAAAACCAAAGACTGTCGATTTCGTCGCTGCTATGAACAACCCCGACTGGGCATTGCACCTGGCTTGTTTAGTCAACATTTTCTCTCAGTTAAACACCCTGAACAAGTCTCTTCAGGGGACTGGCGCGACTATCATTGACTTCATAGAGAAGGTCAAGGGATTTCAGGAAAAACTCCGTCTGTGGAAGATGAATGTCGAAGCGGGAGTGGTGGTCATGTTTTCTTGCACGGCCGATATTCTTCAGAAGCGTGAAAAGAATCCCCTAAGGGAGTTCATACAACTGGTAAAAGATCACCTCACATATTTGGATGAGGAATTAAATTCCTATTTTCCGGATCTCAAGGAACTGGATCTGAAAATGATTCACAACCCATTTCGCATGAATGCATTGGATTTGCCACCTGGAACAGGACTGCAGGAAAGCTCGATTGATCTCCAGAACGACTCCACAGCCCGAGATCAGTTCGACGAGATGAATCTTGCGGACTTCTGGTGTGGAATGTTGGGGTCTTACCCTAAGATCGCTGCCCTGGCTGTTCATTCGCTCATAGTATTCCCATCTACATGGCTGTGTGAAGCTGGGTTCTCGTCAGTCGTTATTCTAAAAACAAAACAAAGATCCCTACTGGATGTTGAACATGATGTTCGGTACGATTTATCCAAAACAAAGCCTGACATCGACCTGCTTGTGAGCAAGAAGCAGGCTCAACCATCCCATTGACTGGACATTTTACACAATCAAATAGGTACTTACTGTATCATTCTTTTGTTCAGATCAGATTGCTCAATGTCATCGTTGTGAATTGTTAGTATTGTTTAACTCCCCATTGTCGTATCTGTATCACAAATAAACACTAATTTTCGGTGAATTTTGGTACAGTGGTACTCGGTGGGACCACGAACATGTGAAATGGTACCCCGGTAAAAAAAAAGGTTGGGAACCCTGGTTTAACCTGTCTCTCACTGTTGCCATGGTTTTGCCAAAACTTTGTATTCTTCAGACATTAAGAAACAACAGAAACATTACAAATCAAACTGATGGACCTCATCCTTTTGATTAGAGCATCTATCTTTTTATAGACAAAAGTTTTTAAAGGGAATATAAAGTCAAATAACCAAATTTGGTATTTATTAACATGAATCCATCCATCCATCCATCCATTGGGACCATACTCTGTGCAGAGCGTTGGTGCTGCCTAAGCAGTCACTTTGGCTATTGGGTACAATCCTGGACGGGTTGCGACTGCGTCATAGGATACTAGTAAGCTGGCACTCATTTTGCCGACCTCAGAAGGATGACAGGCAGAGTCAACCCCACCCGGTATTACTTCAACAGCCGAGGGTGATTTGAACTCAGGATCCTAGAATCCCAAGCCCACCACCCTAACCATTAAGCCAACACAAGGCAGATTAATGGGAATGAAATATTCACGAACTCTAACTTGTGCAAGTTTTTGATTTTACCCATCGACGGAAACCAGACTCAGTGGTGTGATGGTTAGAGCATCCGCTCTGAGTCAGGGAGGTCGGTGGTTCGAACCCTGCCGAGTCATACCAAAGACTTTTTTTTAAATGGTGCGTGCTGCTTCCTTACTTGAGGTTCAGCACTTAAAAAGGATAAAACATGGACAAACAACCCTGGGAAGGAAATGGCAAACCACACAGTGCAAGCCTTGCCAAGAAACTGCTTTGGCAGCATCAATGCTCTGTAAGTAGTATAGTGCATCAAAATCAACCATTCGTCCTTGTCACACACCCAACTTGTACACCAAGTTTCGTCCGACTCTGTCCATAACATTTTGAGATATACTGCTCACAGACAGCCAAACAGACAAACATACAGACAAACAACCAGGGATGAAAACATGGCCTCCATCAACCTTCGGACAAAAGAGAATATGTTCAAGATGTTAGCAGATGGTTGTAAGGATGACATGCCGTGTCGTAAGCTCCCTGGACAATAGTTGCAGAGTCATTATAAATGAAATCAGAAACTCAGCATGTATCAGATCAAGTTAAAAATTGATGTTTTTTTTTTTCCCCTGTATATTTATCCTCAGTGCAATAGCTCTTGTGTACTCTCCATGCAAGCTTGGCTGGAGAACATGCTGAGTTGTGTTGATACTGTTGTTTAGGAAAATGAAGTCATAACCAGGTACACAAACGGTCAATGTCTCCCTTCTATCTCTTCAGGACCACTCATCTGTGGTTCTTGGAACAGCAGCCACTTTGGCCCATGAGCTAGGACATGGCCTGGGGATGAAACATGATGACAACACTTGCAGGTGTCACAGTTCCCACTGCATCATGGCTCCTGCACTGAGGTCAGTGTCAAATGAAATGTTTGTTGAGAGGTTGTTAGTTTAGCAATCAAATTGCATTATGTTTAGTGATTTGATATTTATGATGATTGATATTTCGGGTGGAGTGGGAGGAAGAGAGTGAAGCAGCTTATTTGAGTATGTTAAATCAATGAGTTGAATCACAAGCTTCACCCACTCACCTTCAACCCAACCGTGGCCATAAAGTCTAACCCGGTACCTCGTATCCCCTCCCAAAGTACCCCCTTTCCATCAACCTTCAGCCAGTGCAGTCGAAAAAGTCTCCAGATGACTGTTACGCGTCCGACGTCTGCGTGCCTTGCCAATCGCCCTCGTTACCTATTTGAAGGCGCACGATGTGGGAATGGTTATCTGGAGCCAGAAGAGGCATGTGATTGTGGCCCACCTCAGGTGATACAAATAACAAGATGTGCCAGAAGTGAATAACATGTGAATGTTTGCTGTGTACATATTGTAGTGCTTGTATGAAAGTTATAATGTAATGTATAATCAATATTCTCTCACTTGGGAGCTCTTAACAAAATTGTCTGCACTCGTATGATAGTGTGGTGCCCACACTGTGATGGCACACCCTCCCTTTACTGCTGCACACCAGGAGTGAGGCTAAGTTGTGATACATCATGATAGCACAAGCCTGGTGTTGGCTTAATGGTTTGGGTGGTGGGCTTGGATCTTCGGGTCCTGAGTTCAAATCCTGCTTGGCTGTTGAATTAATACCAGGTGGGGTTGACTCAGCCTGTCATCCTTCTGAGGTTGGCAAAATGAGTACCAGATTGCTGGGATGATTGTGCCATTCGAGTATCCTGCGTCAGAGTGATGACCTGTCCAGGATTGTGCCCAATCACCCAGGAGACTGCTTCGGCAGCATCGACGCTCTGTACAGAGTATGGTCCCAATGGATTAGATTTGGATGATGGCACAGCCTGCCTATCGAGATCGAGATCAACCCTAACAGTAGTGTTGACTTAAGAGTACTCACATGTATGAATATGCAGGAAACCCAGGAAATCTATTCCAGGTCGTTGAAGGCCTCAACACTTATCTATGATCATCGGTTTACTTTCCATCCAGGTCATTCACCCTGGATATGGTGCTTCTGTCATCTTTTATGCAACTTATGCCTGCTGGTTGCATCATTTTTTTGGGGGTGTGGCTGTGCCGCTGATGCGATGCCCTCTATTACCAGAACACGGATACTCATTTCACTCACCTCGGAAGGATAACAGGCTGAGTCAACCCCACCTGGTGTTTATTAAATTGCCGACAGAACCCGAAGATCTTCAGCCAGCCACATGCTTGAGGGGGAGGCTAGGTGACAATAACAAGCCGATTAGATTTTGGTTCAGTTCCGAATGCAGATCCAGCCCAGCAGTGGGATACAAAACGTAAACTGTTCAGCCTGGCAGAGGTATGCGCTCTACCAAGTGCCATTCCAGTTTATTTTTGTATTGTTTGATAACTGCAAGTGCACTGTATTTCTTTCCATACTATTCTGAACCAAAGCAAGTTTTTACTCGATCTTTTATTTTTTTTTGTGCCATTGATCATTTTTCAGCACCATTGGTGATAGCTAGCAGGACAAGCTAACCTTGTTAGGCACCATGAACAGATTACAAATTCCTTCCATAGCCAACAAAGGGTATTATATCAACGGCACAGCTAAGTCCTCAGCCAATGATGCTACCCCGCAGCTTTGTGCTGCATACGAAAGAAAAAGAAGATGATGGGCCAAATGCTTCCCTTCTCTAAGTTACCATGAATAAGGTGCACAGTATATATCATAGGTACTGCATCTTCAAGTGAGGAAAATTGAAAAATAGACTAAGCCATCATTATTAATTCTTGAACATTTACTATTGTTAAACACAAGTTTTCACCCATGCACAGGTGTGCCAAAACCCTTGCTGCTTTGCCAACAACTGCACCTTACGACCAGGAGCGGTGTGCGCACATGGCGGCTGCTGTAAGAATTGCCAGGTTGGAATAAAGTTTAAGTGAATCCTGGGTTATCCAGGTCACATGGAACACTAGTATCTCCTCCAGCTCTTCTAACTCTCCCTAACCTAGCAAACGTTTCCAAACATATTTCTATACCTAGATTTGGTACCCCAAGTATGTCCAACACTTGGTTTTGGTATCTTCTTCAAACCGTTTTAGGATGTTTGAACAACAAATCTAAACACAACACGATGACTGGAGGAACCACAACCAACAGGACTATGTTAAACCCAATTAAAAATGGCTGTTTCCAGCTCCTCCCGGCCAGCACCCTGTGTCGCCCGTCACATGACCCCTGTGACCTCGAAGAGTTCTGCAGGGGATTTGAACCCATCTGCCCGACTGACGTGCACAGACAAGACGGAGCTGCATGTGAGCCAATGGGGTCTTGCTACGCTGGCCACTGCCGATCTCTTGCCCGCCAGTGCCAAGAGCTCTGGGGCCCAGGTACGAGTCAGAGACTGAAACGAAATGACGATGTCTGAAAATCACTGAACAGCAATTGAAAATGTAAACCTCAAAAAAAAAGAGCATTATCAGCTTCATCTTGATGTCATACTTAACTTCACTCAGGGGCTCGGCCTTCCTCTCCACACTGCTTTACAAAGGTCAATGCAGCTGGAGATCAGTACGGGAACTGTGGAAAGGACTACATGGACCAATATATAAAATGCAGGACCAGGTGAGAACTATCTCTTCCTTTCCATTTCCATCTTGATTCATCTCCTTTCCTCAATTTATATTTTCCATCCTCAAGATGGCTCTCTTCCCAACCACCTTTCAAAAAATATATATATATATATATATATATATATATATATATATATATATATATATATATATATCAGCTCTCATCAAATCAACTATACCCAGGTGGCTAGGATTATATAAATAAATTAACACCTCTTATGCTTCCCTCCATTTGCAGGTGAGAGATGGGGGTGGGTCTTTCTTTATTATTTATATATTGACTGCTTTTGACATTTGCCTGGTGTTTGCTTAATGGTTAGGGTGGTGGGCTTGGGATCCAAGGATCTTGAGTTCAAATCCCGCTCAACTGTTGAAATAATACCAGGTGGGGTTGACTCTGCCTGTCGTCCATCTGAGGTCGGCAAAATGAGTGCCTGCATGCTGTGGTATACTGTGTTGGCGTGGCGATCCATCCAGGACTGTGCCCAATAGCCAAGGAGACTGCTAAGGCAGCACCAATGCTCTGTACAGAGTATGGTCCCAATGGATGGATCATGGATGGACGTGGTACATGCAAGGGAGCCTCATTGGTATGCATTGCTCTCTACGCTGTCGCTAATGATCCGCCAAGAATCGATGAAACTGGTCTGGCAGCTGAGGGCATGTGTAGCATTTGGATTCTCATGTGTGTACTATTTGTAAATGTCTTTATAGCTGTGGAGAAACTCTGGGAAGGGTTTGATACAGCAAAGCACTTACCTTGCGTAGGCCTTCTTGGTTTCTTTACGCAGCAGTTTCAGGGAGATCATGGGAGGTGTTAATTTATTTCTCTTATCCCAGCCACCTGGATATAGTTGATTAGGTGAGAGCTGATTGGCTATTCCCTCCATTCACAGGTGAGAGATGTGGATGGGTCTTTCTTTATTATATATACACGAGGGCCAGTCAATAAGTAACTTTAAAATGGCAATGTAAATTCGAGAATGTAATGTGTTTAGTTGTAGAGGACATATGTTGTATCTATGGGTAATTGTCATGTTTTGCCTGTTTTAGATCTGGCAACATTGAGTGTATGACGGCAGTGGAGCAGTTCCAAGACGTCGGCTCCCTGAGAAGCATGCACCAGGGAGGGAGCAACGTTCTCTCATCCGTTTCTTGGGAAATGAGGGTGTGAATCCCCATGAAATCCATCGCAGAATGAAAATTCCATATGATGACGAATGTTTATCGCTGCAGCAGGTGTACGACTGGGGCAGGAAGTTTATAAGTGGATTGTTCAGTGTGGCAGAGGCTGCTCGCTCGGGCCAGCCTCACACAGCCTACACATCAGAAATGGTTGCAGAAGTTGAGTGCATGCTAAGGGAAAACCGTTGCATTATGCTGGATGAAGTGTTCTCCGAATTGAACATGAGCCATGGTGCAGCACACCATGTCATTCACAACGTGCTGGGGTTCTGCAAAGTATCTGCAAGGTGGGTGCTGAGACGACTCGCATCCAAACTGAAAGAACTCCACTTTTAAACTTCCTGTCCCACTCGTACACCTGCTGCAGTGACAAACATCTGTCATCATATGGCGTTTTCATTCTGCGATGGATTTCACTAGGAGTCACACCCTCACTTCCCAAGAAACGGATGACAGAACGTTGCTCCTCCCTGGTGCATGCTTCTCAGGGAGCCGCCATCTTGGAACTGCTCCACTGACGTCATACACTCAATGTTGCCAGATCTAAAACAGGCAAAACATGACTCTTACCCATAGATATAACATATGTCGTCCAC